>NW_006408660.1:3332744-3343232 GCF_000296735.1 Chrysochloris asiatica
TCACAATTGTAAAGGTAGAAGTTTTGTAATAAAAACTGGGAAGTGATCTTACAGTCCAGAAACAAAGGACCCTAGGACCATCAAGGGAGAAGAGCACAAGCGGAATGCAAGCTCTTATCCAGAGAAGTAGCAACTCCAGAGATGGACATGGAGAGAGGAAGTGGCTGAGGACTCTAGATTCATGGCAAGAGAGACTGAGAGTTGGGGACCAGGAGGAAGACTTGCAGAATGTGCCCTTTGGTGGTGTAAATTATTATATATGCCTGAGTGTTTAAAAAAACAAAAGGAACTAAAATGAGTAGAGAGAAATACTGTTAACTGATGGTACATCAAGGGGAATATAATCATTGTAATGAAGCAAGGTGTATGATGATCTGCCCTATAAACTTACACTCAACTCACAGTAACAATTAAAAAAAAAAAATCTACTTTAAATAACAGTAATTAATAGTACAAATAATACTGTTGTTGTTCTTAGGTACCATCAAGTCAGTACAATACTAGAATATAGCAAATAACAGATAGGGTACAAAAGAGATAGAGATTTGGGAAACAGATTACGTTTTGGCTACACCAATGACTTTTGGGAAAAGCCAGCAAAAGACTAACAAAATTTTGTTAAATGATTGAAAAAGCCATACTACTGAATACAAGGAGTCTGGTGCAGTGCTATAAGTTAAGCACTAGGCTGCTAACAACTAGGCTGGCACTCTTCAGAAACCCTATACAGGGTCACTGTGCATTCTAACCAACTCAACAGCACTTAACAACAACGAGCATAAACTTCAAACCAAATTTTTTCTTCCTTTGAAATGCAATCAACAGTAGGCCCTAAACACATGCAGGCCTACTGTCTACATGCAGTGTCTAGGAGGCCCTAGGAATGCTTGGTCCATTCATACTTGAGGATATTGACTTTAGGGATGGTATCATCACACAAATAAAAAAGAAAACTTTTCAGTTGTTTCTTCTCGCAGCTGCTATGAAAACCTCTGTTGTTGTTGTTGTTGCTGTGAAGTGTCATAGAGTCAGTTCTGACCCATAGCGACCCTGTATAGGGTTTCCAAGGAGCAGCTGGTGAGTTTGAACCGCCAACCTTGCAGTTCAAACAGCTTTGCAGTCTGGAGCATTAACCCACAAGGCCACACCAGGACTCCTCTAGAGCAGCTGAAATGATAACTACACCACTAATTCTACCTCCTACAAGACTTACAGAGAATACTGAAGATGTTGCTCTAATTAGGAAAAATACTGAGTACAGAATAGCTCCATCTTCAAATTCCATTGTTCTTTGCCAAAAAGTAAAAATAAACATAATTACTTGAGGAGATTTTATCATTTACAAATTGTAGGCGAAACATTCTTCGAGTCAATCACCTTTGTTAAATATCACTTCGTGCAAGGTTGGGGTGAGTTGGGGCTTTGAATTTCAAAGCTAATATTAAAAGCTTTCCAGCAGTCATCTAAGGTCTCTCCCCCTTTGGTGCAAATAAGAGTTAAGGAAATAAAAAATACATAGAAACAATTCACCCAAAGGACTAATGAGCTACATGAACCTCAGTCTCCAGGACCCTGCGACCAGAAGAACTAGATGTTATCTGGTTACCACTGCTGATTGAAATGAAACAATGGAAGAAGAATGTGGAACAAAATTCACAATCCTAAAAAATACCACGCTTACAGGCCTAATAGAGACTGGTGGAACCACGAGACTATGGCCCTTAATCCTCTTCAGGTCTGGAATTGAACTTATCCACATGGCTCAACTTACAGCCAAATAATAGCACAGGGCTACCAGAAGAATAACACCACCAGGAAGACAATGCACCCTCAGAACAATCAGCCAGAAAAGATCAACAGGACACCATTTTGCCCAGGGATAGAGCTCAAAGGCAGAAATGGATAGTGTGATGTAACCATCACACTATTAAGGTTAAGGTTCCATATCAACTTGGCTAGGACATGATTCTCTGTTTTGACAGTTATGATACAATCATCCTCCATAATGAGAGCTAATCATGTGATCACCTCCATGAAGAGAAATGCTACGAGACACTAATCAACTGAAAGGGAGTTTTCTTGGGAGATACGGCCTACTTCCAGTTTATGTGGACTCTGGCAATGTTCTCTTAGTTTTTTATGGATTTGGATCCTGCATCTTGTTCATCATCATCTGACCTCCAGTTCTTGGCCCTTGAGCCAGCAGCCTGCCATTAGTAGGAGTTGACAGCCTCTGCATTCAGCTGCATGTCATCTGGCCTGCTGAACTTGTCAGTCCCTGCAGCTGTGTGAATCAGAAGTCTCCAGTCTGACATCTGACCCACCACTATACATATATCTATATATAATCTCTGAATAATACCTCCTAAATGATGGCCTCACACCCTCCATTTGGCCCCTTGAAGGCACTTAACAACAAGAAGCTATTTCCTACACAGTACTCAGGCGATCCTTTTAAAGCTCAAATCGCGTTACTCTCCTTATTAAGTCCCTCCAGTGCCCTCGGAAACCCTGTACAGGGTCGCTATGGGTCGGAACCAACTCGACGGCACTTAACAACAACAACAACAAGTGCTTCCACTATCTTTAATACAAATTAAAAAATCATTTAAATGGCTTACAAAGCTACCTACCTCTCCTCCACCTCACTGTCCCTGCCCCATCTCGACATTTCAACTACAAAAGTATTTTCTTGGTCCTCAGCTATTGGTGTCTCCTTGTCTCAGGATCTTCACATGCTGTTCATCTCTTCATGGCTCTTCCTATCCCATCAGCTCTGTTCTTCCTACATTATTGTCCCATTAAAATGTCACTTCCACAATGAACCTTTTCTTTACCCACCCCAAAGAATTCAGATGACCATTTTTCAGATAATAATGGCAACCTGTTTTCCTTTAAAGCCTTTAACTATAATGTACACCAACAGTTTTAAACAGCTGTTGAAATTTTAAGTTCCTTGAGAGCAGGATATATTCTGTCCTGTTTAGTACTAGTTCCCTATCTCTACACTTTGCCTAGCACATATTGGCCCTTAGTAAAATATGTCTAGTGAAGAAAATAATAGATAAATAAGGAAGCTTTAATTTAAAAAATGAGACAATCTTCTGAGTTGGGTAGTCTATCAGGGCAATGAGAGGTACATGCATCTATAATAGGGGTGGGAAACATCTGGCCTTGTCAAGACAACTGCAGTTCCACATATCACATTAGGGGTAAGTTCATTAAATGTTTGACCAAATGTAGTGGGATAATTTTTAAGTTGATAATTTTGTACTGCTCGCAAATAACGTTATAAATATCCAAATGGCCCTTGGCAGGTAAAAGGTTCCCCACCCCTGATCTACAAGACAACATGAAGTGACTATATTAAGAAGTTCAAGGAGCCAATTATTAGTGATGGTCTCCAGCTACTAAGAGGCCCTGGTTGTGAAGTGGTTAAGCACTAGGCTGCTAACCCAAAGGTCAGAAATTCAAAACTACTTGCTACTCAATAGAAAAAAGATGTGGCAGTCTGCTTCCACAAAGATTACAGCACAGGAAACCAGATGGAGCAGTTCTACTCTACCCTATGCAATTGCTACAAGTTGGAATTGGCTTCACAGTAATGGGCTGAGTTTGGTTTCCAACTAGTAAATTAAACTTTTCAATAACTTTTTAAATAATAAAAATAATGCATGTTGAGCAGCCATGCATGGTGCAGCTATTGTCTCTCCATGTGCAGAAAAAAGAAGAATGATTAGAATTGAACAGGCTTGGAACCAATTAGTTCAATAGACTAGTGAACCATGTGAACATCAGTCTCCACAACTCTGAGAGCAGAACTAGACAGACAGTGCCCAACTACCACTACGAGTCAGTCTGAAAGGGACCAGGTTACAGGTTCCTGGATAGAGTGGGAGAAAATATGGAACACAAAACTCAAAATTAGTTAATTAAAAAAAAAAAAAAATGGATTAACTGATCAGAAAGAGACTAGAGGGACCTGAGACTACGGCCCTCTACGACCCTTCAGGTCTGGAAAGGAACTCATCCTAGTGGATCAATTTTCAGCCAAGCAGCAAATGGGTTTATGGGGGAAGGGGGGAGAAATGCACACCAACCACACTAACAAAGTATGCTCACCACAAAATGGTCAATCATTCAAAATCAAAAGGATAAGAAGGTGGATGGAAAGGATATACGAATCACAAGGAGGAAGCAGGATAACTGTTGTAATGACTGAGATAAAACAAAGTGTATGAGTTGTTAAATGTAAAGCTGATAATCTTGTCTGTAAACCATCACTAAATTTACAATAAAAAATTAAAAATAATAGTAATAATAATAAATGTTATGGCAAAAAAAAAAGTTCAAATGATCTATAATATGAAGGATATTATGAATCAGAACTGACTTGACGGCACTTAACAGCACCAATCTTGTTCCTATGCACCTAACTATCCTTTTTGTATTCTTCCAAGAAAGTCATTAAAATCTCTAAGTTTTAAGACGTTTTTAAAAATTTTTAAATAGTGTTTTTTTAAATGGCCATATTTTCAGAACAGAAATTGTCCCAAGTGAAGTGACCTTTTTACAGAAAAACAAGACAGTTCTCACTAACCAAGACACCCCACCACTCCTGGGGCAAAACAGGACAACTCCCACAGTACAGCACTGCCCAAAAGAAGGCACAGACCACATCGACTGAAAGCTGGGAAATTTTTGTTTGTTTGTTTGTTTTTTACTAATAAAGTACAGCAGAATAATTACCTGAGCTGGAGTTTGGCCAGCATCCAAAAGATATGTCCTAACTCACCAAAGAAGGAATTATTATTTGAGAAAATACATCTGGGAAATATGTTAAATCTGGTTGAGGATAGAGCAAAACTGCAAAGTCCAGTCAACAAATCAGACCAAAAACGTGTTCAGAAAAGTAAATTTAAACATATATGTGGGAGTGGGGAAACATAGTGGCTGTGTAGGATAAGCACTGGACTGCAAACCGCAAAGTTAGCAGTAAAAGCCCACCAGGGCTCTACAGATAAAAGATGAGACATTCTGCTCTGAAAAGATGTACAGCCTTGCAAACCCTACACAGGGTAGCTGTGAGTCAGAACTGACTCAACAGCACTTAATAATGATGTGTGTGTGTGTTCTTAGATTATGAAAATACTTCAAAATTCCTCTATTCCAATTTTGCAACTGTACAGAGTCTCTATGAGTCGGAATCGACTGCATGGCACATAATAACAACCACCACCACCGAGCAGTTCACAAATTCTATACATATGTACTGGATTCCCTGGGTAGTGCAAACTGTTAACACACTGGATCAGAGGTGTAAGTCTATCCAAAGATGCCTACAAAGACCTGGCAATCTACGTCAAAAACCATCAGTTATTGAAAGCCCTTTCTCTACTCTAACAGGTCGCCATGAGCTAATGACAACTGATTACTGGTGTGTATGAAGTGTCACTCTAGCCTTGTCCACTTCTGTTGTTAAGTGCCATCGAGTCGGTTTCAACTTTTAGCAACTCCACACAGGGTTTTTAAAAAGTGGCTGATAAGCTTGAACCACCAACCTTGTCATTAGCAGTCCAGTGCTTATCCTACAGCACCACACCAGGACTCTACTTCTACCCAAAACAGTATTTAGGAAAAGTTGCTGAAGTACCAGGAGAGGTTTCCAACAGCTACAAAACCCTGAAATCTTGGCAGTACACATACTGCTAAAGAAAGATAGTCATATTGATAAATGTGAACTTGGTGAAGAGCTGGGTTCTCCACTGAGATGACCAGGATTCATATAACTTAACTAGTTAATCTCTGGCCTTCCATCAGTCCTGGTGTGGCACTGTGGATTAACGCATCAGACTGCAAAGCCATTTGAACTGCAAGGTTAGCAGTTCAAGCTCACCAGCTGCTCCTCAGAAACCCTATACAAGGTCGCTATGGGTCGGAACCAACTTAACAGCACTTAACAACAACAACCTCATGGGGTAGGAGTCCTGGTATGGCACTGTGTGTTAATGCACTGGACTACTAGGTACAAACTACAGTTTGAACCACAAGGTCGGCGGTTCACGCTCATTAGCCGCTCCTTGGAAGCCCTATACAGGGCCGCTATGAGTCAGAACTGACTTGATGGCACTTACAATAACAACACCTCATAGAGGTAAGGAGCCCTGGTAGAATAATAGATTATGAGCTGGGCTGCTAACTACAAGGCCAGTAGTTCAAATCAACCAGTCACTCAGCAGGAAAAAGATGAGGCTTTCCGCTACATAAAGATTTACAGCCTCATAAACCCTATAGAGGGTCATTTTGAATCAAAACCAACTCGGTGGCACATAACCACCACCACCACCACTTCACAGGGTAGTTAGTACACAAGTAAGCACTAAATTTATGCTGGCAGCTGTTGAACTTTTGGCTGGTGGGCAAGCACTACCATGAGTTTATTCCTGTGTCAGCTAATGAATATGTGAATTCAAGGAGCAATCAGGGTTTATGGGTATTGGTGGATTTAAAAATCAAGTAAAAAGTACTCAAGTCAAGAACAGTCTGTACCCTTTTTTTTATTCTTGCCAGTTTATATTAATCATGTTAGATTCTTAAGAAGGCATCTCTTCTAATCCTCTTCCCATGTAGCTACAACAAAAACTATACAATTCTGACTCCAATATTTAGAATATGACAAGTCACTTTTGGTTAACATATCCTGATGTTCAGCAATGTGACAAAGACATGGTTTTTCTTCATGGAGAGTTCAACACTCTGCTATCAGATTAAAGGCATTTTCCTTGGTCCTCAAGTACAATTTTTTAGATCCTATATTATTCTCAACTGTATTGACTTCTTCCTTTTATCTGTTTAAAAAAAAAAAAGTCTGCAGGCAGCTGCTGCAGTGAGCTAAAATGAGCCACAAATTGTGAATCCTGGATTCAACTCTTAGTCTGTATCATCTCTGCCATCGGAAAACATTAACACTAGAGTGCATTGAGAATAAGCATCCCTCAGGAATGAACATCTGTGTCCTCCTATGTGGGTGAATTTAGCAAGTGTCCTCAACTCAAAAGAAGGTGGTTTCTACAGCAGTGATTAAGAGGATGAGCCTACAACAGTCCACAGGGGTTCAAATCCTGTTGTTAGGTGTCGGTTCTGATTCATAGCAACTCTACATAGGATTTCCTAGGAGCAGCTAGTGGGTTTGGACCACCAATCTTTTCGTTAGCAGTCCAGTGCTTATCCTAGAACACCACACCAGCACAGTGGTTAAGAGGATGCACTTGCTACAGTCCACCCCGGTTCAAATCCTAGCTCCACCAAATACCAGCTGACTGACTGAGACAAACTGCACATCAATAAAGCCCCAATTTCCTTCTCTGTTTAAAGAGAGAGAGAAAAAAAGAGAGAGTTTTAAAAAAAAAAAAAAGACAAAAAACAGAACTGCCTCAGAATATCATTAAGAGTCACTGAAAAAACCCATAGAAAAGGCCAATGACAGTGCCTGGCGCATAATTAGCAATCTACACACATTAGCAAGTATCATAAATTGCTGCCACAATAAGATGAGATACGAACATAAAGCATCCTACAAAATAAAACAGCAGGGCCAATTGTGCCAGAAACACAAAGTTCCTGCCATCCCCCCAAAAGTGAGATGATCTCACCCATATTTAGAACCCCTTCTGGTACCGTAGAGGTTACGAATCAGGCTGCTAATCTCAATGTCAGCAGTTCGAAACTACGAGCTGCTCCGAAGGAAAAAGATGAAGCTTTCTGCTCCGGTAAAGATTTACAGCTTCGGAAACCCTGTGCAGGGTCACTATGAGTTGGAACCGACTCCAAGGTACTTAACAACAACAGTAGGCTCCACATAATACATAGGTTTCATTTTGCTAAAACCACGAACATTGACGCTTCCACACTATTAAGCGAGACAGACTAAGCCCATACAATCTTCTAAAAAGAAAAGAAACGCAAAGTGGACCAACGTCCAACTGACAGAACATCGCAGTTATTCAAAAGGTGTGCTTCTTCACACACTCAAATCTGTGCATTTTTTTCCCAATCGGAGTAGCGGGATGATGTCGAGGTCTTAAAGCCTGCAGGTTGAGGTAAGCACTATGGAGGGAGCTCCACGCGGAAGGCAAGCTACAGAGAAAACCATAGAGAAGCTGCACAAGAGTCCCGCCGCAGTCCAGCCAGCCTGCCCCTCAGGCACCAACGAGCGCAGTCTCTTCACCGCTACTTTGGGCCCAAGACCCCCCGCCCCCCACAGTCTCCCACGTGTGCCCAGAGCAGCTGTTTCTTCACCAAAGAGCTCACGGTTGGTGTCTCGAATCCCCGGCCTGCTCCAATGTCGATTTGGGTGACCTTGCATCAGCCCCTTCCCCTCTCTAGACATCGATTTCTCCCTGTGCACTAGTCCGACACCACCATCCATTCCCCTGTTCCCATAAGTCAAAAATCTTCTAAGCGAAATTTTCTCTCAGGTAGAGCGTCCCATCCTCAAAGCAGAGCCGGCTTCCCCGCAGGGAGTTATCTCGGGTCTCCTCTGAAACGGCAGCAACGACGCAGCCTGAGGGCAGCGCAGATTTCTGCCAGAAAAAGCACCCCACCGATCTTGCCTTTAGAACCAGCTCTGTAGACCCGCCGCTGCCCCGACAGCGACGCCGTGGCTTCGGGGCTCAGGGTTCCAGGCAGGCGGTAACGCGAGGGCCGTGGCTGCGGCCTAGATGTCCGCGCGGCTAGCCCCCCGCACCCGTCGGCCCCGCGCCCGCGTCTTCGGCACCCCTCCAGGGTATTCGCCTAGGACTAGGCAGCCCTCGGCACATCAGCCTGGCGGTCGAGCTAGCCTCAGACACTCACCGTAAATGGGCCGGAGGCGCCTGTCGTTAGGGTCCTGCACATGGCCCCGCGTCGCCATGATGACAAGCGCAGAACCACAGTGCGCACGCGCGGGGTCGGTCCCCAGGAAGGGGCTGTTAAAGGGCCAGCACGGGTCTTGCTTTTCTATCGCGATAGTCGTGGGTTTGTGGCGTTGTGGCTGAGCGCGCCTGCTCAGGAAGGGAAGCTTCCAATTGCCGCTTCCGTGGCTTTTCTTCCACTGCTATTGGAATCAACCGGGCTAGAGAAATGGTTTTTGCGCTTGAGTCAGAGAGGTAGCAGTTGTGGTTGGTTTCCTTTCAGAGTCGTCGACTGGGAAGTAAGGCGAAGGGAGAAAGCGCTTGGTCAAAGTTCGGGCTCAGGTGCACCTGCTTATCCCATTGATCCTCTTCTTGAAGGACCAGTTAGACTTGTCTGATTACTTGTTTTGGAACCGGGAACTCCTTTGGGAGAGTGACCCAGGAAATACAGGGGAAAGGAGACTGATCAAAAGTAAAAATCTACCAGAAAAGTTGGAAAATCCTCCACCCCTCTCCTGAAGTTTAGTTGACTAAGAAGCAACCTAAAATAATCATAATAGTGTGTGCCTAGGCACTATGTTTTAAGCTCTTTCAATGTGTCATTTAATATTTATAACAACCCTAGTATCCAGCTAACTAGGAAAACCAAAAATCAAACCAGTTGCCGTGAGTGGTTTCTAAGTTATAGCAATCTACTATGAGGTATACACTATTATCTCCGTTTTTACAGGTGGGTTTATTTGTATAACAAATGATTATTGAATTACGGAGTATACTGTTTTAGCTGCGCAAGAGATATCAATAAATAAAATAGAGTTTGTAGTGAGGGAGAGAGACGCTAAACGAGTAAAATAGTTTATTGTTGTTGGGTGCTATACATTTGATTCTGACTCAGTGGCCCCATATGACAAAGCAGAACTACTTCACTGGATTTTCTAGTCTGTGACTCAATGGCAATGGCTTTGGAATCATAGAGAAAAATCACCCGGTCTTTTCTACTGTGGAACCAATGGGTGGGTTTGCCCTAGAGACCTTTTCTTTCTTGTTAGTAGACCAGCATGTAACCACTGCACCAAACCAAATCTGTTGACATTGAGTGAATTCTGACTCACAGCAACCCTATGGAACAGAGTAGAACTATCTAATAGGGTTTCCAAGACTGCTAGAAAGTCTCATAAATCTATATGAGAACAGAAGAGCGAAGTGCAGGACCCTACTCAGAGAAACAGTGACGCCAGAGGCAGAGAGATGGAGCGGCTGGGGACTTTGGACCCAGAGAGGGAAAGGGGCTGTGTGCTTAGGACCAGGGAACAGGCTTGCAGGGTATACCCTTTGGTTGGTTGATGCTGCATTGAGGGCATTGTAACCATGGTAATGAAATGATATACAATAGGAGGAATGCAAAGCTAATGTTCTACCATGTAAACTATCACATAATTCACAATAAAACAATTTTTAAAAAATCTATATGAGAATACCAAAAACGACAGTTTTGAAAGGGACATTAGGAAAGCAATACCATTCACAATAGCCACCCAAAGGATGAAATATCTTGGAATAAATATAACCAGAGAAACAAAGGACTTATACAAAGATA
>NW_006408660.1:3346642-3356991 GCF_000296735.1 Chrysochloris asiatica
GGTTCCAACTGCTGACCTTTAGGGTCGCAGCCAAGCACTTAACCACTGTGCCACCAAGATCCCTTGACAATATATTCCAGAGGATTTACTGCTATCAAGTCGATTCCAACTCATACCAATCCTGTATAGAATTTCTAAGGCTGTAATTCATTATAGGAACAGAAAGCCTCATCTTCCTCCTGTGAAGCAGCTTATGGGTTTGAACTGCTGACCTTGTTTATCCTACAGCGCCACTGGAGCTCCTCTGACAATATATGACATGATGATAAATGCTACTGGGAAAAATAAAGCCAGGGCTAAGGAGAGACAAGCAATTTTAAATAGTGTGGTTAAGAAGAGCTTATCTGAGAAAGTGACACTTGTCTGGATTGAAAAGAGGTAGGGCAGGAAGGGAGCCAGGAAGGTATGCAGACTCTTCTTGTTGTTAAGTGCCTTTGAGTTGGTCCTGCCTCATAGCTACCCAGTATAGGGTTTCTGAGGAGTAACTGGTGAGTTTGAATCATCGACTTTGTGGTTCAAACCAACCTTGCAGTCTGTGGTTATCCTACAGCACCAAACCATTAGGTGTGATTTAAACCCAGGTCTCTCAGAGTTCAGAACCTAAGTCAGTCCTTCAGCACAGTGTCCCCAAAGGCAGATTTGACTAACTGGACTTGATCCCTTCTACTGATGTTCCCTTGTCTCCTGGGCTTCTTAGTATTCAAGACCATGAATTTGCAGATTTATGTGGACATCGGAATCCCCTGGAGAACATGATAAATACACATTTCTTGGTTTCTCCCAGAGATTCTGATCCAATAATTCCAGACTTGGAGACTCTGCCTTTTTAATCCAGTCCCATATATGATTCTGATATATATTGAAAGAAGGACCACTCCTTTCACCATACTTATTCAGTCTGTATGCTGAGCAAATAATCCAAGTAACTGGATTATATAAAGAAGAATGTGGCATCTGGATTGGAGGAAGACTCATTAACAATTTACAATATGCAGATGATACAACCTAGCTTGCTGAAAATAAAGAGGACTTAAAATACTTACTGATGAAAATCAAAGATGACAGTCTTCAGTATGGGTTGCACCTCAGTGTAAAGAAAACAAAAATCCTCCCCACTGGACGAATAAATAACATCATGATAAATGAATAAAAGATTGAAGTTGTCAAAGACTTCATTTTGCTTAAATCAGCCATCAACATTCATGGAGGCAGCAGTCAAGAAAGCAAATAACGTATTGCATTAGACAAATCTGCTGCGCAACACCTCTTTAAATTGTTGAAGAGCAAAGATGTAAATTTGAGAACTTAAGTGTGCCTCACCCAAGCCATAGCCTTTTCAATAGCCTCATATAGATGTGAAAGATGGACAATAAATAAAGAAGATCCTGGAAGAATTGATGCATTTGTGTTATGGTATTGGAGAAAAAGATTAAAAAGTACCATGGATTGTGAGAAGTAAAACCATAGTGTTCCTTGGATGGTAAGATGTCGTCTCTCATACTTCGGACATATGATCAGAGGGATCAGTCCCTGGAGAAGGACATCATGCTAGGTAAGGTGGAGGGTGAGTGAAAAAGAGGAAGACCCCCAACTAGATGGCTTGGCACTGTGGAAGCAGCGATGAGCTCAAGCTTAACAATGTGTGTGAGACTGGCGCAGGACTGGGCAGTGTTTTGTTCTGTGGTGCATAAGGTCACGATGAGTTGGAACCAACTCGATGGCACCTAACAACAACAACAATTAAAGGATGTAGAGCTAAGGTCTTTAGAATAACAACAAAAAAGACTTTAGAATCACCATAAAGGCAAGTGTTAAATACTACTATTAAAATTTTTGACTATTAATATTAGATGCTGTTGAGTTGGTTCTGACTCAGTAAAGGGTTCTGTACAACAGAATGAAACATTGTCCAGTCCTGGGCCATCCTCACAATTATTATATTTGAACCCATTGCTGCTGCCTCTGTGTCAATCCATCTCACTGGGGGTCTTCCTCATAAAGTCCTCCAGAAACGGATGCTTCCTGATAACATATCCAGAGCAAGAGAGATAAAGTCTCGTCATCCTCACTTCTAAGGAGCATCCTGGCCGTACTTCTCCCAAGACAGATTTGTTCTTCCGTCAGTCCCTGGTACTATCCATATTCTTTGCTGATAACCATAATTCAAATGTGATTCTTCTGCAGGCTTTCTTATTCATTGTTGCAGTGTAGTGAATTTTTTAATCTCTTCTAGCCATGTTGCTGTTAAATGCTGTCAAGTTGGTTTAACTCATAGTGGCCCTGTATAGGGTTTCTGAGGAGCAACTGGTGAGTTTAAACTACTGACCTTGAGGTTATCAATCCAGTAGTTACCTTATAGTGCCACCAACCAAATGACTTTTTCCTGATGCGTCTGAGTAAGAGAAGATCAGGGAAAATACTGATGACTTACGATTCAGTTGTGAATGATTGGTAACAGAGTTCATTTTGAAAACTTGGAACTCTAGCGTAGATATAAAAGACCCATCACTACCATCAAAGTAAAAGAGCCAGGAGAGGAGCACTGACCCTCAGAGCTAGAATCAAGTACCTTTAGGCTGGGGCTTAGAGTAGAGAGGTGCCCCTGAGCATTTACCAGCAACATTAATAGAGCTTTGTAACACTGCCTGGCAGAGAGAGGCCTACCTGTGGGCACAGCTGAGGAGAGGTTGTCCTGATTGGAGCACTGTGCCCTGAACATTTTTTGATCCTCCATTGTAATCTGCTAACTTCCCTAATAAACTCCATAATGGTGAATATTGTGTCTAAGTTCTGTGTAACCATTGCAATGAATTGTTAAACCCAAATGAGAAGTAGAGAGACCTGTGAGAGGAATGGTTAGTGTCATTTTGCAATTGTCCAACTTTCACATGCATATGAGGTAATTGAGACTACAATGACTTAGGTTAGGTATACCTTAGACCTCAAACTGACATCTTTGTTCTTGAACACTTAATTTAAAGAGGACTTTTGCAGCAGATTTGCCTAATGCAATACATTGCTTGATTTCTTGATTGCTGCTTCTATAAACGTTGCTTGTGGATTCAAGCAAAATTAAGTCTTTGACAACTTCAATCTTTTCTCTGTTTATCATGGTATTATTTGTTGTAAAGGAATTTTTTCCTTTACAGTGAGGAAAAATCCATACTGAAGGTTGTAGTCTTTGATCTTCATCAGTAAGTATTTCAAGTCCTCTTCCCTTCCATCAAGCAAGGTTTTGTCATCTGAATATCACAGGTTGTTAATGATTCTTTCGCGAATCCTGATGCCATGTTCTTCATATAACCTAGTTTCTCAAAGTATTTGCTCAGCAATCAGATTGAATAAGTATGGTGAAAGGATACAACCCTGACATACACTTTTCTTGATTTTAAACCATTCAGTATCCTCTTGTTCTGAGAACAACTGCCCCTTGGTTTATGTACAAGAGCCCAATTAAGTATTCTTGAATTCCCATTCTTCTTAATGTTACCCATAGTTTGTTATGATCCACACAGTCGAAAGCGTTTGCATAGTCAGTGAAGCACAAGTAAACATTTTTCTGGTATTCTTTCCTTTCCGCCAAGGTCCATCTGATGTCAGCATCTGTAATGATAATGGTAAACATAATAATGTTGTTGGTTGTCCTGAGTCCATTGTGACTTTTGGGACCCCCAAAGGGGTCAGAATAGAACAGGTTTCTAATAGCTGATGTTTCAAAAGTAGATTAGAGCTCAGTTACTAGTATAGTGCTTTCTTAGTTTTGACAACTTGTGTGTTTCTTAGTTTTGACAAATGTACCATGATAATGTAATATGTCAACATTTAGAGAAACTGGGTAATAGGAAATATGGGAACTCTCTTGTCTTTGCAGCTTTTCTATAAACCTGAAATAAACTTTTTTTTCATCAATACATAAAAATCCCCCATTTCCAACTCTAGCTAAAGAGAGTGTTTCAGTAATCATGTGCACAGAGAAATTACAATTGAGAACAGGGGTCCCTCCAATCAAAATGTAATCTGTAATCCTTCTCTAAAATCATTGTCAGAGCTGAAAAGACTTTAAGATACCCCAGCTAGAGTAAAGGTTGAGGGGAAAAGGAAGTGGTATTCTGGGTTCTCAGAGTGTGGTTTCCTGACCACCTGCATATGCATCATCTACTTGTTAGAAATGCACATTCTCAGGTACTGCCTCCCCTCCTCTAAAAACAAAACAAAACAACCCACTACCACTGAGTCGTTTCCGACTCATAGCAATGATCTATAGGACAGAGTAGAACTGCTCCTGAGGGGTTCTGAGACTGTAAATCTTTATCCTGCAGAGCAGCTGATAAGTTTGGACTGCCCACCTTGTGGTTAGAAACCCAAGGCTTATTCCTCAGTGCCTCTGGGTCTCCTTGGCTCTACCCTAGTCCTTCTTGAGTCATAAACTCTTCAGATGAAGCCCATCAACCTGTGTTTTTAAAAGCCTTCCTGGTGACTCTCATCCCATTGATAGTTTGATTCTCAGGTCAGGGGTTGGCAAACTATGACCCAAGACAAAAGCTAGCTTATCATCTGTTTTTGCACAGGCTATAGCTCAAGTCCTGGTGTGGCGCTGTGGGTTAATGCACTTGGCTGTAAAGTTGGTTTGAACCGCAACTTGGTGGTTCAAGCTCACCAGCTGCTTCTCAGAAACCCTATGCAGGGTCGCTGTGGGTCAGAACCAGCTCTACGGCACTTAACAACAACAATAGCGGCTAACTGCAATGTTGGTGGTAGTTGAAACCCACCAGTTGCTCCTTGGAAATCCTATATAGGATCACTATGAGTCGCACCTCACAACAACAAAAATGCACTAAGAATGGTTTTCACATCTGTAAATGGTGGAAAAATAAAATAAAGAATGCTATTTCAAGACGTGAAAATTACATAAAATCCAAATTAAATAAAATTTTCGGGAACACAACCACGCCCATTAATTTATGCATCCTCTGTGGCTGCTTTTGAACCTCAATGACAAAGTTGAGTACAACCTTTGCTACGGAGACCTTCTAACCCCCAAGTCTAAAGTATTTAGTCTGGCCATTTGCAAAAAACTTGCCCATCCCTGCTCAAGGTTAATGGAGGGCATTTAAAATATTCCCAGGGAACTTGAGTGATGGGGATGGCAATATGAAACAAAAGGGAGGTTGATACAGGAAAAAAGATAGTGGAAGACAAGGAGGAATACAAGAGTTAAAGTGAATAGAGATAAATACTGTTAACTGTACATGGAACGGATTGCAATGATAGTAATGACATGAAATGTCTGATTTGTTGAATGGGACTGTTGATCTATTCTGTAAACTTTCATTTAACTCACAAAAAAAGTTTAAGAAACAAAAATTCCCAGGGTAGAGTTGACAAGCAATGTACAATGCAAATTTGGGACATGTGTATATGGAACTATTATCTTTCTGAAGTTATACTACTGGGCATCCTGTCTTTTTGCTAAATCTGTCAAAAGGAGAACTCTCTGCCTCCCAAAGCCTGCTCACCAGAAAAAATAAAGGGCAGGAACCTCACATAAGCTGACGTCTAAGGTATGATGGGACTGAACTGGGACCTGGGCAGGGGAGAGGAGGGAGGAGGCCTAGGTTTATCCGTGGTGCCAATGAACAGAACTATGAGTCACCTGAGTTTCCCAGTGTGGAAAAATACAGCGCCTTCAAGAGGGGCACATTGGAGGCTCCTGGCCAGGTCTGTGGTTACTAAGCTATGTTCTTAGGTTACGTTTCTTGGCCTGGTCCCAGATGAACACTGACAAGCTGGGCACCCAGTTCCCTGAACTTGCCAAATGAAGCCCTCTCAACCCTTGAGTCACCATTCTTGGTGGGATCTGTTTCCTTTCACCTTGAAAGCCTGTTTGGCATCCAAGCAGAATGAATTGGCCTTTTCTCTTTTCTATACCTACCCCTTGTCCTAGGGGCCTAAGGCTGAGGCAGTGACCGTCTCCAGGCCTGTCCTAACCTGCTCCCTAGGAGGAAGCTTCCACACCCTTTGGTAGGCCTGAGTCATTTCAGGTAACAAACCCAAAAAATCAAACCCATGTTGCATCCAACCAACCAGCAAGAAACAAAAACTCATCCATCTTGCTGTTAGATTCAGAACGCTTACAAACGACATGATTGGAAGGTCCTTGGCATACAGTTGTTGTTACGTGCCGTGGAATCAGTTCTGACTCATAGTGACCTTGCATAGGGTTTCCGAGGCTGTAAATCTTTACCGGAGCAGAAAGCTTCATCTCTCTCCCACAGAACAGCTGGTAATTTCGAACTGCTGACCCTGAAGTTAGCAGCCCAATTCTTAACCACTATGCTACCAGGGCATACAGTTGTTGTTGTTGTTGTTGTTAAGTACCGTGACGTCGGTTCTGACTCATAGTGACCCTGTACAGGGTTTCTGAGGCTATAAGTCTTTATGGGAGCAGAATGCCTCATCTTTCTCTTGCAGAACCACTGGTAGTTTCGAAATGTTGACCTTGGTGCATATAGTAGTTGATCATTAAATGGTGATTTCTGTTTTCTCATTCCTGCCCTATTTGGTAGCAGAATTGCTCTGGTGAGAAGCCCTCTCCTTACAAGTCCAGGAAGAACATGGATCCATTGTACTTGAATAGCTGGGAATATGAGATGCAGAAGGAGCTCTGATAGTGTAGTGGTTACGAATCGGGCTGCTAACTTCAAGGTTAGCAGTTCAAAACTACCAGCTGTTCCGTGGGAGAAAGATGAGGCTTTCTGCTCCCATAAAGATTTACAGCCTCAAAAACCCTGTACCGGATGGCTATGAGTCGGAACCGACTCCACGGCACACAGCCACCACCACGAGCTGCAGGGACAGGATTCTCTGCATGTGGTGTCTCCACCCGATAACACTACTAGTTTTTCTTTGTTTTTGTTTCCTACCTTGGTGAATAAATTCTAATACATAATCCAAATCCTTCACAGAATAAACAGAGCAGTGACACTGTAACACTTTCCATGGTTGCTTTCTTGCACTTTTGTCAGTAGAATCAACAGCAACTCTGAATCTGAAATCCAACAAATTGGAGTCCAGATCTAGACTCTGACATTTACCATCTGTGTGACTCTAAATAAATGTGATCTTAAACTAGTTTCTGCATTTGTAAAATGATTATAATGAAATATCTACCTTACAAAGTTGATGTGAGAATGAAATGCTATCTTGTTGAGTGTGACTGAGTAGATTTTGCTGGAGTAGAACTGACCTACAGGGTGTTCTTGGCTGCAATCTCTAAAGGAGACTTTCAGTTGATATCTGAGAGCTCAGCTATTGTACCACTAAACCAAAAGCCAAAACCCACTGTCGTCAAATCCATTCCAGCCAATGGTGACCCTATAGGACAGAGTAAAACTGTCCCATCGGGTTCCCAAGGCCATAAGTGTTTATGGAAGCACGTGTTATGGAAGCAGTTGGTGGGTTTGAACCACCAACCTTTTTGGTTACCATCTAAGCTCTTTAACCACGGTACCACCAGAGCTCCTTGTTGCATCCCTCTCAAAAATGTAAACTCATTGTCATCTTGATGCATAGCAACCCTCTATAGCAGGAGTGGGGAACCTTTTTCTGCCAAAACTTATAACATTATTCATGGGCCATACAAAAATATATCAACTTAAAAATGACCCTGCTATATTTGGTCAAACATTTAATTAACTCACCCCTAAGGAGCTCTGGTAGCGTAGTGATTACAAATCGGGCTGTGAACCTTAAGGTCAGTGGTTCGAAACTACCAGCTGTTCTGTGGGAGAAAGATGAGGCTTTCTACTCCCGTAAGGATTTACAGCCTCAGAAACCCTGTTCAAGGTCGCTATGGGTTGGAACTGTCTTGGCACTTAACAACAACAACAATATGATGGAGTCCTGTTGGCTAATGGGTCAGACTGAAAAGTCCTGTGGCACTGTGGGTGGGCTAATGAGTCAGACTGCAAAGTCGTTTGAACTGCAAGTTCAAGCTCACCAGCTGCTCCTATACAGAGTCACTATGGGTCGGAATCGACTTGATGGCACTTAACAACAACACCAACATGATGGTGTGGTGCTGTGTGTTAATGCACTGGACTGAAAGATCAGTTTCAGCCTCTAGGTTGGTGGTTCCAGCTCACCAGGATTCCTTATAAACCCTATACAGGTTTGCTATGAGTTGGAACCAACTCGACGACACTTAACAACAACAACAATAGGATCAGCACTGGACTGCAAATCACAAGGTCGGCAGTTCAAACCTACCAGCTGCTCCTTGGAAACCCTAGACAGGGCTGCTATGAGTCAGAACTGACTCAATGGCGCTTAACAACAATGACAATATGATGGCTGGACTCTTGGTGTGGTGCTGTAGGATCAGCACTGGCCTGTGGACCACAAGGTCAGCAGTTGAAACCCACCAGCTGCTCCTCAAAAACACTACAGGGTTGTTATGAGTTGGAACTGACTCAACAGCACTTAACAACAGCAACATGGTGGCTGGAACTGCAGTTGCCTTGGCAGGGCCAGACCAAATGATTTCGCAGGTCTTAATACATTTCCCACCCCTGCTCAATAGCGTTTCCAAGACTGTAAATCATTACAGGAGCAGAGAGCCTCATCTTTCTCCCATGGAGCAGCTGGTGGGTTTGAACTGCTGACCTTGAGATTAGCAATCCTGTGCTTATTCCACAGTGCCAACCAGCCTTCTTGTTATCTGCCTTCAAGTCAGTTCTGACTCAGAGCGACCACTAGGGCTCCATTAATGCTTATAGTTCAAGTAAAGAGGCACAGAAAAAGCACCCAATAACAGGTTCTATTTTTAAGCTTTATTACTGTTCTTTTTGCTTTCAGTTTTAAAGCTGCAGAAATCACCTTCTGATATTTGGAAACTTGGAGGAAGGAATTTTTACCCAAGTCAAACATGTCTAATGGTAGGAGTAACATCTTAGAATTCCCCACAACACTTAGCATGAAGATCTAAATACAAAGCAGTTTCAGAGTTAAAGGTCGACAGAGAGAGATCAAAGCAGAAAAAACCCAGAACTACGAGTTCTGAGAACCTGCACTACTGTCTTGGTTTAACCAGTAATTGTCAGTGTGAACCTGCAATTCAGTTTCTGCTTCAGAAAAAGAGGGCCTTCCTGTTCTGAATTCACGCTATGGGGTGGTCGCTCATCCCTGTAGTTCCAATTCTGTCCACCAGAGGGTATATAAATACCAAATTACCCAAGCCACTTACAACAAAAAATATTAGCTCTCATTTTAATTTATTATTTTAAATAAGTTTAATAAATAAAAAATAATAAATTTAATTTGTTATTTTTGTTTAATGAAACATAGCAAATAAAAATATTTCTAAAAAGTTACAGTCTAGCTGAAAGTTTACAGAGCATTCCACTCAATAATTTTTACAGGTTTTGTTTCTTGACATTGGTTACAATCTCGTCGATGTTACAGTACTTTCTCCTGCCGCCCTAGGTTCCTCCTTCCTCCCTTGATTACTTCTTTCCTGCCCCTTCCTGCCTTCTGAGTTTTGTTTAAGGGAATATACTGCTCTTTTGGTTTCATATGGTTGATTGCACTGAGGAGTTAAGTTCCTCCTTGGTTTTATTATTCACGTTATTCATGGCCTGTCCATGGTTTGGCTAAGGACTCCTGTTGGGTGAAGCAATAGGCTAGTAATCACAAAGTTAGTGGTTCAAACCTACCAGCTGCTCTTCAAGAAAAAGATGTGTCTTTCTGCTCCCACAAAGATTTACAGACTCGGAAACTCTTTGGAGCAGTTCTACTCTGTTCTATGCTGTGAGTCAAAATGACATTGGGTTTGGTAGATTTGTTACTTGGCTGAAATTTGATCACTGGATGTGGGTTCAGTTGCAGACTTCTAAGGTGTCGAAGGGCCACAATCTCAAGAATTGCTGGTCTTCCTTACATTTTGAAATTTTGTTCTACATTTTTGTTTCTCCCTATCTGTTCACTTGGTAAAGTGGCGGGTCAGCGAAAAAGAGGAAGACCCCCAATGAGATAGATTGGCACAATGGCAGCAGAAATGGCCTCAAGTGTAGCAATGATTGTGAGATTGGTGCAGGACTGGGTAGTATTTCGCGCTGTCGGGCATAAGGTCACTATGAGATAAGTTGGTACCAACTTGACAGCACCTAACAATAACAACACCAACCCTCTCTCTCCAAGATTTTCAGTTGTGATCTCAATGGTTAGTTACAGGTAGCCAGGCACCATCTAATACTTCTGGTCTCCAGGTAGTGGAAGCTGTGGTATATGTGGTTCCCTAATTAGTCCTTTCCCAGGAGCTCTGGTAGCGTAGTGGTTACGAATCGGGCTGC
>NW_006408660.1:3360542-3361599 GCF_000296735.1 Chrysochloris asiatica
CTAACAACAACAACAACAACATACCTTCCTCGTGTGGTGTTATAGGATAAGCACTGGACTGCTAACTACAAGGTTCAAACACATCAGCTACTCCTTGGAAACCCTATACAGGTTTGCTATGAGTCATAGCCAACTCGATGGTACTGACCAACAACAACAATGGCTAAGGATCACGAACAATTTCTTCATATGGTTTTTGGCTGCCTAAATGTCTTCTTTGGTGAAGTGTTGTTTTCATCTTTTCTTAATAATGTTGTGATGAACATGGATGTGCATGTAGCTATCCATGTCATGGCTCTTAGCAAATCAGGTATTTTTTACAGCTATGTTTTTATATTTTCTATGCTCATGCTTTTTGATGTATAATTGGTTGTTGTTACATGCCATCAAGTTGGTTCTGATACATAGCGACCCTTTATACGGTTTCCGAGGAGTGACTGGTGAGGTTGAACTGCCAACTTTGCAATTCAGAATGCCCTTGTGGTCCAGTGCTTATCCTAGAGTGCCATACCAGGACTCTGAGGTATAATTTTATCATCCTACAATTCACCTGTCTCAAGTGTATAATTCAATGATTTTCTGAATTGTACAACCATGACAATATAATTCCCTTTTAGAACATTTCCATCACCCTAATGTTGTTATTGTTAGGTGCCATTGAGTCAGTACCTACTCATAGTGACCCTATACACAAGAGAACAAAACACTGCCCAGTCTTGAGCTAACCTCACAATTGTTGCCATGCTTAAACCCATGGATGCTGCCACTTTGCCAATCTATCTCACTGGGGGTTTTCCCTGACCCTCCTCCTTATCAAACATGATATCCTTCTCCAGCAACTGATCCTTCCTGACAATATGTTCAAAATATGAGAGACAAAGTCTGGCCATCCTGGCCTCCAAAGAGCACTTTGGCTGCACTTCTTCCAACACAGATCTGTTTGTTCTTTTGGCAGCCCATGGCACTTTCAATATTCTCCTCCAACACCGTAAGTCAAATGCATCAGTTCTTCTACGGTCTTCCTTATTCACTGTCCAACTTTCAAATGCATATGAGG
>NW_006408660.1:3362456-3364316 GCF_000296735.1 Chrysochloris asiatica
GATATCAAAGATACTGTCTGATGATTTCCGCCTTCTGTTAGGTCACCTCTCTTTGGAATGGGCACAAATACGGACCTCTTCCAATCAGTTGACCAGATAGTTGCCTTCCAAATTTCTTGGCATAGATGAGTGAGTCGCTCCAGTGCCACCTCACTTTCTTGAAGGATTTCAATTTGTATTCCATCAGTTCCCAGTGCCTTGTTCTTTGCCAGTGCTTTCAATACACCTTGGACTTCCTCCTTCAGTATTATTGGCTCTTGATCATATGCTACCTCTTGAAATGGTTGAACATTGATCATTTCCTTTTAGTACAGTGACTTTGTGTATTCCTTCCATCTTCTTTTGATGTTTACTGCATCATTCAATAATTTTCCCAGAGAATCCTTCAATAATGAATATTGAGGTTTGAATTTTTTCTTCAGTTCCCTCAGCTAAAGAAATGCTGGGGTTTTTTTTCCTTTTTGGTTTTCTAACTCCAGATATTTGCATATTTCATTGTAATATCACCTTAATAAGATCCCTTTTTAAAAAAATAAGGCATGTTTTGATGTTTTAAAATTATTAAAATTTTAAGACATCTATAAAAATAAAGAAAATAATACCCATATATACGTATCACAAGGAGCCCTGATGGTTAAGCTGCTATTTGGAAAGTCAGCAGTTCAAACACACCAGCCCCTCAGCAGGTGAAAGATGTGGCAGTTTACTTCTGTAAAGATTGTTGTTGTCAAGTGCCATCAAATCGATTCTGACCCAAAGCAATCCTGTATAGGGTTTCTGAGGAGCCACTGGTTGGTTTGAACCACTGACCTTGAGGTTGGCAGTTCAGTGCTTATCCTACAATGCCACACCAGGACCCCTCTGTAAAGATTACAGTCTTGAAAATCCTATGAGGCACCCAGAACCTTCTGAGTTGGGACATTCCCACTTGAAAAAACATGCAAACTAACCCAGAACTGCTGGGAGAACAGAAGACTCTTATTGAAAGAAAGACCTGCAGGGAAAAAAGCAGACTGTTTGGCTATTTGAATCAAGCAAGCTGTTTGCTTTGGAAACATCAAGGAAAAAAGTCAGTCTATCAGGGAAAACCATCTTCTAGGACTGAAACTCAAAGGGAACCTGTGAGCAGCCTAGTATACTCTCTGGTGACTACCTGGGTCTATTTGTGAGTGGAAGTGGGGGAAATGCAGCAATGAAGACATGGCTTGAGTTTGGCCATGTTTCATACACACCTGTTGACCTCAAGATGAGAGAGAGAACATGAAGGGTTGATTAATCTGAAGTTTAGGGAGATGTGCGAACTCCTGAGCCCATAAACACTGACCTAGCCCCTGGGGCCTAAGACTGAGAGTTAAGCGGCCAGCTGGTCTGAAGTGCAGGGAGGTGTGCGTGAGCTCCCAAACTTGCAGCTAGTCCCCAATTGACCTAGTGTGGATGACTAGCTGACCAGAACTCGACCAGATTAAGATAAAGATGTCTGATACTGTGTACAAGTAAAAATTGCTACATTTTGATGAAGTGGACTTCTGCTTAAAATTCCAACCAGAATGGAAGGATTCTTCATATAAAGGAATGAGCTTGTTTCCTTAGTGTACTGGGTGGATAGGGATGATCAATTTATACACTGGCTTTCAAAAAGGGAAGGGGGGAACAAAGGCATGAAGTGGCTGGCTTACAAGCTTTCATGAGCGTGCTTAGTTTCAGAATAAGGAGGGTAAGGTAGGCTCCCCAAAGAATAGTTTTCCTCTTCTCCAGATGGATTTGGGGAAAGGGCGTGGGGAATGCTGGTGATAGGATTTTATGATTCAATTGTGAGTAATTGTTAACAGAATTGTGATTGTCACAACTGTCATTGTAGAA
>NW_006408660.1:3365170-3366591 GCF_000296735.1 Chrysochloris asiatica
GGGGGAAGGATTGCATGGAGGGAATTGTAACCATGGCAATGAGAGACAATATACGATAGAATGAATGTAAAACTAATGTTCTCCCATGTAAACTATCACATAATTCACAATAAAACATTAAAAAAAAAAAGTGGCCTGGCAGAGGCAGCAGCATGGAGAGACAGAGCAGCTCCACGCCCTAGGCCCACAGACTTAGTAAGGCTACATGCCTGCGGGCAGGAGGCTGGCTTGCAGAATTTGCCCTTTGGATATTTAAATGAATATATATTTTTGTCTTGTGCGTGTACATCAAATACTTTGCTTTGTTAATTTGTGAAATATAAAATGTGAATGGGAAGCCACAGGGAGGAAGTAGGATAATGTTGTTGCAGAGGGGATTGTAATCATTGAGATGAAAGAAAGTATATCATTTATTGGGTGTAAAGCTAATGATCTTGTCTGTAAATCTTTACTCAACTCACAATAAAAAGTTAAAAAAACAAAGAAACACAAACGAACCCTATGGGGTAGTTCTACCCTGTACTGTAGTGTTTCTATGAGTCAGAATTGACTTGATGGCAATGAATATAACTAGACTTGATATTGCATGTATACTTCTTCATCTCCCACTCCACCCTGGATCTCTCCAGAGATCATCATTATTCTGCTATTGGCTGGTATATTTTCTTCCATGTTTTAATAGATGAAGGGGGTTCAAAAAGTTCGTGGAAATTTTGGAGGAAAAAATAATGGAATTTTTCCATGAATTTTTTAAATTTTAAATTGTGAATTGAGTGAAGGTTTACAGACAACATCATCACTGTTACATTCAACAAATCATATGCTTTGTTTTATGCCAATAATTGCAATCCTCTCTCTGCAACAGCAGTTATCTCTCTTCATCCCTGGGGTTTCTATTTCCATTCCATCCACCTTCCCTTCTCTTCTCAACTTTGTCCTTAGGAAAATGTTGCCCTTTTGATTTTGAACTTTGACCATTCCATCATTCATAGTGAGCATACCTTACTAGTGTTGTTGTTCCCCCTATATACCTATCTAATGCTTCACCAAAATTTAGGCTACGAAGGTGAATTCCTTTCCTGACTGCAGGATGATAGAGGGCCACAGTCTCAGGACCCTCTGATTTCTTTCTCACCAATAGTAAGGCTGGACTTTTTTAAAAAAAATAATTTTGACTTTTGTTTTACATATCTTGCCACTCTATCTGGGACCTTCTAATGTGATCCCTTTCAGAGCAGTTGGTAGTGGTAGCTGGGCATCATCTAGTTCTTCTAGTCTCAGTGTCATGGGACACTGATATTCACATGTTCCATAGTCCATTGGAGTCCTGGTGTGGCGCTGTGGGCTAATGCACCAGACTACAAAGCCATTTGAACTACAAGGTTAGCGGTTCAAGCTCACCAGTTGCTCCTTAGAAACCC
>NW_006408660.1:3367621-3369644 GCF_000296735.1 Chrysochloris asiatica
ATTTTCCTCTAGTTAATTTCTGCTAATCATGCTCATAGATTTTAAGGTCCCAGATGCTACTCACCAAATAGGATGTAGAACATTGTCTTTGTGGACTATGTTATGCCAATTGACCATGGTGTCCCCTGAGACTATGGTCCTGAGACCCCAGCCATTGCCTTAGGATGTTTGCTAATATCTAAGAAGTTTTGATCATTTTCCGGATGTATGCTCCACCACGTTCATAGTTGTGTTTGTAGGAAAGATACATACGCCTGTGCCAATATCCTCTTCCAAACTCATATATGTGGTGTTGTTATGTGCTGTGGAGTTGGTTCCAACTTGCAGTGATCCTGAGGAGCAGCTGGTATGTTTGAACTACTGACCTTGTGGTTCACGGTCCAATGCTGAGCCTACAGAACCACACCATGAGTTCATATAAACATATATGTATATATATATATATATATCCTACTCTTACTCCCATACCATTCAGTCTATGTCTCTGTCCTTGTATCTACTTGTAAAACATTGTTGTTCCAAGCTTCTATATATATTCCTGTTTACCTCTATCCCCTTTAGCCCTTGCATAGTTCCCTGTGTTTTCGCCTGTCTTCATCATTCTTTTGCCAACTGCACTCTTCTTATATATTGCCATCTCTGTCACTGAGTTAACGTGTCTATCCTCTAGCCAGTGAATTACTTCCATGAACTTTTTGAAGCCCCCTCCTATTTATTGCATGTATAAATTGATGGATAAACAAAGTATGACCTTATTTTGTGTTTTTTTATTTATTTATATGAATGTTATATGAGTATTATTCATATGCCTTTGTAAGTTGCTTTTTTCACCTCATAGTTTGATACGTATTCTCAAATTGTCCTTTAGAAATGTTGTACTAGTCAGTTTCCCTTATCAACACAGTGTATTCTCAAACTTTTGGATCTTTGACCATCAGAGATGATGTCAGTGTAAGTTCTCAGGTGATAAATGAGACTTAGCATATTTTCATCTTTTTAGGACCAAGTTGCATTTATTTATGTCCTTTGACCATGTTCCCCCCTAGAACGCTAGTCTTTTCTTACTAATATATAGCCCTATTCCATAAATAAGAACTCCTATAGGATAAGCACTGGAATGCTAACAGCAAGATCAGTAGTTCAAACCCACCAGCCATTCTGCAGGAGAAAGATGAGGCTTTCATGGCAGCGTAGTGGTTATGAGTCGGGCTGCTAACCTTAAGGTCAGCATTTTGAAACTACCAACGGTTCCGAAGGAAAAAGAGGAGGTTTTTCTGCTCTTATAAAGATTTACAGGATCCTAGAAACCCTATACAGGGTTGCTGTGAGTCAGAACTGACTCCACCACACATAACCACCACCACCACATATACAGGGTCATTATGAGTAGCAACCCACTAGACAGCATTTAACAACAACAATACAAGGTCACTAAGAGTTGACTCAATGGCAGTGGATGGGATTATTTCATAAATAAGGAGCTGTAGGATAATCACTGAACTGCTAACTGAAAGGCCAACAGTTCAAATCTACCAACCGCTCCTGGGGAGAAAGATGAGGCTGTCTATGAGTCAGCATGACTGGGTGGCACATAACAGCAGCAGCATTGGAGTAGGGAAAGACTGACATGTAAGATTTCTTCATTGTAAAAATCGATACCAAATTCTAAAGGCAAATAACACACTGGGAAAAAATGTGCATATCTATTTATGGAGTACACAAAACCTACCCACTATCATCAAGGAGCTTTGGTAGCGTAGTGGTTACGAATCGGGCTGTGAACCGCAAGGTCAGCAGTTCAGAACTACCAGCTCCTCCGCGGGAGAAAGATGAAGCTTTCTGCTCCTGTAAAGATTTACAGCTTTGGAAACCCTATTCATGGTCGCTATGGGTTGGAACCTACTCGACGGCACTTAACAACAACAACAACACCCACTATCATCAGTCATGTCCAACTCACAGTGACCCTTTATAGTTTTCGAGGCTGCAAATCTTTACAGGAGCAGAAAGCCTCATCTTTTTC
>NW_006408660.1:3371644-3377547 GCF_000296735.1 Chrysochloris asiatica
GTTGGCCCAGGATCGGGCATTGTTTCGTTCTGCTGTGCATGGGGTCGCTATGAGTCGGTTCCGACTCGATGGCACCTGACAACAACAACAACATATAACCAGGGGGGTGCTTCATTATGTAGAGTAAAAATATCACCTCTAAGTAATCATATTCTTGATGCAGCTTTCTTATAAGTACTTTCAGAAATTGGACCCTCAGCTCAGTGTAATGGGAGAGACAGGCACCTATTCAGGCTGGGATTGGGGTGATCACGGGAGGCGATGGGGCTATAGGAAGGACACCTTATAGAGTCCAGGGGTGTTTTGGAATGTGTGAAATAAAAAATGAGCTTTGAAGGATGAGGACAATCAGACAGGTTGTAGCAGAGAGAAAAAGGCACAGGATTGCTAACTGCAAGGTCCCTGGGTCAAACCCCTGGTTGCTCCTTGACCCTATAAAGGGTCACTATGGGTCAGAACCTACTCAACAGCACTTAACAACAACAACAGCCAAGAGAGGAAGAAGCCCCAGTGGTATGGTAGATCATTGAGCTGATAACCACAAGGTCGGCAGTTCAAAATTACCAGTCGCTGTGTGGGAGAAAAATGAGACTCTCTGTTCCTGTGAAGAGTTACAGCCTCAGAAGCCCTATGTGGGGTCGTTATGAGTTGGAGTCCTGGGTGCTGTAGGACTGCTATCAGCAAGATTGGCGTTTCAAACCCACCAGTCACTTCTTGGTAACACTATACATGGTGGCTATCAGTCAGAACCGACTCCACAACACTTAGAAACATGAGTTGGAATCTACTTAACGGCATTGGAGTTTGGTTTGGGTGACAGAGATGTAGGTGGGTGGGTGTTGTTATTAAGTGCCATCAAGTAGTTCCGACTCATTGAGACCCTATATAGGGTTTCCCAGGAGTGGGTGGTGAGTTGGAACCACTAACCTTGTACTTCAAACTGACCATGTGTTAGGTCACAAAGCAAGGCTCCATAAATTTACAAATATCAAAATACTACAAAGCATCTTTTCAGACCACAATGCTAGATATAAAACTGTTGTTGTTGTTATGTGTCGTAGAGTTGGTTCCGACTCATAGCGACCCTGTACAGGGTTTCCGAGGCTGTAAATCTTTATGGGAGCAGAAAGCCTCCTCTTTCTCCTGCGGAACAGCTGGTAGTTTCGGACTGCTGACCTTGTGGTTCACAGCCTGATTCGTAACCACTACGCTACCAGAGCTCCTTATATATAAAACTAGAAATCAACAATAAGAAGACCAAGGAAATAAAGTCAAATACATGGAATCTGAATAACACCCTGCTGAAAAGTGACTGGGTAAAAGAAGACATTAAACGTGAATTCACAAAGTTCCTAGAAACAAACTACAACGAAAACACAACATACCAAAATCTTTGGGACACGGCAAAAACAGTGCTGAGAGGACAATTTATTGCGATAAATGCGCACATCCAGAAAGAGGAAAGAACCAAAATTAACACATTAACACAGCATTTCCAACAATTAGAAAATGACCAACAGAGGGAACCTACAGTCACCAAAAGAAAATACTTCATTGAGCACAAGTATCACCTGCAGATCTAAAAGGACCGTGCTAGGACCCCACAATAGCCAGACTTACCCCCCAGTTTAAGGGCTGGGCCTGGGAATCTGAATTTTCACAAGCACTTCAGATGATGCTGATGCTGTCAGTTCCCGGACTACCTTCTGGAAAGACTTTGTACTGAGGGTCTTCCTCTGGGGAATGAGGAATTACTCTCTTCCTGAAAAAACAGATCCTCCTCTAGACACTTCTTGTTGTGAAGCACCTTTGAGTGGGTTCCAACTCGTACCGACCCTGCACAGGGTTTCCAAGGAATGATTGGTGGATTTGAACTGCCAACCTTGAGGTTATCAGTCCAGTGCTTATCTTACAGAGCCATATCAGGACTCTGACACGAGCAGGTGTCTGAGAGACAAGAGCCCACCAAGCTGGGAGTAGCAGCTCCTGGAAGCTGCCTAGTAACCAGTCTGGAAAATATCCCAGCATGCTCTGAGGACTCTCCTCTAATCCCCGCCCTCATGAATATGCATGAGCACCCAGGTAGCAACTGGGTTTCCTAGACACACAGGTGCACACACTTTCATCCTCTTTCCTTTCCACAATAGTTTTGGAGGCATCTCCAGCTCCCTGCTTTACATGGCAAACACTGTTGACTCCCCCGTCAAGAGCTGCACATGGTTCCCTGTTCCCTAGCACTAACCCTATTTCCTCTTCTCAGCTTGTGGCATGAAGTTCTTCAGGTGGTCAGCTTTAGGTGAGGGCCTGAGACACCCCTGGAAATTACTCAGAAATACAAGAAGATAAAGGCACACCAAAGCTTGTGGGTAGAGATTAAGAAGCTAGTCAGACAAACCACACAAAACAAAATAGAAGCTATATATTAATACTTTATCACCCACTTATGAGAGCTGGAGATATTGATATACACCTGGGTGGCTAGAACCTTTAATAACTGAAAGTTAAATAAATGCATTGTGTACAGTCTGGCCCAGCTGAGTAACAGGATGGCGTTAAGCACCAACCTTTCGGTTTGCAGTCCAGCACTGGACTATTGTCGTTAAGTGTCATGGAGTCCGTTCTAACTCATAGCGACCCAGCATAGGATTTCAAAGGAGCGGCTGGTGGGTTTCAACTGCAGTTAGCAGTTGTGGTTACGTGCCATAGAGTAGGTTCCAATTTATAGTGACCCTATGCACAACAGAATAAAACTGGGGCCTGTGTCCTCCTGGTTTTCAAGGAGTGTTCTGACTGTACTTTGTTTAAAACATTTTATTGTGAATTGAATGAAGGTTTACAGAGTAGATCACCAACTTTGCATTCAACACATCATATACTTTGCTTCATTATATGGTTGCAATCCCCTCCATGTACCAACAGCATTTATCTCAATTCACTTTAACTATTGCATTCCTCCCTGTGTCTCTTGTTACCTTGATCTTTCCTCTGCTAACCTCCCTCTTGTTGTATATTGCTTGCCCTGTAACCCATGTTAATATGTGCCTACCCTCTAGTGGCGCTACTGTCTAGTCCGTGAAAAATTTTCTCTCCCCATGCCCCTCCCCCACTAACCATCATATATTGTTTCTTTAATCAAAAAAAAAAAACAAAACACTTTTTACAACATTGTGCTTTTGTGATTGACTAATTTCATTCAGCATAATGTTCTCTAGGTTTATCCATGTTGTGAGATGTTTCACAGATTCATCATTATTCTTCAACATTTTGTAGGATTCCATTGCATGTATATACCTAAGTTTGCTTAACCATTCTTTGTGGGCATTTAGGCTGTTTCCATCTTTTTAATATGTCCCTTGTAAATAGCATATTGAAGGATTCTGTTTTCTTATCCATTCTCTTCTTTATGTCTCTTGACTGGTACATTTAATCCATTTATATTCAGTGTAATTATCAGTAAGTATGAATTGATGTCGTTTTTCTGTGTGTGGGGGGGGCGGGGAGGTTGTGCGTGTAAGGTGCTGCTGGATTCGTTGTTCCACATAATTTTCTCTGCTGAGTTCATTTTGTTGGTGGGTTTTCTTTTCATTTTCATTTCTGTTGCGTTCATGTTTACTAAATCTTTCTGCTCTCTTCTTAGAAATCAGAGCTTGGTCTGGCTGGTTTTCCTTTGTAGGTAACTTTTCATTTTTCCCCAACTGTTCTCAGAATTCTTTCCTTGTCTTTGATTTTGGAAAGTTTGATTATGATATGTCTTGGTGATTTCCTTTTGGGATCTATCCTGTTTGGAGTTCATTCAGCTTCTTGTATGCTTATCTTCTTGTCTTTCTTGATGGTAGGGAAGTTTTCTTCCAACAACTCTTTGACAATTTTCCTCTGTGCTTGTCTCTTCCAGTTCTGGAATTCCAGTCCCTGTAAGTTGTTCCTTTTCATGGTGTCCAACATAACTCTTAGACTTTCTTCAGAATTTTTCATTCTTTTTCCTGATTGTTCTTCTAGCTCACTAATTCGGGCTTCCATTGCTTCATATCTGCTCCTTTGTCCTTTCAACGTATTGCCCACTTCTGAGATCTTAGTATTAGTCTTCTGGATTTCTAATGGTAAGTTTTGTATTATTCAAATTTTGCATTTATTTTGTCTGTTCTCATAGTGTTTTCCTGAACTCTTCTAAAATTTTATTGTATTCTCCTTGTTTTCTTCAATCTTTCTATTGATTCATAGAAAGTAACTAATTAACATTCTTTTTCAGTTGGTTCTATTACCTTTTCTTACTGAGAAACATTTTTTGTCTCTACTTCTTGGTCATTCATTTGAGCCATTCTCTCTTGTTTCTTCTTGATAGCTAAAATTGTCTGATGTCTCCAGGGTATTGTAGGGTTGTCATATTTATATAAACAAACACTGCAGTTGTTGGATCCCGAGGGAAGAGATCTCTGGGTGGCTCCTGAAATTCAAGGAGCTCATGAGGTGGTTGTGAAAGGGATGTGACAGCAGAGTTCCTGACCCTAGATAGAGTTCCTATTGGCTTGGTGTTATCTATGTTCAGGGCACTCAGTCCAAAAGTAGTTTGTGGGGGGCTCTTGGCAAAGCTTGTTTCAGTGTCTGTTAGGGAAGCTGGGGGCAGGGTGACTGGTTAAATACTGATCTGGTGGCTCTAAGGATTTTGTAGGTCTGGAGCTGAGTCCACCTGAATCCAGGCACCAAAATGGTGAAGCCAGCCCCCACCTCAAGCTGGCTTGGCTCTTGACTGTGCTTCCATGATTGTCAATTGTGCATCCAAGCACAATGACATCTTTGACAAAAATCAAGCATTTCTCCATTTATCATGTTGTTATTTTTTTGGTCCAATTATGAGTATTTTTTTCTTTACATTGAGGTGCAATCCATACTAAAGGCTGTAGTCTTTGATCTTCAGCAGTAATATTTTAAGTTCTCTTCATTTTCAACAAGAAAGTTGTATCATCCTATAGGGCCTAAAAAGACAGGGGCTCTGGAAAGATAGACTGAAGGAAGTGCAGAAGATGAGGGGTGCCAGAAAGGAAAATGGGATTCAATTAAATGAAAGTAAATTTTATTTTGACCACGCAAACAAAACTACGTTTCCATGTTCATTATAATGCCGTACATAAACCAAACCATCAACTGCTACAAGCCAGAGATACCCATGATGAACACCTTGATGTAATCTTGCAAGTATGAATGCATTCCCTGTGTTGGAGTCTGTACTAGGCGCTTGGCCAGGAATATGTGCCTCTAAGCAGCTGCTGGAATTAAAATGGGAGAATGGGAAGAGGTTGGCAGCTGAAACACAGAGAAAAGCAGTAAGGTGGAGCTAGATTGGTAGAAGAAAGGAGTAAAGGGAAAGAGGGATGGCCTTTGGGAAGGAATTCAGACTTGGAGGTGACTGGAGCCCACCAGCTCCTCCTCTGGAGAAAGATAAAGCTTTCAGGAGTCCTAGTATGGTGCTGTAGGGTAAACACTGCAAGGTCGGTCTGAATCACAAGGCTGGTAGTTCAAACTCACCACCTGCTCCTCTGAAACCCTATACAGGATCACTATCATTAACACCAACTTGAGGGCACTTAGCAACACAACAACAACAACAAAGATTTACAGCTTTGATAACCCTATACTGGGTCCCAGTGAGTTGGAACCAAAATCAGAAGAGAGGGAGTTTGGCTGAATTGGGAGAGGCAGGGTAACACCTCTCCCTTAGGGCTTTATCAAAATTCCACTGACTGAATCAGCAGAAGCCAAGGAGGGAAGTTTCAGCCCTGCCCTTAGAAATTCAGATTCAGAAAATCTGGGGTGTGTTAACGGGGATGGAAGTAGGGGTTACCCCAAACCAGAAATATTCCTTTTAACAATCGAGCTGATGATTCTGTAAGGAATTGACTTGATGGCAG
>NW_006408660.1:3379037-3386888 GCF_000296735.1 Chrysochloris asiatica
GGGCCCAGGATCCGGCAGTGTTTCGTTCTGCTGTGCATAAGGTCGCTATGGGTCGGTACTGACTTGATGGCACCTAATGACAACAATCTTTATGGTGTGGTGCTATAGGACTAAGTGCTGGACTGCTAACTACAGGTTGGTGATTCAAACCCACCAGCTGCTCCTTGGAAACCCTATACAGGGTCTTTATGAGTCAGAACTGACTCAATGGCACAACAATCTTTAGGGAAGCAGACTACCGCATCTGTGTCTCCAGGTGAGCTGTTGGTGAGTTCCAAATCTAACCATTCAGGTTATAGTCAAGCACTTAACAACTACACCAACAGGGCTCCTTTGCTATTGGATAAAGGCCAGTAATAATCAGGTACCCACAGGGTTAAGTGAAGTTTGAGCTTGGCACTATTTCTATTTTATTCCTTGCTCCCCTGGGCCTCTAACTTGATAGGAATTTCTGGGTCAGGCATGTAGGAGCATAAAGTTAGCTCTTCCCAGGAGACAGAACTGCCATTCTCTTGTTTGTTCAAAATATATTTATACCATGTACTGGCAAGTATGTGGAGTAACTGGAACTCTCGTGCATTGCTGGTAGGAATATTAAATGAGACAATCACATTTGGAAAGCAATTTGGCAGTTTCTTGTAAAATTAGAACAGAGACTTACCAATGATGTTACTAAGTGCTGTCGAGTTGGTTCCAACTCATACCCTATGATGCAACAATTCCACTCCTAAGTATCCAAGAGAAATAAAAACATAATGTCCCTCAAAACAATAACGTCCTTAGCAGCTTTATCCATGTTAGCTAAAACCTGCAATCAACCTGCAAGTCCATCAATACAAATTGTGGTATATCCATAAAATGGGACACTGTTGTTTCTTTTTATGTGCCATCAAGTAGGTTCCAACTCATAGTGACCCTATGTGCAACAGAATGTAATGCTGCTTGGTTCTGCGCCATCCTCACATTTGTATATTTGAGCCCACTGTTGCCGCCACTGTATCAATCCATCTCATTGAGAGGCTTCGTTTTGGCTGATCCTCACTTTACCTTGATGTCCTTCTAAAGAGACTGCTCCCTCCTGATATCTTGTCCAAACGACTGAGACAAAGTCTTGCCATTCTTGTTTCTAAGGAGCATTCTGGCTGGATTTCTTCTAAGACAGATATATTTGTTCTTCTGGCCATCCATGATAATGTCAATATTCTTCTCTAAAACTACAATTCAAATGCATCAGTTCTTCTCTGGTCTAACTTATTCATTGTCCAGCTTTCACATGCTTATGAAACAACTGAAAACACACTGACTTGAGTCAGGTGCCCCAGTGGCACTGTAAATAAGCACCGGACTTCTAACTGCAAGGACAGCAGTTCAAAACTGCCAGCCACTCCCTAGGGAAAAAGATGAAGCTTTCTGCTCCAACTCCTGTGAAAAATGACAGCCTTAGAAACTCACTATGAAACGGAACTCACATGATGGCAGTGGGTTGTTGTTGTTGTTGTAGTTTGGGGGGGGAGGGTGTTCAGGCACACCTTAGTTCTCAAAGTGACATTTTTTCTCTTTAACGTTTTAAAAAGGCCTTTTGCACCAGATTTGCCCAATGCAGTAATTTGTCGTTTAATTTCTCGATTGAATGTTCACAGAAGCAGCAGTCAACGTGGAATGCTACTTAACATGAAAGGGATGAGCAACGTGGATGAGTCTCAAAGCATTATGCTGAATGAAAGACAAGGAGCCCTGGTTGCTCTGTAGTTGTTTGGCTGTCAACAGAAGGGTTGGTAGTTCAAACCTTACGGAACACTTCTGTTCTGTCCTGCAGGGTCACCATGAATTGATTTTGACTCCATCTTTACAGAAGTAGGCTGCCACATCTTTCTCCCTTGCTGGGTTCGAACAGATGATGACAACCTTATGGTGCAGTTCTAGTCTATCCTACAGGGTCAACAATGAGTCAGAATTGACTCCATGGCAATGTTTTTTGGTTTTAATCTTTATGGAAGCAAGCCATCATATCTTTCTCCCTCAGCAGTTGGTGCGTCCCATTGCAGATCTTTCTGTTAGCAGCTAGCACTTAACTACTGTGTCAGCAGGGTTCCATGTGATTGTCATTAGACAAGATTTTAAATTACAAGACATAAAAACTAACTAACGGATTCAGCAAACACAGATTTTTGCTGAAAGGGTGTTGTGATTGGTGAAATTGTCACAGAGTTCTGCTCTATGTTAAAAAATGGTCAGCTGTGTTATCTGTGTCCTAAAAGTAAGAATTGTGGTTTCCTTGCTTTATACAGCATCAGAATGTAACATGATGATTGGAGGGTTCCTGTTTTATTTTACTTGGGGTTGATTTCTCTCAGATACTTGCTAGCTACCATCAAGTTGACCCACCTCCCAATCCTATTGACCTCATGCACAACTGGATGCGGTGTGGCCGCGACCTATGTCCTCTGCATGACCAGTTGAGATGGAACCATTGTGTTTTCATTTGCTGTGTTTTGTTTTTGTTTTGGGAAGTAGATCACCCAGCCTTTCTTCTTAATCACTTTTTTTTTTAATGTTTTATTGTGAATTATATGATCGTTTACATGGGAGAACATTAGCTTTTACATTCATCCTATCGTATATTGTTTCATTGCCATGGTTACAATCCCCTCCATTCATCATCAACCAACCAAAGGATATAGCCTACAAGCCTGCCCTCCAACCTCCCCACTGCCCCATCCCCGGTGGTCAGCACACAGCCCCTCTCCCTCTCTGGGTCTAAAGTCCCCAGCTGCTCCATCTTTCCACGTCATCGTCTCTGTCTCCATCTCAGGCATCACTGTTTCTTCTTCTTAATCACTCTTGGTATGGAAGTTGTACTGAAAACCTGTTCATGAAGTGCTTTGGCCCGGAATCTAACCTGTACCTCCCATGTGGAAGGTGAAAATTTTTCTCAGATATGGTTGACAAGTAGGAAATTGTCATTCAAATTCAAGTACATACTGTGCTTGGTACAGCCTAACAAAACTATGGACAGTATTGATAATAATTAATCTTTGGATAATGCCTTTTCCTAACAGTCTTTTTTTTTTACTTCAATAAGAAAATGTACTATCTTACATATTAAAAGACGTTCCCAAGGAAGGGCAATTCCAAGCTTGATTAGTTCAGTGGCTCAAAAATGTTATCAAAAACCCAAGGACTTTTCTTATTTCTGCTGGGCTATATTTGGTGTGAAAGGAGCTCTGGTATCAGTGGTTACAAACCGGGATGCTAATCTCACTGTCAGCAGTTTGAAACTATCAGCTGTTCCACGGGAGAAAGATGAGGCTTTCTGCTCCTGTAAAGATCTACAGCCTCGGAAACCCTGTACAGGGTCGCTATGAGTCGGAACCGACTCCATGGCACATAACAACAACATATTTGGTGTGAAGACTATGCTCATGGCCATAAAATGGCTGCCATAGTTAGCTCTGTGTGTCATGTGGAGGAGACTCAAGAAAAGAATACAACTTTTTCCATCTCTCTCTCTTTCTTTTTCAGACTTTTTATTGTGAACTAGGTAAAGGTTTACAGAGCAGATCATTTTTCCATTTAATTCATACATATTTTGTTTCACCTCATTGATTGCAATCTCCACAATATAACAATATAACATCATTTATCCCTTCCTCCCTGCGTTTCCATTTCTCCTTCTGAACTTTGTCCTTGGTGTCAATGCTGCTTTTTTATCTCAAATTATTGCTTCTTCCCTAGAGTTATTGTTCTCCTTCTGTTGCTGTTGTTATTGTTGTCCTTAAGCCTTGTTGAGTTGGTTCCGACCCATAGCGATGCTGTATAGGGTTTCCAACAAGCGGCTTGTGAGCTTGAACTGCTGACCTTGCGGTTCAAACCGACTTTGCAGTCCAGAGCATTAACCCACAACGCCACACCAGAATATCCGTGTCTATTGTTTGGCTGAAGATTGAGCCGTGGCGGTGAGTTCATTTCTAGACCTGAACGGTGGTGATTAAGGGTCATAGTCTCAGGGTTTCCACCAGTGTTTTATCTGACCAGTGTTGTTGTTGTTATGTGCTGTGGAGTCGATTCTGAAGCTGTAAATCTTTACGGGAGCAGAAAGCCTCATCTTTCTCCTACGGAACAGCTGGTAGTTTCGAACTGCTGATCGGGAGATTAGCAGCCTGATTTGTAACCACTACGCTACCAGAGCTCCTAATCTGACCAGTAAATCTGGTCTTTTTTACAGACTTCCTTCTTATGAACATCATCTCCAATCTAGGATATAATGATAGAAGGAATGATTACTAACTTTTCTTTTGAAGAATTATGTAGTAATTCAGATGTATACAAAAATAGAGAAAACAGAACTTTCCACATTTGATTTTAAATTATATTTGTTTTTCCTTTTCTAAATATAATGTGGAAATCCAACATAATCATGCAATCATTATAGAAATTTTTCACACTCAAGGCATTCCTTCCTGGAGCTATAGCTAGGAAAATCACTACATTTTATCTATAAATATGGAGTCCTGGTGTGGTGCTGTGGGTTAATGCGCTGGACTGCAAAGTCGCTTTGATCCGCAGGGTTGGTGGTTCAAGCTCACTAGCACTTCCTCAGAAATCCTATACAGGGTCGCTATGGGTCAGAACTGACTCGATGGCACCACCAACCTTGCGGTTCAAACCAATCTTGTGATTGAGTGCTTACCTTACAGAACCATACCAGTATTCCAATATATATCTTGTTGCTGTTAAGTGCCGTCGAGTCGGTTCCGACCCATAGTGACCCTGTATAGGGTTGGTTGCCAAAGAGTGGTTGCTGAGCTTGAACTGATGAACTTGCGGTTCAAACCAACTTTGCAGTCCAGCACATTAGCTCACAGCAATATATTTAAAGCATTAATAGAATTAATATAGGAGCTTTGGTGGCGCTATAGGATAAGCACTGAGCTGCTAACAGCAAGGTCAGCAGTTCAAACTCAACAGCTGCTCCTTGGGAGACCAATGGGACTTTCTGCTGCTGTAAAGTTGTACAGCATCGGAAACCTTATACAGGGTCGCTATGAGTTGAAATCAACTCAATGGCAGTGGGTTAGACTTAATATTAACACACATATTAATATTAATACACAATTTCTGGTTTTCCTTAATTATTTAATTAACTGTGCTATTTTGGTAAACTTTTATTGAAATATAATATGCAATGTAAAGTGTTTAAATCTTGTGTACAGTCTAATGACTGTTTTATTAATAACTATTACATGCTGTTGAGTCAATTCCAACTTATGGCATTCCCATGCACGACAGAATCAAACATTGCCTGATCCTGCATTATCTTTACAATGGAGTACATTGTTATGATCATTGGGTATTTTGAGTGCCTTCTAACCTAGAGTCCATCTTCCAGCACTACACTAGGCAGTATTCTGTTGTCATTGGCTAATTTTCAGAAGCAGATCACCAGGCTTTTCTTCCTAGTCTGAGTTAATATAGAAGCTGCGCTGATATCTACCCATCCTGAGTGACTGCTGCATCATAGAAATATGGTGGTGGTGGTGGTGGTGGTGGTTATGTGCCGTGAAGTTAAAACTGACTCATAAGGACCTTGTACAGAGTTTCTGAGGCTGTCAATCTTTATGGGAGCAGAAAGCCTCATCTTTCTTCTGCGGAACAGCTGGTAGTTTCGTACTGCTGACCTTGCGGTTCGCAGCCCTATTCGTAACCACTACGCTACCAGAGCTCCTTTTATTTATTAAATAAAAATATCAAAATGTGAAGGTAGTTTTTCTCCACATCTAGGTCTATATACTTCTGAAGGTGGTGTTTCCAGCTCTCTAACCTTGCCTTGAAGAAATCCTGTGCTCTTCAATTTATACCACATTGGAGTCCTGGAATGGCACTGTAAGATAAACACTCAACCATAATGTTGCTTTGAACCGCAAGGTTAGAGGTTCAAACTGACCAGCAGCTCCTTGGAAACCCTATACAGGGTTGCTATGATTTGGAACTGTTTCGATAGCACATAATAACAACACCAACCCTACCTTGAAGAATTCTGTATTCTTCAATTTATACCACACTGAAGTTCTGGTGTGACACTGTAATATAAGCGCTAGACTACTAGCCCCAAGGTTGGTGGTTCAAACCTATCAGCTGCTCTTTGGAAACTCTATACAGGGTCGCTGAGTCTTAACCGACTCGACAGTACGTGGCAACAAAAGCAGAAAATGGCAGCTTGGACATACTGGAAGGACTCAAACTGTGTTCCTTTTTTAATGTTCTTTGAGGTTTTTTGTGTTTGTTTTTTTTTTTAAGTTTTTATTGTGAATTGAGTGAAAGTTTACAGGGCAGATCATCAAGTTTACATTCAACAAATCATCCACCTTGATTCATTGCTGTTGTTGTTAGGTGCCATCGAGTCGGTACTGACTCATAGTGACCCTATGCACAGCAGAACGAAACACTGCCCCATCCTGGGCCAACCTCACTACTGTTGCCACGCTTGAGCCCATTGATGCTGCCATTTGGCCAATCCATCTTGCTGGGGGTCTTCCTCTTTTTCTCTGACCCTCCAACCTACCAAACATACTATTCTTCTCCAGAGACTTGTCCCTCCTGACAATGTGTCTGAAGTAGGCGAGATGAATTTTGGCCATCCTGACCTCCAAGGAGCACTCTGGCTGCACTTCTTCCAACACAGTTCTTTTGGCAGCCCATGGCACTTTCAATATTCTCCTCCAACACCATAATTCAAAAGGATCAATTCTTCTATGGTCCTCCTTATTGATTCATTACAATGATTATAATCCCCTCCATCAGATAATAGTATTTTTCTCTATTCACTTTAGCTTTTTCTTTTTTAAACACTCAGGCATCTATAATAATTTACACCACCAAAGGGCACATTCTGTAAGTCTGCCTCCTGGCCACCAGCTCTTAGTCCCTCTCTTCCCATGAATCTAGAGTCCTCAGCTGCTCCCTCTCTCCATGTCCCTATCTCTGCCTCCATGTCTGGTGCTGCTGCTTCTCTGGATAAGGTCTTGCATTCCGCTTATACTCTTCTCCCTTGATAGTCCTAGGGTCCTTTGTTTCTGGACTGTAAGATTAACTACTCCCCCACTTTTGATACAAAACTTCTACCTTTACAATTGTGACAGCTGCAATTAGTCTTGATAACTAGTACTCACTATTGAATCATAAGAATCTTATCTCCATCTCTTTTATTCTTTCTTTCTTTAAAATTTTTATTTGGGGGACAGGGGAGCACAGTGGACAGGGACCTGCTCAGTCTTTCTTGGCAGCGCTTTCCTCATGGCAGCCAGGACATTGCTGAGCTCCTCTTACTTCCTTTTGGCACGGATGTGTGTCCCCACCCTTTTCTTGATGAACTTTAGTGCCCGCTTGTCCTTGGAGACCTTGAGCAGCTCCTTGACCTGGCACTGATAAGGCGCAAAGCCACACATCTCCTGGATTATGTCCCACATGAACTTGGTGTGCTTTGTGAGGCGACTAAGTTCAGCTTGCTCATGTTCTTGGTTACTTTGTGGTTCTTGTTGAGGCCAACTACATACAGCCATGGCTACTTTTCTTCAATGGTTGTTGCAGCGGAAGGCTCCCCATCTCTTTTCACCAGACCCATCTAGACAAGATGAAAACTACTCAGTGGAAACTCTTTCTTTCCCCCCATACTCTTAAACTAAACTCCCTCTTGAAACCTTGTAAGCCAGTCACTTCGTGCCTTTATCATCCCCTCATTTTAGGCAGCCAATGTCTAAGTTGCCCATCCCTATCTACCCTGTGTACAGAGGGAACAGCATTGATAACTTGATGTGAAGACTTCTTCCCTCTCTGTTGGTATTTAGAGTTACT
>NW_006408660.1:3387814-3420814 GCF_000296735.1 Chrysochloris asiatica
CCTCTTCAAACTATGCCTAGATCCTGTATCCCAGAGCCCTGTTGTTCTGAGGTTGAGCATGCATCACTATTTACCTCTGTTCTTTGAGTTTGGGGAACAAAAGAAGTCTGAAGAGGCAAGATCAGGACCATAGGGTGAATGGGATAAGGTTTCCCAATGAAATGATGGTAGGACACACTTTGCTACCCAGGAAGAATGTAAGAAACAAGGTGTTTCAGGTGACATCCCTGGGAAACTGCCTTACAGTAGGTAAGGGTTGCAATGGGATTAAGGCTATTGCTGTTGTTTTTGCTAAGTGCCATTAAGTGTTCCCAATTTACAGCGACCCTGTATAGGGTTTCCAAGGAGTGGCTGGTGGGTATGAACCGCCAACCTTATGGTCAGGAGTTCAATGTTTATCCTACAGAGGCACCAGGACTCCAAGGGTATTGCCACCACCCAAATTCTTGTGTTGATTTATCATATCAGATCACCTTGTGAGGAATCATCACATAATTGCCACATTATGTCATTATGTAACTGCTAAACCAATGAGAATTATCACTCAGCCAAGTTAATTCATACACTTTTTGGAGGGAAACAATTCAACTCATGACAATGTTTTTAACCAATAATTGGTCCCTTCTGATGACATGTTCAAAATAAGCAAAATGAAATCAATTTCACCGTCCTCACTTTTAAGGAGCGTTCTGACTATACTTTTTCAAAGACACATTTGTTCATTCTTCTGGCAGTCCGTGCTATATTAAATATTCTTTGCCAACACCACCAATATACTTGTTGTTAAGTGCTGACGAGTAGTTTCTGACTCAGGGATCCTGTATACGGTTCTGAGGCTTTAAGTTTTTCCAGGAGAGGAGAGCCTCATCTTCCTCCCCCGAGTGGTGGGTTGGCTTGAACCATGAACCTTGTGTTTATTGTATAGTTTTACTTAATATTTAAAGAAAAAAAATTCTATCCTGTTATAAAGATTGCATTGTAACCTGCTTTTCCTGCATCATGTTAGTTCATGAGCAGGTTATAATTATGTTGTTTGTTGTTATTAGGTGCCATAGAGTTAGTTGCGACCCATAGCGACCCTGTATAGGGGTTCCGAGGAGCAGCTGGTGAGCTTGAACCGCCGACCTTGCAGTTCAAACGGCTTTGCAGTCTGGCGCATTAACCTGCAGTGCCACACCAGGACTCCATGTTACAATTACAGTCTGTTATAAAATCATGTTTGGTAAGGTGGAGTGTCAGAGAAAAAGAAGAATACCTTCAACGAGATGGATTGGCCAAGTAGCAGCATTGATGGACTCAAACGTGGCAACAATAGTGAGGTTGGCCCACGATCAGGCAGTGTTTCGTTCTGCTGTGCATAAGGTCGCTATGAGTCGATACCGACTGGATGGCACCTAACAACATAAAATCATCATTCTAAATTGATGCCTTGTTTGTGGTACATGCTAAAATACACTTAAAATAATAATTCTCTCCTTTTCATTCATTTGGGAAGAGGAGCTCAAAGTCCACACAGGGAGCAAGTGGTGAAACTGGGACTCGAACATGAATCTAAGGTGACGACAGTACCAATGCAAACAGCCAAGTTCTCAGACATGGTAAGAACATTGCAGAAGCGTTACACAAGAAGCGTTATAATAGCAAGAATGACTAACAAGTATTAATGGCCCATGACTAGAGAACAAATGCCACTAATTATATTAATATACTGGTCATATTAGTAATGTCTGCACACTATTATTCATGCAAATATTATCAGCAGGAGTCAGAGGCAGTTGCTGGGCCCAGCCTTGAGCTCCTGGTTCAGGTCTCCCCGCCCCCTTGTTCCAGATGTGCAGAGGCTGGAACTTTCTGGGACACGCCCCCACGGAGCTTCCAGAAGTCAATCGGCGCACAGAAGGCGGGGCCCTGTGAGCGACAATGGTGCTATCCAATGGGCTGACAGTTTGGGCCACGGCTAAGCTAATGGGCGCGCTGCTCTTCGGTGGTCGGAAGTGGTGAGGAGACTTAGGGCGGTTGCCGAGTGTGGAGGCTGATAGAGGGAAACTGCTGTGGCTAGCGGCTCGCTTCCAGGTCTCTCCTCGGGTTTCGGGTGAGTTGTGGCGGCGGCCCCACATCGAAAGTCCCTTCCAGCCTCCACCACGGGAGGAGACAGGCTTCGAGAGAAGGGATGTGTAAGGGTGAGGGCCTAGGCCCCGGGGGTCGCGGCCTTGAGGAGGACGCTACCCGCGTCGCCGCGTCTCCTCTGCCGCGCTCCACCCCCGGTAACCGTAGCCTCGACGCCGCGGCGGCGCCGCCCTCTTCCCGGCTCGAGGAGTGGAGAGACCCCGCGGGGCTTAGCGCGACCTCTCGGTCTGCGCACCCGGGTTCGAATCTCGACTCTGAAACGGCGAGTAACTGCCTCACGGATCTCTGCTTTCCTAGTCTGTAAAGTGGGGATAATGACATTCGCCGTAGAGGTTTGTGATCAAGAAGAGAAGAACCACTCGAGCGAAGCGTTCAGTCAATGGTAACCCCTCCTATTGGGGAGCTGGTGCCCCCTCTACGCTCACCCTCGCCCCTTTCTAGAAAAGCGCACCCCCATATTTGGAGGGAGGGGCCGGGGACCCCGCGGTGTAGCTACTTGCCGCCTAGGCAGAGAAATCTCCGAAACTTCCAGGCATCTGGTCGACCCCCAACAAATGATAATACCGTGTTTGAACACTTTAGGGGCCAGCGCTCTCCCGACAACCCTTTGGAATTAACTGGGAGCAATCTGAGGCCTTTGCAGCCGCCCCCAACCTTCTTAAACCTAGAAAATGGCCTTTCCCTCCTGTGAGGTGACCATTTAGGGACACGCCTAGAAGCAGCCAGACAGCCCTCCCCACCCCCTCCAGAGAAGTTATTTGTTTTCATAGAGTTTTCTAGAACTTGCCTCCCAGCTGACCTTTCTAATCCGAGTGTATAGTCTAAATCATGTCACTTCCGGGTTTAAAATCCTCGGTTTTCAGTTTGGAATAGAACCCAGGAGCATTTCTGGTTGATAGACCAGTTCTTCTTGCCTCACTCTCTCTTATGTTCTCTCAAATCGGCCTTTACTTTCTCTTTCATCTTTTGCTCATCCCTCATTCTTGTTCTCTTCCTCTTTTTTAAGTCTTTTTGCTTTAGGTCTTAGTTAAAATTCCCTCCTCACGCTTTCCTGAATTACTCTTATCCAAAGTAGATTTTTCTCTACTTTGTCTCCATTTATTTGGGTACTTTCGCGTCAAAATGCTCACCTTAAGTTTTATTTCTTTATTTGCTAATTGTTTTTCTTGACCACTTGTTCTCTGTTAGGTCAAACACTGTTTTTCTTTGATTTGTAAAGTAGCTTTAGTGTCAGGCACTAAATGTCTGTCTGGCACATGTTTGGAACACTGACGGGTTGGTTTGGTAATACTGACACCAGTCAAAAGACTTATGACAGGGGAAGTATTCAAGACTATTTTTGTGTCATGCAAAGGAATGTCTAGTAAATAGTGGATGTGAAGTTTGTCTTCACATTGCTTTCTGCACTGACATCTTGTTTATAAAGAAGGAAGAACTACACTATAGAAAGTTGGCTGACATCACCCCAACTAAGTGATTGATGTTAGGGTCAGTTGACCTCACGGATTGTATTGTGGTATTGAAGTCCTGGTGTGATGCTATGGGTTAATGCGCTGGACTGCAAAGTTGGTGTGAGCCATAAGGTCGGCAGTTCAAGCTCACTGGATGCGCCTCAGAAACCCTGTACAGGGTCGCTATGGGTTGAAACCAACTCCATAGCACTTAGCAACAACACTGTGATATCACATTGTATTGTGATAGGATACAACAGATGGACACAGCATCACTTCTGTAGTATTCTTGCAAAAAATGTATAACCAGAATTTAGTCTTTTTTTCCCCAAATCCACTCCCATCAAGTCGATTTCAACTACTTTCCACCCTGTAGGACTGAGTGAAGATTTACAGAGCAGATCATCAGTTTCATTTTCTATAAATCATTAATCATATTGTTTCATTACAATGATTGCAGTCTTGAAGAAGCATCATACAAAGCCGTTTTGAAGGACATTCTAAGAAAGAACTGCTTATATGCTTAACCTTGTTGTTGTTACGTGCCGTCGAGTTGGTTCCGACCCATAGCGACCCTGTACAGGGTTTCCGAGGGTGTAAATCCTTACGGGAGTAGAAAGCCTAATCTTTCTCCCGCGGAGCAGCTGGTAGTTTCGAACCGCTGACCTTTAGGTTCGCAGCCCGATTCGTAACCACTACGCTACCAGAGCTCCTTCCTAGTTGTGAAAAACAAAGAAAAATCAAACCGCATGCCCCTGATTTTTGACTCATGGCAGTCCCAGGTGTTTTAGAGTTGAACTGCTCTCCATAGGGCTTTCAGTTAAGGTTACGTCCCAGGGAGCCCTCCGGGGTAGTTCTGTTCTGTCACATGGTAAGTGCCTTTGGTTCTGACTTCTGAGGAACAGCTGGTGGGTTTGAACTGCTGACCTTGAGGTTAAAACTAACCCTGCGGTTCAGTGCTTATCCTATAGCACCACACCAGGACTTAGAGAACTGTGGAGACTGAATCTACTTGATAGCACATAACTGCAGCATAATCTTTTATTTATTTATTTATTTCAATGTTTTATTGTGAACTATGTGATAGTTTACATGGGAGAACAGTAGTTTTACATTCAGCCTATCGTATATCATTTCATCAGCATAATCTTTTAGCAGTAAATTGCCAGCCCTTTTTTTCCAAGATGCTTCTGGGTGGATTTGAGCTGTGAACTTTTTGTTTGGCAGCCAAGTATTTCACAGTTTGTGCCACCCAGGGCTGTCCCAGATTAAACAAGATTGAGGAAAAGTGAAGAATGCAATGTGTGATGCTGGATTTACAAAACTGTTATAAAAATAATGCAAAATACTCTTTACCCAACTTCCCCAAGTTATCATAAATAATCTCAGCAAAATTATCAGAGGCAGGAAACGAACACTTATACAATACTAGTTACTAATCGGTGTTTTGTTCCTGATGTAGTGCTGTGTGTTAATGCGCTGGATTGCAAAATCAGTTTGAACCACTAGGTGGGCCATTCAAACTCTCCATCCACTCCTTGGAAACCCTATTCAGGGTTGCTGTGGGTTGGAACCGACTGGACAGCACACAACAGTGGTACAATTGGAGTTCTGGTTAGGTGCCATAGGATAAGCACTCCACCTCAAGGTCTGTTTGAACTGCAAGGTCAGTGGTTCAAACACTTAACACTTAACAACAACAATAGTGGCAAAATTAGTGAAATTTAAATAACTAGACTTAGTGCTAACTACAAGGTTGGTGGTTCAAACCCATGAGTTGCTCCTTAGAAATCCTGCACAGGGTCGCTTTGAATTGGAATTGACTCATTGGTACTTAAAGACATAGATTGTTGTTGCTAAGTGCCATTGAGTTGGTTCCAACCTATAGTGAACCCTATATAGGGTTTCCAAGGAGTGGCTGGCGAGCTTGAACCACCAGCCAACTAGTCAAATTGACTAGTTTTGTAGAAATGTTCATTTCCTGTCTCTGATAATTTTACTGAGATTATTGATAACTTGGGGAAATTGTGTAAAGAGTATATGGGAGTTTTTTTGTATTGTTTTTACAACAGTTTTGTAAGTCAAATTATGTTTAAAATGGAAATTAAGAAATAATAAAGAGGAAAAACCCAAGTATGTTGAGGATTAAATAAGGTACTGGTTTTTGGTGACATTTTCTGTGCTCTGTTTTTTGCTTTTGGCTTGTCATTCTTAAAGCAGAAATGAAATTGAAAGTTCACACTTCTTCCTTTGTGATATTTTTTAGGAAAAGCTAAAGATGGCTGACTTTCTAGATGACCCAAGCACACAACTGTGTGACAACTGGTAAGAAATTACATTTGAGAAATGTTATTGGAATGCGTTTTTTTTTGTGTGTTGACAGTTTAAAATTGTAGCCTTATTGTGCACATATTTTTAGGAATTTGGGGTACACTGCCTTGCTTGTTTTGGTAATTTTGACAACATGGTTGATTTAAAGCAACATAGAGTAGGAACGAGAGATGAAATGAACCCGGAGTCAGGATCTGATTCTTGTTCGTACTTAGCTCATCACTTTTAGCATTTAATGCCTGCTTTGAGAGCCTCACTTTTGTGAGATCTAGAGAGTGTGCCACCGTTTCAAAAAGCAGCATACATTTTGGGTATGGAAGGGAGTCATGACAGCTTCACAGATGAGGATTTCTATCTGGAACAAAATGTCTCCATTTGTATTATATTCTGCTTCTCAGATCATACATTAAAAAACAAAAAACTACTAAAGATGAAATAAAATGTAATGTTGGAGAAGATCATTCTTCTTCAAAGTATAAGTAGTTCCTGATGTATGACAAACCACACTTATTACTGTCCCTATCATTAAATGGTTATGGTGTGGCACTGGTAAGCACTGGACTGCAAGGTCAGTTTGAACCTCAAGGTTGGTGGTTTAAACCTATCAGCTACTCCTCAGAAACCTAATACAGGGTTAGTATAAGTCAGAAGTGACTCGACAGCGGGTAACAACAACAACATCAGTAGTGAGGTAGTTTACATCTCTTAGTCTCAGATGTTGAGTCACAGATGTTTGACTTTATAGTGTACAGTTTAAAACACTGTCATATTTATAAAGTTACTGACAAGACATTTCCTGCATGGCCACAGTTGCTGTCTTGGGGTTGATTAGCAATTGTTGTTGTTGTTGCTCGGTGCCATCCAGTCGGTACCAACCCATAGTGACCTTATGCACAGCAGAACGATAGTTCAAGGGAAGGCAGTTGGACCAAAGAAACTGTTTTACCCTTTTATAAAGGATTTTGTTTAAGGAATATTCCTATGTTTTTCAAAAAAAGGGAAGGTGTGTGTGTGGGGATCTAATTGAACTTGTAAAGCATTCTAGCTATATTATTTTAAGATTCCAACCCTGTAAGTGAATGCTTGGGTACAGTCTTGAATATAAGTCTTTCTGTTTCAGTGTTTTTAACCCACAGGAAAAACAACTCATTTTTCCTGCTAAAATGAAACCTAGCAATTAGTAATTAGCTGATTCCTGGTGGGGATTTCCCAAGATTTTGTCTTTACTTTGGTGATAAGCAAGGGCTTTTATTGAAAGTTTAAAAAAAACAAACAAAGCAGAACTGCCTTGCTATATTTAGCTTACCAAAATGGGATGTGGCATAATGAAACTAGTTCAACTTAGATTAGAGAAAGGTTCAAACCAGGTAGGAATTGTTTTATTATTTCTGCTGCATTTTTTTTTTTTTCTGCCCAGGCTCACTTTCAGCTGAATTAGAATATAATTAGAGCAACTGCATAAAATCAAGATTTAATTTCCCTGAGGAAGTTTTGCCATGTCTTTCTAATGTGCCATTTTCTGCCAGTTCATAAACTATTCTGGCTTCGTTTACAAAATGATCAGTAAAACAATCACAATTATTGTGATTTTATTAAGGAAACTGGAATTATGGGTTTAGTATTTGTTAAGATCATGTTTGGTAAGGTTGAGGGTCAGACAACAAGAGGAAGACCCCCAGCAAGATGGATTGGCAGAGTGGTAGCATCAATGGGCTCAAGCATGGCAACAGTTGTGAGGTTGGCCCAGGACTGGGCAGTGTTTCCTTATGTTGTGCATAGGGTCGCTATGAATGGTACCCACTCGATGGCACCTAACTACAACAAATTTGTTAAGATGTTCTTTTATATTCCTTTTTGTGAATTGGGTGACAGTTTACAGAGCAGATCAGCTTTCCATTAAAATAAACATACATGTTTTGTTTCCTCTATTGACTACAGTCCCCACAATGAAGCATCTCTTACCCCACTTCCCTGTGTTTCCAGTTTCCATTTCTCCTCCTTCCCTAGCTCTTCTAAACTTCGTCTTTGGATAACTGCTGCCCTTTTGATCTCAAATGGCTTATTCTTCTAAGGAGTGCTTACCTCCCTAGTGTTACTGTTCCTTTTATGTTGTTGTTAAATGCCATTGGTTGTGACCCTGTATAAGGTTTCCAAGGAATGGTTGGTAGGTTTGAACCACTGACCTTGTAGTTCAAACTGACCTTGCGATCCGGTGTATTATCCTTCAGCGTCACACCAAGACTTTTTATAGGCTCACCTATTTTTTTCATGACGGTGAGATCATTTCTAGACCTGAAAGGTGGCTATGGGCCATATTCTCAGGAGTTCCTCCAGTGTCTATCCCCAGTAAGCCTGGCCTTATTAGGATTGTTGGTTTTCCTTTACATTTTTGCCTTCTCAGAGCAGTCGGTAGTGGTAGCAGGGCATCATCTAGTTCTTCAGTTTCAAGCCTTTGCCTTCTGCCGGGGACATCCTATTCCCCACTGTCCGAAGTCCTATGAATCTGCCAACATCCCTCAATGTGACCTTCCTTCCAGATGCCCCCACATGGAGACCATTAGTCCATACATCTTTGGTTTTCATCGTTTTTTCCTCCTGAGAGGGAGAGACCAGTAGTTGTACCTTAAATGGCCGTTTATGACCCCAGTCACTACTCACCAAAGTAGGATATATAAAAAATTGTCCTTGTGGACTATGTTTTGCCAGTTGACCTGTTGTCCCATTAAACTGGTTCTGAGCCCCAGGCCTAGCAACTCATTCCCTCAAAGTGTATGTTTGGTTGTGTCTAAGAAGTTTACATAACTTTGCCTTTTGTATTCTCTTCCACACTAATGGATGATATTTGCAGCAAAGATAAATAACCCATGTGCAAATATCCTCTCTATATATTTGTACATATACTTCCACCCTGGGGAGTGTGGTGACGCTACAATAAACAATGAACTTTGAACCACAAGGTAGGTGGTTTGAGCCCACCAGTCACTCCGTGAAAGAAACATGAGGCTTTCTGTTCTTGCAAAGATTTATAGCCGCAGAAACTTTATATAGGGCTGCGATGAGTCGGTACTGACTTGGCAGCACTTGACAACATCATACTCCCACTCTCTCTCCCACACTCATTCAGCCTGATATATTCTTATTTTTTATTAGTCCAATTTTTGAAGGACTATCAAACCTAAGACAATATATAAGTAAATAACTGCTGAGGAAGTTTAATAATGATGAGTTAATGAAAACAAGGTTATTGAAAGCCAAAGTTTTGCAAAAGGAAACACTGTATGAGACCACTATAAGAAAAAGCCAAGAAAAGGTTTTCACCCTAAGAGAAACCTTTGATTGTTAACCAGAGGTGGAAAGGAAAAGGAAGATAAATTATTAACTAGAGGGCAGACACATTAACTTGGGTAAGCAGGAGGTCAGCAAAAAATTGAAGGCAAAGGAAAACACTAGGAGAGAGCATAGTATAAGAGTTAAAGGCTACAGAGGTAAATACTGTTTTATACACAGTCCTGCAATAATGGTAATCTCCTAGTGGCTTCATAGATAAGCAAGCAAGCTGAACAGGTGTGGGAAGGAGAATGAGATTTGACAGGGTATGTTTGTACATGGGTGTTTACCTTTCTTTTAAGTTTATTTATGAATATAGTAGAGCATGCATTATGTGAAATTATGAAAACTTACTTAGCTGTAATCAAACCTCAAGGGAGTGTATCACTGGGCTTGGGAGTTCAGAGCCACACTTTCAGAGGACACCAAAGGCAGTTAGCATAACAGTCTACAAAAAACAATGTTCTATATCCTACTTAGATGAATAGTGACTGGGGACATAAAAGCTTGTGAATGGCTGCCTAAGGTGCAACTATTGGTCTTTTCCCATCTGGAACAAAGAAAAGTGAAGAACATCTAAGATACATGGAAATAATTAATTCAGTGGATTAATGGACCACTCATCAGCCTCCAAGACCAAAAGATCTGAGAGAAGGTCCTGTGAAATGAATAGATGTGGCATGAATGAACTCCAGGCTTACTGGTTGGAGTACTGTGGTTCTGTAGGATAAGTACTAGGCTGCTAACCACAGGTAGGCAGTTCGAGCCCACCAGCTGCTCTGAGGGGAAAGATGAGACTTTGTACTCCTGCAAAGATTTATGGCCTAGAAAACCCTATATGGGGTTGCTATGTGTTGGAACCTACTCAACTGCACTTCAGTGATCGGATAGATGCATTGAACCCCGAGGCTATGGCCTTTAGTCACCCTTAGAACTAAACTCACCTTCATGGCATAATTTTCAGCAAAACTGTAGGTATAAACACGAACAGTAACACTAGTGAGGTACACACTCCATAGAATGTTTAACCGTTGGTGATCAAATGGGTAGTATTTATCCAAGGACAAAGTTGAGAAGGGTTAGGAAAGAAGGAATGGAAACAGGAAACACAGGGAGGAAGTAGATAAGTATGTTACACTGTAGACATTGCACAATAAAAAATTAAAAAAAAAAATTATGAAAAGCTAATGAAGGAATGTTATTCATTCTAAAGCAATTTATATAAAGGAAAAAAATCCTGTAGATTATAGCATATAGACCAATACAGACATTCTAAGTAACCATGTTTAAAATCTAGGTGTTAAAATGTCTCTCCCTATTGTTCCCTAAGAAAAAGCTAAGGTGATTGAGGATCCTTGGGGACCTGTTGTTTCTGTTTTCTTATGGTGGTGAGTGAGGGTAAAATGGAAATGGAAGGTTCAGTGTAAGAAGGCAGGAATAAAGAATTGGTTTACATATTACTAATAAGTTATGGGGGGAGAAGAGGGACCTCATCATTAAGTGCAGGTTGTTATAATTCAAATATTTTGTAAGTTGGGAACTACTTGTATCTAAAAAGAAAAAATGTAGCAGACATCTGTTTCATATGATTGAAACAGTGATGATTGGGTATACTAGTTTCACTATATCGTCAACAGAATTTAATAAATTTAAATTTGAGTTAATAGTTTTAAGTTGGCAGTTGATTTTAGATCATATATGTATGTATACATATGCATATGAAAGCTGGACAGTGAATAAGGAAGATTGTAGGAGAATGTATGCATTTGAGTTATGGTGTTGGAGGAGAATATTGAAAGTGCCATGAGCTGCCAAAAGAACCAACAGATCTGTGTTGGAAGAACTGTAGCTAGAGTGCTCCTTGGAGGCCAAGATTCCCAAACTTCGTCTCTCATACTTTGGACATATTGTTAGAAGGGACCAGTCGCTGGAAAAGGATATCATGTGTGGTAAGGTGAAGGGACAGAGAAAAAGAGGAAGACCCCCAGCGAAATGGATTGACAAAGAGGCAGCATCAATGGATTCAAGCGTGTTAACAATAGTGAGGTTGGCCCAGGATCAGGCAGTGTTTCGTTCTGTTGTGCATAGGGTCGCTATGAGTTGGCACCTAACAACAACAATATGTATGTATAAATATATATGGAGAGAGAGTGTGTGTGAGTGAGTCATGGCGTTGTGGGTTAATGTGCTGGACCACAAGGTTGGTTTGAACCGCAGGGTGAACCACAAGGTCGGTTTGAACCGCAGGGTGAACCACAAGGTCGGCAGTTCAAGCTCACCAGCTGCTCTGCAGAGATCTTATACAGAGTCACTATGAATTGGAACCGACTTGACAACACTAAACAACTGTTGCACTTTAAGATAACCAAGCAGAGACCATGTTCCTGACTACTCAGGCTGTTTTGTAAGACATATAAGACATGGAAGAGACATCTGTTCCTGTTAGTTTTTTTTTTCATTTGTCTTTGTAGAATAAAATCCAGTGAGATTAAACTACTTAAAAGAGTGAAAATAAATGATAGTTTGTTTTGTTTATATGTTGTGCTTTAGAGCATGGATAGTTCTGGAAATGCCTGACAAGCCCCTGACAGCTGACTTTGTTGTTGGGTGTACTCAGTTCTGGCGAGAAAGTAAGAAAGTAGAAAGTAAGGCTCAGCTGTTAGAGGAGGTGCCTAGCACTAGGAGTTCAGCATTACATAGGAGTTTCAAAACCTTTAGGGTTTATTTGCTTTTCTTGAAAAGCAGAGGTAACAGTCTGGAGCTTGTAGACTAGATACTCATTAAAGAGAAACTAGGAAAGATGTAGGACAGAATTTTTTGCTATACCATATGTACAAAATGTCAGAAGCCAAAAAGTAATGCTTGCCTTTTTCTTTTGTCCATTTTTGTAGCAAAAAAGAAATTCCTGTGTGTAACTTTACCATCCATGAGATTCACTGTCAAAGGAACATTGGTATATGTCCTATCTGCAAGGAACCATTCCCCAAATGTGACATGGAAACGCACATGGCTGCCGAGCACTGTCAGGTGAAACTTCCAGTACTCAGATGTTCACCCATGTGTTTTACCTGCTGTTGTGCACTAGCATGGGAGCATGTTGTCACAAAATCACTGTGTTGATTCTTACTTCTTACCCTAGGTGACCTGTAGATGTAACAAGAAGTTGGAGAAGAGACAGTTAAAAACACATGAGGTAAGTCACCTGGCATTATGAAAGAGTGACTTACCATGAGACCGGTCCTACTGAGATGACAGTTACATGCAGAATTGAAAGTTGCTTTGTTCAATTCCAACCCATATTCACGTTGCCTCTCAAAGCCTTTTCTACTGCTGCCACATTCGACTCTAGAGCTCTTGTGCCCAATCCTTAGGTCTTAATTATTCCTTTTGCGTCTGTCTCAGTTCTTAACTGAAGGTTTACAGAGCAGATAAGATTTCCTTTCAATAATTCATACACATTTTGTTTCATGTCAATTGATTACAATTCCTAGTGTGTAACATCATTTATTCTACTTTCTCCCTGTGCTTTCTGTTTCCATTCTTCTTTCCTGTCCCTTTTGAACTTTGTCCTTGGGAACATGTTGTATTCTTTTTTAATGTTTTATTGTGAATTATGTGCTAGTTTACATAATTAGCTTTACATTCATCCTATCGTATATTGTTAATTGCCATGGTTACAATCCCCTCCATGCATCTTCAAGTAACCATAGGGTATACTCTACAAGCCTGCCCCCTGCCTCCACCCCCCCCCCCCCCCCCATCGTCAACACACAGCCCCTCTCCCTCTCTGAGTCTAAAGTCCCCAGTCACTCCATCTCTCCATGTCATTGTTTCGGCCTCTATTTCTGGCATCACTGCTTCTCTGGGTAGGGTTCCGCTCTCCACTCTTCTCCCTTGATCGTCCCAGGGACTTCTGCTCCTAGACTACAAAGTCAGTCACTCCTCTACTTTTGCTACAAAACATCTACCTTTACATTCAGCAAATCAAATACCTTGTTTTATCTCCATATTTACAGTCCCCTCCATGCAACAGCAGTTGTCCTTCCTCCTGTGGTTCCTATTTGCATTTCACCCCCCTTCTTATTCCTTCTTAACTGTGTCCTTGGTAAATGCTGCCCTTTTGATTTTGAATGATTGACCATTGCATGGTGAGCATACCTTTCTAGTGTTGTTGTCCCCCCCTATAAACCTGTCTACTGCTTGGCTGAAAATAGGGCCACAAGGGTATGTTCCTGTCCAGAACTGAAGGGTGGTTGGGGGCTATAGTCTCAGGTTCTTCCAAGTCTCACTCTGACCACTAAACCCAGTTTTTTAAATTATTATAATTATTAGATAATTTTGAGCTTTCCGCAGTTTTTCCCACTCTATCCAGGACCCTCCAATGTTATCCTTTTCAGAGCAGTTGGTAGGGTAGTGGTAGCTGGGTACCATTTAGTAGTTCTTGTTGTCTCAGAGTTGTGGAGACTGAGGTTCGTTCACAAGTTCAGTTAGTCCATTGGACTAATTAATTCTAAGTGGATCTTATTTCTTGTGGATATATACCAAGTGGAGGAATTGATGGGTCATTCTGTATTTTTGTTCCCAGTTTTTTGAGGAAGCACCATGCCATTTTCTATTCCACCATTTTACAGTCCAACCAGCAGTGTATGGGGATTCCAGTCTCTCCACACCTTTGCCAGAATTTGTTGTTTTCAGAAATTTATTTCACAGGTCTGTGGACCAGGAGTCTGAATCCCGAGTGTTAGCAGAGGTATTTTCTCCGTGAAGACTAAGGGCAGATCCCTTTTGGAAGCTCCAAACTTCTAGTATAGCACTAAATGTCCTTTGACTTGCAGCTGTAACGTAACTCCAACTCTGTCTCTGTTACCCAGTGTTTTTCCCTCTGTGTGTTCCTTCTCTTATAGAATACCACTCAGATTGAATTAGAACCACCCTACTCCTGTAACCTGTGTTAACTGATAAACACTTTGAAGACTCTTTACTTCCAAATGAGGTGACAGGTTCCATTCACAGGGCCCAGGGGCTGGGACTTCAATATATCTTTTTGTGGGTGGACATAATTTAATCTGTAAGAGTAAATGCCCAATCCTTTAAAAAAACACCAACAAAAAAAAACTATTGTGAATTGAGTGAAAGTTGACAGAGTAGATCATCAGTTTTACATTCAGCAAACCAGAAATTTAATTTCATTGCAATGATTGTAATTCCCTCCATGTACTATCCATTAAAGGAGCTCTGGTAGTGTAGTGGTTACAAATCGGGCTGCGAACCGCAAGCTCAGCAGTTCGAAACTATCAGCTGCTCCATGGGAGAAAGAGGAGGCTTTCTGCTCCTATAAAGATTTACAGCCTCAGAAACCCTGTACAGGGTCGCTATGAGTTGGAACCGACTCCTCGGCACATAACCAGCCAACTAACTATCCATTAAGTCTATTCACTTACTCTTGCACTCCTCCTTATGTCTTCGGTTACCTTCATCTTTCCTTTGCCAATTGCTGTTAATGCTGAGGTGTGATGATATCTCTTGTTTTGATTTGCATCTCCTCGAGGCAACAACAGCTGTAGTCCGCGGTTCAAGCTCACCAGCCACTCTGCGGGGAAAAAAGAGGCTTTCTGCTCCTGCAACGATTTACAGCCTCGGAAACCTTGTATAAGGTTACTGTGAGGTGGAACCGATTCTAGCACTTAACAACAACTTAAGATTAGTTAGAATATTAAATGGTGGGATTGTTTGATCTTTTGCTGCTGAGTAATTAAAACAGTATTTTATTTTCTGTTAAAATTTTTCTTTCTGACTTATTGTTATGTCAACCTGGCATAATTATTTAAAGCCATAGAATATGTGAAAAATGTCTCTCCTCCAGTTATCCAGGCACTTTTTGTGAGTTGCTTGCGTTTTCCGCAAAAGATACTCTATGCATACACAAACAGTGCTAAAAAAAAAAAATGTGAGTTAGCATTTGGAATAGAACTTGGATTTAATTAGTATGAAAAGGAAGTTTTGCAGTTTGTCACAGTGGTTGTAAAGTTACCTGGTTTTTAAAAATCTTATTGTGAGTTGAGTGAAGGTTTAGAGAGCAGATCATCAGTTTGACACTCAGCACATCATATACTTTGCTTCATTACAATGACTGTATGCAGTCCCCTCCATGTACCATCAGTTAGCAGTATTTACCTCCATTCCTCTAACTCTTGCACTACTTCCTGTGTCTCCTGCTACCTTCATCTTTCCTTTGCCAATCTCTCTCTTGTATACTGCCTGCACACATTAACATGTGCCTACCCTCTAGCCCACGAATAGTTCCTCTCCACTATCGTTAACCATCATAGTCTGTTTCTTTTTTTTTAGACCATTTCTTTTATCAAGAAAAACCTTTAACTTTTTACAATATTTGGTCTCAGATGAAATGGTGTTACAAGAAAATTCTAAATGTTAGCTCACAGAGTTTGAAATATACACAATCATAGTATATATTCCTTTATATCTTCTTAATGCTTTAATGACATTATCAAAATAAGCACTAAAGTTTTGTCCTTTATCTGCTGAGTACATTTACATTCTCAGGATTCCTGTCTTGGTCATTTGAAAGCCAGTGCTGTCTACCAACATGCAGATTAGAAAAGTCCGTGTGCTTTGTATTTCCTGTCTCTTCCTGCCTATGAGTTTTTAAAGACTGACTTCGAGTCTTGAGGGGCACTTTCATAAAAATATTTGAGCTGCTAGTTTTCTTGACATTTGCTCCTGAGCTGCTATGGTTTGTTATGGGTGCTCAGTCAGGGTGACTGCGTAGATTCCTTTTGAAAAGTTTCCTTCCCTTTGTACAACGTTGTGACAGGACAAAAGGGGAAGCCATGACTCTTCAATTTATAGAAAACCATGGCAGGTGAAGCTAGGGTTGGAGGAAAATACTGAAACAGCAGCTTTTTGCTTTACTTGCCTTGTAGTGATACCCGGTGTCTCGCCGACCCACATACTAACTGGCCCCTTCCTCTGTGTGCAGGAGACTGAGTGCCCTCTGCGCCCTGCCCTCTGCCAGCACTGTGATTTGGAACTTTCCGTTCTCAAACTGAAGGAGCATGAAGATTACTGTGGGGCCCGGACAGAGCTGTGTGGCAACTGTGGGCGTAATGTCCTGGTGAAGGATCTGAAGACACACCCTGAAGTTTGTGGAAGAGAAGCACAGGAGAAGAGAGATGCAGTTGCCTTGCCTCCTAATGCCAATAATGAACCATGGAGTCAAGAGGGAATGTGGATCGCCTCCCATCTTCTCAGACAGATTGAGGCTCTGGACCCACCTATGAGGCTGCCCCGGAGGCACATGAGAGCCTTTGAATCAGACCTTTTGCATAGTAGGACTGCCAGCCACAGGAACATGGCAACCCAGTTTCCAATTCAAAATAATCTGTGTGAGTTGTGTTTGGGATGGTATCAGAATCTGAGGTTGAAGAACAGGATGTTGGGCCCAGATTTTGATTATGAAACCTGAATGTAGCTGGATAACCTTGGGACATGTACCTAACTGTCTATAAAATGGGTCTAACAGGACCTCTCATTATTGGATTACAGTTAGGGTTAATAATAATGATGGTGGTGCCATTGCTATTAATAGCTAACATTTGAGTATATGCCAAAGGTATACATGCATGTATCAAACCCTTCCAGTAGTCTTAATGAGGTGTAGGTACTACCTTATTTTACAGATCAGGAAACTGAGACATTGAATAACTAAGAAACTTGCCACATAGCTAATAAATGGTGTGGTTAGGTGCTGTCAAGTAAGCTCTGAGTCTTAGCAGCACCTTGTATGAGGTTTTCAAGGAGCAGGTGGTCAGTTTGAACTACTGACCTTTTGCTTTGCAGTTCAGTGCTTATCCTACAGTGCCACACCAGGAACCTGTCACATAGTTATGGCATAGTAATATTGCTTGTTATTACAGCCATACAATTAGAACGATAATGGAACTGTTTCTCATTGCAGACTTGATGCTTTTGAAGTGCTATAGAAACTGGAGGGCCATGGGTGCTGGCAGAGCTGGGCCTCTTGTTCCTGCCCAGACACTTATAATTCCTTAATATTGCTAGACGTGGTTACAGGCTGGCGACATCTCAAATGTATCTTGAGTGTTGGTTTTTTGTGTTTTTCCAGTTGAAGAACAAGAAAGGCAGGAGAGGAATAGAGGCCGCCAGCCTGTCAAAGAAGGTGGTGAAGATAGTGCCAACTTGGACTTCATGTTGGCCTTAAGTCTTCAAAATGAGGGCCAGGCCCCCCACATGGCAGAACAGAACTTCTGGAGGGCTGTCTGTGAGGCTGACCAGTCCCACGGACCACACAGTGCAGCACTGGCCTCAGGTCTCTTCACTCATATTTTCTATTTCTTTGTCACTTTGTGCTAATTTCTAGTTCACTGAGTCTCTCCTTAGCTATTTCTAATCTGTTTAATATATCCTTTGAGGTTTTTACTTCAGTATTAAGTTCATTTGGGACTCAATTTGGTTCTTACCTTTTTTAAAAGTTTTTTGATCTTTTGTCATATATTAGTCCCTCTTTAACATTTCTTTACACATTAAATATACATATATTTCGTTTGTGTCTGCTAACACCAATATTTTTTGTTGTGTCTGGTACCCTCACTTTTGGTGACTTGCTACCGTGTGTGTGTGTGTGTGTGTTCCTTGTTTTGGTGTAGTCTTCTGCCTGATAAGTTGAAGTTTGTGGCAAGGGTTTTTTTAAAAAAACATATATGTGAATTTATGTAAAAATGTAGATGCAAAAATGTAAATGTGGATTATGACCTCTGACCCATGTAACTATCAAGTTGTAATAATTGAACCTTAGGAGAAATGTCTCTTCCTTCTTTCCAGAGCTAAGACTCCTTCCTCCCACTCTTTACCCACACTCATGTGTTCAACAGCCTTATTATTTTGGGAATCCTGGGTTTAAAATGACTTTTGACTTTTATTTGCTCACTTTCAGAATATTTGTCTGCCAGAAATGAATGAGGCTCAGTTTCTTCTGTGAGATGATAAAGCACCATAGGCTCTACCTCAGTGTGTTTGTCCTGGGGATTGAAAGCTCTTAGATTACCGCCTTGAATTATTGCCCATACAAACCTCGTCTTTAGAGTAGCAGGGAAACTCTACTGCTACTCAGGAAATCCCTTTGAGGATTTCCAGCCCCACAAATGGAATGTCAAAGGCACTGGAAGTCTATAAATCCCATGCATGGAATGAAAGGTTGAAATGAAATTGTGATTATTTTGGAGTCTGATAGTGTGACCTGATGACCTAGGTGCAGCTGGCGAGACCATGTTACCTTGTGAATTTTGTGAGGAGCTGTACCCAGAGGAACTGCTAATTGACCACCAGGTGAGTTGTGTGCTTTTGTAAAGGATCTGCAGGCTGTAGCGCAGGTGACTACGGCTGTGTGAGTTGTGAGCAAACTGGTGTGTATCCAGTACCAGTGATTGGAGAAGGAAATGTGCTTTTACCATGGCCTGACTTACGGTGGGCATGCGAACTCAGCCTTGTTCTCTAGCAGAACAGCGCTCACCCCAGCAGCAGGCCTAGCTGCTCCATGCTCGTGTCCATCTCCACTGACCCTCGGGGCTGGACCCCTCACATGCTGTGATCTCGTTGTAGTTCTCTGGGAGGGTCAAAGGTCGGTTTTTTCCATGACACTTTCTTGGCTTAGAATATGTGTGGCCTTCTGCCCTGCCCCCTCACTACATCCAACAACATACACCTCTTCCTGAGAGACTGATGGCCTACTCAGGGGTGCCACTTCTGTTCCCCGCAAATCCTGTCCCTTTTAGTCCCTCTCCCAATGTTAAGCATTATTGAAACTTTGTGAATTCTTGTAGAATTCAGAATGTGTTTTTCTCTTTTAACCTGGTTTTGATTTCCTGACTTTCTCTACCTGTGCTTTTTGAATGGCAGACAAGCTGTAACCCTTCATGTGCCTTACCTCCGCTCACTACGGGCCGCTCTTCCCCTAAAGTGGTGGAGGAACCTGGTATTTTCCACAAGTTTTTGCAGCAGACTAACAACTTAGAGTCTTTGATGGGTCTGACCAGCTCGCCCCCTGTGGAGGACAGCATCATCATCCCGTGTGAATTCTGTGGGGTACAGCTGGAAGAGGAGGTGCTGTTCCATCACCAGGTAGAGTCCTGAAGGCTGTGTACTTGACCACATGCTGGCTCCCTGAGGCTCTCGGAGCCCAGAATGCTTCCTTAACCACTAAGTTGCATTACCGCCTGAACAGGATGCCACACACTGGCTTTTGCCCAGGCCCTGTTGTGTGAGCTGACTGGGGTGTACGTTCCTCAGACTCCCAGGCTGAAACTACGCTCTGTGCTGAAACTGTCATAGCACTGGGCTGAGGACCGAGGAATCAGGACTCCATTTAAGGCGTTCGGGAATGCAGCGGGTTAGACTGTCCCTGATGTTACTGCCCAGCATCTGGCGGGTTCTCATTGTGATTGCATGTTTTAGGTCCAGTCCTATCCCCTCACTGGGGCATCCGTAAATGAGAGAGCTGGACTAGATGATTTGCAAATGTTTTATAAACTAGGATTCTAAATCGGGAATGGCACATAACATTATCTGCACAGTCTTGTTTGCTAGGGGGAACTAACACCACAGTCATGTTCAGGGTCATTTCTAAGGTTGGTGCCATGTTTCTCTTGGAACAGCTCATTTCTGTCAGCAACTGCTTGTGTCCTAGAGGAGACTATGGAATTAGCAACCATGCAAATACTTTCTGGTTAAAGCAAAGAAAGGATTTTTTGGGCTCCTAAGACCAGCCCTTCCTTTATCTCTGCTCAGATCAGAAAGTACAGCTGTCAGAGTCCTAAGTGTTAAAGGGGCTGTTGCTCTGTTCCAGATCTGTGCTTCCCCACAGAGGTGTCACAGTTGTCTTCAAGTAAGGAACGAGTGTCCACTCAACCTGTTTTTCTTGCCTGCTCTCTTCTAGGACTGGCTCAGTCCACTGGTACTAATTCTGGGTTTTCTTGTCAGGACCAGTGTGACCAACGCCCAGCCACTGCAAACAACCACATGACAGAGGGTTTTCCCAGACAGGATTCCTGGCCTCGTGAGACCTCACCAGAGCTGCCCAGGAGGAGTGTCAGACACCAGGGTATTAGCCAAGGCCAAACCCTGATTGCAGGTCCACTGCTGGCTCGGACTTATTTTACTGACCGGTTCTCATCTGCTTCTTCATGGGTGTTACCCAAATGGTCAAGTCCACTAAGTCTCATGGGCACTGGTGGTGGTCCACATTAAGCGCTAGGCTGACAGACTGGGTTTATAGCAGGGGTGGGGGAACGTCTGGCCCACAGGCTGAAATTTGATCTGGCCCTGCCCAGGCCACGGCAGTTCTAGCCATCACATGGTGAGTTAATTAAATGCTTGACCAAATACAGCAGGCTAATTTTTAAGCTGTTAATTTTGTATGGCCTGTGAATCATGTTACAAATTTTGGCAGAAAAATGTTCCCCATCTCTCATTCTGGTGTGGTGCTGTAGGCTAAGCATTCAACCCAAGGTTGGTGATTCAAACTCACTAGCCACTCCTTGGAAACCCTATACAGGGTTGCTATGGGTCAGAAGTGACTTGACTGCCCTTCACAATAGCACCAGCCCTGGTTTATAGAGTAATGGCGTTGGGATCAATTATGGGACAAACTTGGTAGCTGGTGCTCATTCTGCTCTGGCTCTTCTATTTGTGTACTTAGTGGGTTATGGAGAGGAGCTGCAGACCTCTGCTCCTAGTTGATAGCGTGAGACCCGTTGATAAGAGATGGAACTTGATATGACTGCCTTGCTTTTCCAAGTCTCACAAGTTTGCTGCCTTTGACAGGGTGCAGTCTGACCACTTTTCTATTGCTCCCTACTAACAAAGGTTCCTGCCTTACACAGGTTGTGGCTTCCACAGGTTATACTGTAGGTGCTTGGGGTTATTGTTTAATGCTGTTGAGTCCATTCCAACCCATAGCGACCCTGTGTAGGGTTTCCAAGGAGTGGCTGGTGAGCTTGAACCACCCACCTTGCAGTTCAAACGACTTTGCAGTCTAGCACATTAACCCACAGTGCCACACCTAGACAAACATATTGCTTAACAGCCTTATCCTTACAACTAGGCAAATAAATCATGTAAGGCCTAGTCACCAGAAAGCCCACTAGAGGTCCTTTTTCGGAATTTGCTTGTACGCTGTTGGTCCCCAACTTGAGTTTTGAACAGTGAGGAGGCTGTATTTGAGGCCTGAGGTAATCAGTGTGCAGAGTGGACAAATGTCCCCAGCTCTGTCCTGGAAATATAGGTTCTTCTGTTCAGTGTGGTGGTGTCCCTGCCCTGAGTCCAGCACTGATAGAAAAGCAGGCATTTCCCTTGAAGCTCCTACTCTTTCCGCAGGAGACCTAGCTGCCGGATTCTTGGATGACATCAAGCAAGAAACAGCTAAAGGGTCGACCTACCCTCTGCCCCCCAACAGACCTATGAACCATATGACAACTACCTATAACCGACTGTCTAAGTCTACACCAGGCCCCAGGCCTGGGTGCCAGCCTAGCCCTCCTCGAGTATTGAAACTCAACAACTCAACCAGCCAGGACATTCGGGGACAGAATCGCAGCAATCAGAATGGGGCTGTAGGCACTGGGCACGTTTCAGTGATTCATCCTGTTCGAAACCTCTTCCCAGAAACCCTTGTGCCATCCTTCGCCCGTGGGCCTGCAGGGAGATATGGAGCTAGGTAAGAATCAGCAGTCTGGGAATGGAGCTGGGAGCAGCAAGATGTGTGCAAAAGGTCTGTGGTCACTATTTTGTGTTCCCCTTTGAGTTTCCAACCTGTGTCAGGTTGGAACTGACACAGGGTCAGGGTCATCTTAGGAACTATTTCCAACCCTTTTCTTGCAGTGGTAGGAGTGAAGGTGGCCGGAACTCCCGGGTCACTCCCCCAGCCACCAACTACCGTAATAGAACTGCAAAGGTAAGCGGGACCCAGCCCCTAGTGCATACTGAGGACTTGTAATGCATATTGAAGGGCCCAAAAGTGGGCTGAGTCATGTGGTTTTTGAAGTCAGGAAGATGGGGGTCAGGCTGGCTCCTGGCTAAGAGCCCTGGACTGTGTTCTTGGCTTTTGATGAGGTTTCTGTAAGAGCTTGACATTTTTAGGGCTCTAGGGGAAGAGTGAGGGAGCCCTGGTGTTATGGTAGTTAAGCACTCAGCAGTTATCAGTTTAACTCACTAGCCTGGGACATGAGGTGGTCTGCTTCTGCACAGAATCCTATGGGGCAGTTCTTCTCTGTCCTGTAGGGTTGCTGTGAGTTGGAATTGACTCTTTGGCAATGAGTTAGGTCACTAGTACTGCTCTTGTACCTTTTACTGCAAATTCAGTTGGTATCCTGTTTTTACACAGGCCAAAAGCCCCAAACAGCAGGGAGCTGGGGATGCTGAGGAAGAGGAGGAGGAATAACAGCACCTCCCAAGAACCTCCCCGAGGCTCCTGCCTTCTGAGCACAGCAGCACTGGCTGCAGAGCAGGCCCTGCCTCTCCGGCCACAGGAGACTACGCATTTTAACCTTTTCTAGGTTGTGGCCATTTTATGTCTTTTGAGATTGTGCTTTGGGAGTTTAGGGATTTGAGGGGTGGGGGGAGACTCTTGAAAATGTTACAGCCTTAGCTGTCACCTTTTGGCAGCAGTTAACATCCTTGGCTCACCAGGGCTCCGCCTTCTGACGTGTTGTCACCACTGCTGCTTGGTGCTGTGGAGCCTTGTGAGTGGCAGCTAAGGTTCTGGAAGCCTGAGACCCACCAGTGAAGGGATGTTCTTCACTGTGGTGGCCTTGGGCCTCTGGGATGTGGCGGGGAGGGAGTTGGCGGGGAGGGAGTTCGGCAGTGTTCAGGCCGTTGCAATATGGAGAGAATTGCACTAGAGTTGAGTGGACCAGAGGCTTTTGTTTTTTAAAAAGTGGCTTCCTTGGCATTTGGCATCACTGCCATAGGTTCCTGTCTGGGAGCACAGCTCCATTGTCTTCACTGCCCCCTTGTGGGGAAGGCTGGGTGCTCCTTGTTCCCACCAGACCCTGGCTGGGTTATGTCCTGAGTGGGGCTGAGGCCTTAGCCCCATGGCTGACCCTGCAAACTGAGTCAGCACCCATCTCCTCTTTTTATTTTACTATTACTGTTAATATTCACTTCCTTGTAATGGAAATAAAGTTTGTACTTGGAGTTTAACTGGTTTTGTGATCTCTCCCTTGTGTGCGCTCATGGAATTTATATGTTGCTTTGGTTTGATTTACCCCTTTTTTCTCTTTAAGTTTTATAGTTTTAGCTCTTAAATGTAAGTTTTTGATCCATTTTAAATTAAACTTTTGTACACAATGTGAGTAGTAAGGGTCCAATATATTTTTTGAATGTGGAAATCCAGTTGTCCCAACAACATCATTGATTGAAGATGTGTTTCACCACTTAGCACCCTTGTTGAAAATCCACTGTTCCATATGACTGCCCCATGTATGTCAGACCACACTCTCTGGGTTATTGCTGCTCTGTAGTAAGCTTTGGAATCAGGAACTGTGAATCCTCCAACTTAGTTCTACTTTTATCTAAGGTTGATTACTCTGAGTTCCTTGTAATTAGGCTTTTCCATTTCTAAAAAGTCAGCTGGGATTCTGAGAAGGGATTGTGTTGGATCTCTATGCTGCCATCTTTATATTGTTAAATCTTAACATCCAGGAACAGGAATGTTTTCCCATTTAAAATTACTTTCAACATTTTGTTGTTTTTGAAATATAATTTTGCATTATTCCTTGGTATTTGATTTTTGATATTATGAATGGAATATTCTTGATTTCATTTTTAGATTATCCATTGCAAATAAGTAGAGATACAACTGTCCTTTAGATATTGATCTTGTATCTTGCAACCTTGCTGGATTCATGTATTTTTTTAGTAGATTCTTTTGGATTTTTTGCACACAAAGCTTTTTAAGTGAACATCCAATCCCTGGTTTGCCCAGGTACTTGGGGTCTTCCCTTTCATTATGATGTGATCTTACTCATTTATTCTTCCATCAGCTTCCTCTTTCAGACTGTAGATTGAAATGATAGTTCTCTTAGTTTCAGGAAGACATGGAATATAACCCTTGATTATTTCTAGATTTCCTTGGTTTGGTGTACAAGAAACCTTATATATGCTCTAACATCCCTAGAGAAAGATGCATATAAATGTATCAAGCTTAATGTGGACACATACTGTGAAACTAGCACCCCGATCAAAAGACGTGACTGAGGCACCTGACCCCTCATGCTCTGAGTCGTCTCTGCCCCCAATCTGGGCCAAAGTCAACCACTATCTTGACAGTGGAGAGTTGCTAGGTCATGGATGTGTGAGGACACAGTACCAGACATGTCCTCAAAGTTGATGCAGTTGGCATTCCTCAGTGTGGGCGGATGTGTGAGGACTCTGTTCCCCAGCCATGGGATCCTCTTTCAAGTTCTCCTGGTTGTGGGTAACAATTCTCATTGTGATTGTAATTTGAATTTCTAAGGAATCCTGGTGGTACAGTGGGTTAAACCTTAGACTGCTAATCTCAAGGCCAGTGGTTCAACCCCCCAGACACTCCTCAAGAGATTTGAGATATCTGCTCCAGTCATCACACTTGATAAATGAAAAAGCAGAGGCTTAAGGGGTACAGTGAGGGAATGGATAAGCATAATGGAATCACAATCACTTCAAGGGCAAAGACACCAGAATCATTAGAAACACTTTAATTCCCAACCACTTGGGGGCACTTAAATATCAGAGCCATCCAAGCACGTCAGCCTTTGAGCTTGCTCAGCAAGAGTAGATGATCACACAACTCTGAAGGTAAATCGAAATTAGATGAAGGTTATTTATTGGTGCGACTGTTTCCTGTAGTGAGCTTCCTTTACACAGCGATGGTGTAAATAGCATCAAATTGAATGAAAAGTTTGTTAAATGCAACCATAAATAATTATAATAAATATACATCAAGTACCTTTACAGCACACGTGTTTTAGGGCCAAGGTTGGGATCTGTCTGGATTCAATGTGCTCTCTGGGACAAGCAATCATGTTAGCAGCAGATATCTGACTCACAGCTGTCACCTAATCAAGTGAGGGGCCGACTGAAACGTCCCCAGCCCCTCTTGGGGAGGTAGCTGACAGATTTCCAAGTCCGGTCAAGGGATGGGAGGGAGGGGCTGGCCGGTATCAGAATTTAAGGAGAAAGGGAGGAAAGGCTGCTACTGATAAACCCAAGGTTCTTCATTATGCAGAAATGATGTGCTTCTCCTGCCCACCCCATCAAGGGGGCTGTGGCTTTGGACAGCAGCCAGTTGACCACCTTCCTTCCTAAGCAGGGGTACTGCTCCCGCCTCTCGCCCCCAGAGACGACTCCTGTGCCACAATGAACAGACGCAACAGCACCAGTTCAGCCTAGATTGGTCTTTTTCTTAGGTTGGGAGGTATTTTCTACCATGCTCCTTAATACATTTCCTGTCACTCACAGGTGGGGGGTAGAGTCTCCTGACAGGTCAGGACCACAGCAGAGAAAGGGCCCCATCTCCCCGCTCACCAGTCTTCCAGAGTCTTCTAGACAGCAGGCACTCTGCCCCCACTATTCACAATATCATACAATAAATACAGCAATGCGATTTGGGGAGACTGGCGAAGTCCAAAAAGACAGTGTCCAACGGGATGGCATGTGCTGCTCCGGAACAAAGTACCACTGGATAAGACCGCTTAGGGCCACAAATGCACTGGGCAGTGGGTGAGCTCGAGGCAGCTCAGCCCTGGCACGCACACTTACACGGGCGGGGAGGGGCTACCGGGGGACCTGTACCCATGGGCTGGCCAGAGTCTCCCTCTGGACTGGAAGAGCTGAGCAGCACCTCAGAGAGGGTGTGGACCTTCTGTCCCCATGCAGACACTGTTGTGAGGCAAGGCCTGCTTCTAGGACACAGTGGGACGGGCCTGGCACTTGTGCTCTCCTGCCCAGTGTATGAGAAAAAAGCCCACAACCCCTGGAGCTGGGGGGCATGCAGTCACTTAGATTCCCAAACCATCTCTCTGGTCTTCTGCTCCGGAGGCGAACTCGGTGGAAGACCGGACCAGGGGCCAGAGCAGTTGTGCAGATAGAACTGTCAGTGGAAGGGGGCAGGGGACCCCGGTGGGATTCTCAGGACCACCAAGACCAGGACGATTAACCCATAAACCCACTTGTGTCACATCTGGGTGACTGGGGTAAGCGCTTCTAACAGAAGGAATCCTGTGGAGCCGGCCTTACGGCTTAGATTGTGGACATGCTCTGCAGAAAGAGCCCGCCATCTGTGTGGCCAGGGTCACTTCACCAGCAGCCTCCTGCTTGGTTCTGTGACCAAGAACTAACTGGGCCCCAGCGGTATGAGAACCCAGGGGCCATGAGGGACTGTCCAGGAAGGTCAAATTCGACACAAACTGTCTGGGAACTAAACTATCCTACAAAGATACCACAAACAGGCAGCAAAAGAACCAACCCATCACAAAACGTATGGATACAAAAGGTTAAGTCTTCCAGGAGGCCCTGGAATGTGGACAAAAGTTGAGAAAAGCAAAATGTCTCCAACTCCTCACGCAGGGCCCTGGAGGGACGTGCCCACGTGGCAGGCTCCCCGAGCCATGGAGCTGGTGCCTCGGTGACCACTGACCTCGGGACTGCTGTCATCAGCCACTGAGGGGGTCTTCTCGGTAGTGAATGGCACAACGAAGCTTCTCTAGCATGATTTCCAGAGAGGAGTACTGGGGGAGTTTGATCATGAACATGCAGGTCTCCACTCGGATGTAGCGAGAGTCTGGGGAACCTGTATAATAAAACGTCATGGGGGAAGGGTCAGAGTTGCCAGGAGCCTGGTGGGCAGCTCTAAACTAACAGCAGGGCACATAGGGAGGGCTGAGGGCCTAGCCAGAGATGACTAGAAGGAAAGGACAGTCTCCACCTACTGAACTACACTAGCACCCAGTTGAATCTGGGTGCAGGCAGGTTTTGGGGTCAGCTAAGTAGGGTTTTTATTTATTGCTTTTTATTTTTTTAATAGTTATTTCCCACCTTTAAAAGTGGGGAGATTTAAAATTTTCCACATTCAGCTTTCACTATGTCAACCTGGGCCTGTATTTTTTTTTTTTTTTTTTCCAACTTGCTATTGTGAACAGGGCAGATCAGTTTTCCACTTAACATTTTGTACACTGGTCTTCTATTTCTACTGGTGAAGCTCTGGCATAGTTCTCCCTCTCACATCTCGGGGCTTAGTGTTGGAGACTGCTCCCTGTACACCCTTCCTCACCAATACCTCACCATTACCTGCTGTGCCATCTGGAGGGGCGATCTTCATGGGGTATGGGGGCACGTGGGCCGTGTCGGGGCCCCCGTCCTTGCAGGGGCAGGTGAATGGGATGCGCTCCTGATTGCAGGCAAACTTGATGAACTTGCAGAGCTCCTCCTGAGCGAACATCTCCAGGGCCCCCCAGAAGAATTCAATATGCTGGTCCGTCTCCATCAGCCCCACCTGGTACATGGTGTGGGCCTGGGGAAGAGAGGCCTCAGGTGGGAGCAGGCCAGCCTCCTCTGCCCCAGGCCTCCCCAGCCCTGAGTGACAGAGCAGCCTCATTGCAGGCACAGTGAGTAGAGCAGGGGCTGCCAATGGGTTCCAAGGAGGATGGCCACACGGCACAGGAGATTATAAAAAGGACACCAAGTGTGTGTGGTAGCACTCTTGGCCACTCCTGCTTGTTTGGCTGTGGCCTGTGTACGAGTGGTAAGGCCCTACCATGTCACTGCCATGACCCTCCAGGGCAGGTGCTGTGCTACTGGAGAGGGAGTCTGTGAGTGGGGCGTGTGTACATGTGTGTGGATGGCTTCATTCAAGATGGTGGCTTTAGGGCTGGCTCCCACCACTACTGGCCATGGGACCCAGGCATGGTGACTTAGCTGAGGAGCTGGGCGGCGCCTACCTTGAGGAACTCGAGGTTGATGTGTGGGAGGCCGCAGGTGCGCAGCTCCATCTCCAGCGGGCTCAGTGTGGTGAGCAGCTGCAGGGGGACGATGGCGCCCAGGCCTGCCCGCACTGCCGTCATGCACTCCACATTCTGCAGCTCGCGCAGCCGCAGACTCCGGATGGCTGCTGCATAGATGTCCTTGTTCTCCCACCTGCCAGGCAAAGGGGTGAGGTGAAGAGAAAGCCACGGGCCCTCTCAGGAACATTGGGCCCAGCGCCGCCTGCATGATTCCGTGGTGGTTCACTGGTCCATCCTGCTTGGGTTTTCAAAATCCTTTTGAGGATTGCCCAGTGTCTTTTAACCCCACTGTCCTGCCTCATCTTTCTCCCATCAGTGAAACCTGCCAGCCATCTGATCTAGCCCCTGTGCTACGGCCCAAGTCCAGGGGCACAGTCACTGTAGCTGACCGCCTGGGTTAGTCCCGTCCCAGGTACACACTCACGCCACAGGGATGTGCCGGCCACGACTGCACAGCTCCACCTCCTCGCCCGCCATGGTCAGGTAGGTGAACCTGCAGCAGGGCCTGTTGGGGCCATCAGGGCTCTCAGAGACCAGGTGCTGGGAGGCGATCTCCGCACACAGGGCCTCCAGCTCTGTCTCGTCGTTGATCTGCAAGGAGAGAGACCAGGCTGACTACCCACCCTGCTCCCATGGTCCTCAGGACACACAACCTGACCCTCCAGTAAGCTAACACTGCAGTGGTAGCCCTGGGGACATCTGCTGAGTGAGGGAAGCATGGCCCAGCATGGCACTGAGCACAGAAGGCCGGCCTGTGTTTGCACAGGGGCAGCCAGAAGCTGCATGTTCTCAATATCTATGTCCCAAGCCACATGAGGAAGATAAGAGGAGAGGCACTCCATTCCAGATGTAGTCCTGGCCAATCTCCGCCCGCCCCTGGAGCTGCTCTCAGGGCACTCAGAGGGCCCGTCACAGAAAATGGAGCTTCATGGGCAGTGTCTCTACCCATGCCTGGCTGCTTGGGGAGGGACACCATAGGGGGAGACCCAATTGGGAGGGAAACCCCAGCCTCTTGTCCTGGTGAGGGGAGGCTTCCTGGCCGTAGAGATGGCCTAGAGCCCCATCACCCTTCCATGGGACCCCAGCAGATGACAGACCCCAGAGGCAGTGGCAGGGCCCACCACAAACGTGTCTTTCCTTACACTCTCAAATTTCTTGACATAATTGTAGGTGAGTATGTCTGCTTCCTTTAGGTCTAGGTCAGGGTCCAGGGGCTCCCCAACCAGTGTCTTCCAGAAGGAGGGCAGGAGGTCCAGAGGAAGAGGGACATCAGCACGAATGGCGATCCCCAGCAGCTGTCCCAGGAAGTGCAGCAGCTGCTCTTCCCCATAGGTGATGGGACTCGGTGTCAGGATGTACTTGCCCTGGGGGTGGAAGCAGAGGTAGGGACATGTGGTCCAGGGAACATGCCAGCTGCATGAGGGCCAGACCCCCCCAGGCTGGTAGTTTTTGAAGGACACCCTGTCACCGTTACTGTTGCCCCCTAAGCGCCTATGCAGCAGGCTGGGGGCTTTGGTCTCACCTTGTTCTTACTGACAGCAGAGCTGGGACACAGCAGGAGCAGGGAGAGTGCTGAGCTCTGCAGCTCTTTGCACACCTGCCACAGGAAGTGGCGGAAAGAGCCACCTGGAGGATGGATGGAGATCAGTCAGCATCTGGAACAGGCCTGGTGGACCCACCCCAGGGGGACAGACAGGCCAGTGGGAATGAGTTCGAGGAGCCCAGAATGGGACGGCCACTTAGGGGACAACTCCTAGTGCCTGCATGGCAGGGTCACAAGGGAGTGGCTTTCACTCTTGCATTTGGAAGAGAATGTGGGCAACTAAGGCTACAAACAACCCTAACAGTGCTTCTAAGCCCAGCTCCCACCTGGCCTGGTGGAACATTGGGTCTGCAGGGGCCACTCACTGGTGCCGTGGACCTCTTCCCCAATGAAGCGAATGTTGAAGGCATACGTGGGGTCACCGCCGCTCGCCAGTTTAACGCAAAGCTGAGAAGAGGGCACTGAGGCCAGCTGCCTAGCAGCTTGACAGAAGTAGGAGTTTTCCGATGCTCGGATTTCCCCTGGAGAGAGAAGGAGGGGCTGCCACAACCTGTGGGTGGCTCTCCTCTGCCCCTCAACACATGGCAGATCTTCCCTATACTTTGCAGGCTGTGTTCTGTACAGTCCCCCTTGCCTTCTGTCTGGACTCACTTAGGATGGACAGCGTAAGATCTTCCATGCCTCAGCACACAGGGGTCCCTCTGCCTCACTGGAGGGGAAGACTGCATGTATAGGGAGTTCCCTTCCCATCCACTGGGCTTGCTCTCTCCCTGCCTTCTGCAGTGCCCATCCAAATCTCATGTGGTTGGTCACATGCTGTGGCAGAGACTCCTGGTGTCCTCCCTGGTACCCATTCTCCCCGTGTTTCTGGGGCCAGCATCTGAACTCCAGCACAGTATAAAGGAAAGGAGTCCAAGCCATGGTGGGGTGCACCCTTCTGCCCTGCCCTGTCCTGATGCCTGGAATGCAAAGCTCAACATGATGTGAAGTTGGAAGTCACACACTGGGGCGGTGAGGCAGAAGCCAGGGTCCCTGCTGAAGGAGAGCCTGTTGTGGGTGGCCCTGTGCTCCTGTCCCCAGATACGAGAGAAACCAGCTTGGATTCTGTGGAGCCCCCGCTATTCCACTGCCTCACTTACCTCCCACAATTTCCAGGGGGTCCAAGGTGATCTCGGGCGCTGCATGATCAGCTGTCCTCTGCACAGTGGCATTCAGCACCCGGTTCATGACCGTCACCTTCGTGTCATAAAAGATCAGCCCTGAAGAGAGGAATGTGGGAGAGGTGCTTGGTGGGGCTCTTCCTTTCTTTCCCTGAGTCACCCCTCAGGGGTCCTCTCATCTAGAGGAGGGGCACTCAGAGACAATGGTCCTGACCTTCTAGGGGCCACATCTGCAATGCATACACCCAGCATGCAGAAATACAAACCCCAATATATAAAGAAGGAGGCTCATAGCATTTTATAAAACAACAAAAAGACAAAGCCTGTAAGGTATTTATCAATAGGGACACCTGCCTCACAGCCCACTGTGTGCCGTCCAGGCTGATCTGTGTTGGCCGAGGCACCGAGCACATTCATTAGAAAAAGGAGTCGCAGAGCAGAATGCATGATTAAAAAAGACAAAAATTGAATGTGTGTCTATCACTATGTGCACAGAAAAGTCTGACAAGGTATACCCTCAACTGTTAAAGGTCACTTCAAGGGTGGAGAGACTGGGACACAGACAATGAGAGAGGGCTTTCATTACATGTGTTGTAGTTGTTTGATGACACTGAGTTGGTTCCAACTCATAGCAACTGTGTATAGGGTTTCCAAGGCTGTAAAGTTTTGTAGGAGCAGAAAGCCTCATCAGTCTCCATTAGTGTGGCTGGTGGATTCGAACTACTGACTTTGTGGTTAGCAGTCCAATGCTGATCTTATGGTGCCACCAGGGCTGCTTCTTTTTTTTCTTTTAATGTTTTATTGTGAATTATGTGATAGTTTACATGGGAGAACATCAGTTTTACATTCATCCTATCATACATCGTTTCACTGCCATGCATCATCAACCAACCAAAGGTTATATACTGCAAGCCTGCCCCCTGGTCATCAGCACATAGCCCCTTTCCCTCTCTGGGTCTAGAGTCCCCAGCCACTCCATCTCTCCACGTCATCATCTCTGCCTCCATCTCTGGCATCATTGTTTCTCTGGGTAGGGACCCACACTCTGCTCTTCTCCCTTGATGGTCCCAGGGACCTCCGTTCCTGGACTGCAAAGTCAATCACTCCCTTCCTTTTGCTACAAAATTTCTACATTTCCAACCTTCACAGTCAGTCCTGATAACAATTACTCACTATTGTACCACAAGAGACCTATTCCTCTCTTTTCATCAGCCCCGCCCAGACATATTGGAAACCACTCAGTGGAGATTCTACCTTCCTCTGCGCCAGTCACTTCTTGCCTTTGTTGTTGTTGTTAGGTGCCATCGAATTGGTATCGACTCATAGTAACTTTATGCACAGCAAAACAAAACACTGCCTGATCCTGGGCCAACCTCACTACTGTTGCCATTCTTGAGCCCATCAATGCTGCCACTTGGCCAATTCATCTCATTAGGGGTCTTCTTTTTCTCTGACCCTCCACCTTACCAAACATGATATCCTTCTCCAGCGACTGGTCCCTCCTAACAACATGTCAGAAGTATGAGAGACGAAGTTTGGCCATCTTGGCCTCTAAGGAGCACTCTGGCTGCACTTCTTCCAAAACAGGATCTATTGGTTCTTTTGGCAGCCCATGGCACCTTCAATATTCTCCTCCAACACCATAACTCAAAGGCATCAATTCTTCTACGGTCTTCCTTATTCACTGTCCAACTTTTGCATGCATATAAGGTTATTGAAAACACCACGCCTTGGATTGACGCACCTTACTCATTCTTCGCAATGTTGTCCATAGCTTGTCATGATTCACACAATTGAAAGCCTTTGCGTAGTCAATAAAGCACAGGTAAACATCTTTCTGATATTCTCAGCTTTCAGCCAAGATCCATTGCACATCAACAATGATAGCCCTTGTTCCATAGCCTCTTCTGAATCCAGCTTGAACCTCTGGAAGTTCTCTGTCAATGTATGATTGTAGCCGTTTCTGTATTACCTTTAGCAAAACTTTA
>NW_006408660.1:3421439-3425355 GCF_000296735.1 Chrysochloris asiatica
CTGAGAGCAAGTTTCGGTGTTTCTTCTAACATCCATTTTGATGTTTTCCTTCTATCTTGTCTTCTCAATGACTTTTTGCTTTATTCATGTATGATGTTCTTGATGTAATCCCACAACTCTTCTGGTCTTCGAATGTCAGTATTTCATGTATCAAATCTGTTCTTCAGATGATCTCTAAATTCATGTGGGATATATTCAAGGTCATATTTTGACTCTCACATTTTCTTCAGCTTCAGTTTGAATTTGCATATGAGTAATTGATGGTCTGTTCCACAGTCTGTCCCTGGCCTTGTTTTCACTGATGATATGGGGCTTTTCCATTGTTTCTTTTCGCAGATGTAGTCAATTTGATTTCTATGCATTCCATCTGGTGAGGTCCGTGTGTATAGTCATCTCTTATGCCATCTAAAGAAGGTTGTTGTTTTTTTTAAAGAAGGTATTTGAAATGAACAAATCACTGGTTTTGCAGAATTCTTTCATGCGTTCTCCGGCATCATTTCTATCACCAAGGCCATATTTTCCAACTACTGATCCTTCCTCTTTGCTCCTAACCTTTGCATTCCAATCACCAGTAATGATCAATACATCTTGCCTTTATAGCTATCCCTCCCCCTGCCCCCCATATTGGGTAGCCAATGTCCAAGTTGCCCATCCCTGTCTATTCTGTGTATGGAGGGGGTGGGAATGATCCTTGCTATAAAAGTTTGTTCCCTCTTTTGAGCTACTGCACCCATAGGTGTAGGTCAAGTTCATCAAATTGTATCAGATTACTCTTTTTTTCCTCTTCTTTCTTCTAGTTGAGCTCTGATCATCCAGTCATTGGACGCTTCACTCTCCACTCTGGTCCTATGTGGCTATGTCACTAATTCTGGGCCCAAGTGTCTGTATGTCTTGCCACACTGCTGGCCAACCAGATCCCCTCCTGGGTTCACAGGAGTCGACTGAATGTTGTAGGGCTTAGCTCACAACTTCATTGCTGTTTTTCCCTCATTTCCCCTTATCAGCGATTAATGTGGTCACCAGTCAGAGCACATGTCTGCTCGTGTATTCCCATTAATTTTTAGTCTTGGAAGGGGGTTTGCCCTGAAGGGACCCAACCAGTTGCCTTGATGTCTCTTGGAGGAGCAACTTGCTTGTTCTTGTAGTAGTCAGTTGGTCTGCCATTACTGTTTTGTATTTTTCCTGTCAGTCTTTCTTTCAAGAAGAATCTTCTGTTTTTGTCCTTTATTGTTTTCATCTTCGCTTTTATTGCTGGTGTGAGATGATATCGCATTGTTGTTTTGATTTGCATCTCTCTAATGGCTAGTGATTGAGAACATTTCTTCATATGTGTGTTGGCTGCCCAGATCTCCTCCTTGGTGAAGTGTCTGTTCATGTCCTGCACCCATTTTTTTTTTTTTTTTTAAATACACAGAAAATAATTTTTATTTATATATCAAAGACTCTAAGAAATAATGATGTAATGAGGTAAGACACAGAATGTTGTAGGACTGAAATGCTGCAGATGATTAATCACTTTCATTCAGCCTCCCCTTAAATATTTTAGAGGGCGTCTCTGACATATTCCTGGTTAAATCTTGAGCTTAGTATGTGTCCAGGCACCTTAGAGTTCTCTTCCATTAGTCCTCACTCTCTCTCTTCTTTTTCTTTTTCTTCTTTTTCTCTGGACTAGAAATTGCTGTGCTGGTGCATGGCTCTTCCTCAGAAACCAGTTCTTCCTTAATGCGTTTCTTTTCATCCTTTTTCTTTTTCTTCTTCACAGAGGTTTCCTCTTCTTCCACCACTAGGACTTCTTCTTCAACTTTGATTTTAATCTTGGCTTTTTTTGCTTTCTTTTCTGTGATTTCCTCGTCCTTATCTACCTGTTCTATCTTTCGTTTTTTAGAACAGGTTGGCAATGTAGAGTCACCAGAAGGATCGTAAGTCTTCACTTCACTTTTATGTTCGTATTTTTCTGCTTTTGCTAGTGCCTTTCCTGTTCCACTTATTTTTCTTATCCCTCTGTCTTCCAAAGTCCTCAGCCTGGCCTCTAATTTGGCTCTGTTCTCCACCCCCATCGCAGAACTGGAATCCTCAACAAAAGCATCATAACGGATAGCCAAAACAGTTTTGGCTGCCAGCATTCGAGAAATCTTGCCTTTGTGTTTAGGACTTGTCTGGCCTACAAGTGAAGCATGATAAATGAGACCATACTTAGGAGTATCCCTTCTAGACTTGAGGGCCCTGAAGAGTGCCTTTTCTGCTCCGAGAATCTGAACTGTAGAAGCTGCATACTTGGCCATATTCAAAAGTGAGCCTGCATGAGCAATAACTCTTGCTCCAACTAATTCTCCAACCATGACTGTAACATTGGGAGCAATGGCCATCATCCGATTTTGAAGGTATTCATAGAGCTGGGTTCTATATTCTGAGATTTCAATCACCTGGGTGCAGAGATGCAAAATGTTGCAGATATCTTCTTCTGAAACCTCTGTTCCCACAGATATTTCTGCAGCTGCTTTCACTTCTGCTTCAACATCTTCTGGCAGTAACTCAGCAAGTGTGGCAGAGGCATAGTTCTTCCTATCGCCAACTTTCTGCAAACATTTGCAGTATGTCAAATTATCTGAAATAATTTTTCCTAATTCAGGAAAATGCCAGCCGTACCATTCTCGACATCACATGATGTAATTGTTTAGTTCTTTATCTAAGCCATCTAACAAAGAAATAGCCTGAACAATCATTGTATCCACTTTATCAGCACTAAATTTCAGTCTGTATCTAGAAAGGCTGTGGGCCAGTCCAAGTCACATAGCTGCCATTTCACGTGGTTCCACCCCAGGGATTAACCATCCATTTGTGAACGGATGCCTCTCATAAATTCATTAACAATGGGACTATGGATACAGCTGAGATTCAGCTTTTCCTTAATGACCCCTCCTAGTTTAGCATCAGCTACAGCCAAGGGTTCGTGGGCTTCTTTTACTATTTTCCTCAGAACTTTTTTCAACTGCTTATTAATTTTGCCCTCCATCAGAGCTGTGAATGCTTGGTCCCTTGTAGTACAGCTTTTACTGAATTGTGCTTCAGCATTATGCTGCTGGTTTCCACAGGGAGATCAATTTAACCACTTCTCAAGGCACTTAACAACAACAACAACAACAACAAGGAGCTCTGGTAGCGTAGTGGTTACGAATTGGGCTGCGAACCTTAAGGTCAGCGGTTCCAAACTACCAGCCGCTCCGCGGGAGAAAGACGAGGCTTTCTACTCCCGTAAAGATTTACACCCTCGGAAACCCTGTACAGGGTCGCTATGGGTCGGAACGGACTCGATGGCACTTAACAACAACAACAACAACACCTCTCATCACACTGGGGGGATGGGGAAAGCAGCCCTGCTAGTGCTTCTGCTGTGTCCTGAAATTTCTCAAAATGTTTTAGCTTTACTATTTTATTTGCCTTTTCTGGTGTTTCAAATTCTTTCCACAAACTATCAACCTCTTGAAGTTTCTTCTCATTTAGAACCTTAAAGATGGCGTAGCCTACAGACGTTTCAAACAGCACCAACATGATGAAGTTGTGTTACGGCGCTGAGCCGCCCGCTATGAGCTCCGATACCAGTGGGCAATGGCCAAGTTTGCAGCCTCAAAGGCCCTAAAGACCGTGGCTGGAAAAGCAGAAGCACCCACTCCACCAAGCACATTGCTAAACGTGCCACCAGGCCCCGCAGGTAGAGCACATGAACGTTCTTCTCCCCCAAGGCTTCTGGGATAGCTGCATCACTTCCAACCCCTGCGCCCATTTTTAAATTGGGTTATTTGTCTTTTTCTTGTAGTGGTGTTATAGTTTCCTATATATTTTAGAAATGAGTCCCCTGTCTGATGAGTTGTTGCAAAAGATTTTTTCCCATTCTGTGGGTTGCCTTTTTACTCTTTTG
>NW_006408660.1:3426040-3451740 GCF_000296735.1 Chrysochloris asiatica
AATGTTAAGTCTTCCTATCCAGGAGCATGGTACAGTCTTCCATTTTTGTAGGTCTCTTTTGGTTTCTCGTAGTAGTAGTGTTGTAGTTTTCTTTGTATAGGCCCTTTGTTTCCCTAGTTACATTTATTCCTAAATATTTCATCCTTTGGGCGGCTTTTATAAATGGTATTGCTTTCCTAATGTCCTTTTCAGCGTTGTTATTTTTGGTATAAAATAATCCAACTGATTTTTGTATGTTGATCTTATATCCTGCCATGTTGCTGAATCTTCCAATGAGGTCTAGTAGCTTTTTTACTTGAATCTTTGGGTTTTTTTATGTATAGGATCATATTGTCAGCAAACAGAGTTTTACTTCCTCTTTGCCAATTTGGATGCCATTAATTTCCCTGTCTTGCCATATACCTCTTGCTAAGACTTCCAGCACAATATTCAATAGGAGTGGTGACAAAGGGCATCCTTGTCTAGTTCCCAGTTGCAGAGGGAAGTCTTTCAGATTCTCTCCATTGAGAGTAATGTAGGCTGTTGGTTTTGTATATATGCTCTTAATTATGTTGAGGAATTTCCCTTCAATTCCTACTTGGTTAAGAGTTTTTATCAGGAATGGAAGTTAGATTTTTGTCAAATGCCTTTTCTGCATCAATCGATAATATCATGTGGTTCTTTTCTTTTCTTTTTTTTTGTATTTATATGGTGGATTATGTTGATTGTTTTTCTAATGTTGAACCATCCTTGCATCCCTGATATGAATCCCACTTGATCATGATGTATTTATCTTTTTGATGTGCTGCTGGATTCTGTTGGCTAGGATTTTTTTGAGAATTTTTGCATCTAAGATCATGAGGGATATTGGTCTATAATTTTCTTTCTTCGTGACATCCTTCCCTGGTTTTGTTATGAGGGTTATGTTTGCTTCATAAAATATATTAGGAAGTTTTCCATCCTCCACTATATTCTGGAACAATTTGAGTAAAATTGGTGACAGCTCTTCTCTGAATGTTTGGTAGAATTCACCAGTGAAGCCATTTGGGCCTGGACTTCTTTTAGTTGGGAGTTTTTTTGATGACCTTTTATTATGAGTCTGTTCCGGTTTTTTACTTCACTCTGTGTAAGTTTAGGTAGGTTGTGTTTTTCTAAAAATGTATCCATCTCTTCTAAGTATTCAAATTTATTGGAGTACAACTTTTCACAGTATTCTGTTATTATCCTTTGGATTTCCTTTGGTTCCGTTGTGACATCACCCATGTGGTTTCTAATGCGTGTTATTTGTGTCTTCGCTCTTTTATTTTGTTAGGTTTGCCAATGGTCTGTCAATTTTGTTAATTCTTTCAAAGAACCAGCTTCTTGTCCTGTTGATACTATCTTTGGTTTTTCTGTTTTCTATCTCATTTATTTCTGCTCTAATCTTTACTAGTTCTTTTCTTTTGGTATCTGTAGGTTCCCTCTGTTGGTCTGTTGTAGATGCTGTGTTAATGTGTTAATTTTGGTTCGTTCTTCTTTTTGTATGTGTGCATGTATTGCAATAAATTGTCCTCTCAGCACAGTTTTCACCGTGTCCCAAAGATTTTGGTATGTCGTGTTTTCGTTCTCATTAGTTTCTAGGAACTCTGTGAATTCACATTTAATTTCTTCTACTATTCAGTCACTTTTCAAAAGGGTGTTGTTCACTTTCCTTGTATTTGACTTCATTTCCTTGGTCTTCCTATTGTTGATTTCTAATTTGATAGCTTTGTGGTCTGAGAAGATGCTTTGTAGTATTTTGATATTTGTAAATTTATGGAGGTTTTTTTGTAGCCTAACACAAGGTCTTTTCTGGAGAATGGTCCATGTGCACTGGAAAGGAATGTGTATTGTGCTGTTGTTGGGCTGAATGCTCTGTACACATCTATGAGGTCCAGTTGGCTGATTGTGTTGTTTTGTTCTTCTCTGTCTTTGTCAAGTTTCTTTCTGGTTGTTCTATCCAGTTTTGAAAGTGGTGTATTAAAATTGCCCACAATTATTGTAGATTCGTGTATTTCTTTCTTCAAATCTATTAGGGTTTGCTTTATATATTTTGGAGCTCTTTCATTGGGAGCACAGATATTTATTACGGTTATTTATTATAGATATTTATTAACCACATATTTATTATGGCTATGTCATCTTGTTCAATTGTCCCTTTAATCATGAGATACTGGCCATCTTTATCTATTATGCTGGGTTTTGCCTTAAAGTTTATTTTATCAGAGACTAGTACTGCCACTCCTGTTTGTTTTTTACTGCAATTAGCTTGGTACATTTTTTTCCCCATCCTTTAACTTTTATGTCCTGCCCCCATTTTTTAATTGGGTTATTTGTCTTTTTCTTGTAGAGGTGTTGTAGTTTCCTATATATTTTAGAAATAAGTCCCTCCCTTGTCTTATGTGTCATGGCAAAAGATTTTTTCCCATTCTGTGGGTTCCCTTTTTACTCTTCTGGTGAAGTCTATTGATGCACATAAATTTTTAGTTTTTAGTATGTCCCACTCATCTATTTTGTCTACTAACCCTTTAACTTTTAATCTGTTTTTGTCTCTGTGTGTAAGATGTCTCTTACAGACAACATACTGAAGGACCTTGTTTTCTTATCCATTCTGCCATCTTCCGTCTTAACTCGTGCATTTAATCCATTTACTTTAAGTGTAATTATTGATAGGTATGGATTAATTGTTGACATTATGTTTGTTTTTTGGTGGTGTTGCTGCTTTCTTTGTTCTCTGTATCTTCCTTTGCTGAATTCATGCTTTTTGTGTTCTTTCTTGTGAGTTTCCTCATAATTTTAATGTTTCCATGTTCTTGGATTTTCATTTTCTTGTTATGTTGTGAAGTGTTAATGTTCTTTGAGGTTACCTTATAGTCCATTAACTTTTCCCTCCATTTAGTGCAGTCTATTTTATCCTGTAATCTACCTGACCTTCTCACCACCTGGATCTCTGTTCCTATGTGTTTACCTTCTTTTACATTGTAATTGTTTGGATCATAGACTGATCTCCCAGATTCTCTGAGTTTGTTCTTATAGCTTTGTTCTGTTGTCGATTCTTCCTTCTGTCAATTTAGTTCTGGGAGGTGCTGCCATGTATGTCAATCTCTGGTTGTTGTCTGTTCTTGTTGGTTCTCAGTCCACAGAACTCCCTTTAGGATGTTTTGTAGTGCAGGGTTAGCTTTGGAAAAATCCCTTAGCTTCTGTTTATCCTGGAATGTTTTGATTACACCATTGTATTTGATTGATAGCTTTGCTGGATACAGGATTCTTGGTTGACAGTTTTTTCTCTCAGGGTTTTATATATGTGCCCCCATTGCCCTCTTGCTTGTGTGGTTTCTGCTGAGAGATCCGAGCTTAATCTGACTTGCTTGCCTTTGTTTGTAACACTTCTCTTTTCCCTAGCTGCTTTCAGGATTCCCTCCTTATCTTTGATTTTGGACAGCTTGATTATGGTATGTTTTGGTGATTTTCTTTTGGGGTCTATTCTTCCTGGGGTTTGTTGAGCTTCTTGAATGTTTATCTTTTCACTTTTCAGGATGTTAGGGAAATTTTCTTCCAGCAGTTCTTCAACTATTTCCTCTGTGGACTTGTGTGATTCTTCCTGTTCTGGAATGCTGAGAATTCTTAAATTATTCCTCTTCATGTTGTCCAACATGAATCTTTGACCTTCTTCAGATTTTTTTTATCCTTTTTTCTGTTTGTTCTTCTATATTAGTGGTATTTAGAGATTTGTCTTCCAGCTTACTAGTTCTGTCTTCCATCTCTTGTATTCTACTCCTTTGCCCTTTCAGTGTATTGTCTATTTCTGATATTCTATTATTGATCATTTGGACCTCTTTTGTAGGTTTTGAATTTTTTTCCAACGCTGTATCTATCTTATTTGATTGCTCCTGTAGCACTTTCCTGATTTCTTCCTTATTTTTCTCAACTCCATTGTAAAGTGTTTTGAAGTATTTTATAATCATTTTTCTGAATTTCTTCTCAGGAATTTCCAAGGCCTACCCTCCTTCCAGAATGTAGTCCAGGTCTACCTCTAGGTGATTTGTCTTGGACATTTTATCTTGTTTCTGGACATGTGCTGACATATCATCTGCATTTGCTTCTTGGACATGTTTAGTGTTTATCTGTGGCCTTAATACTTAATCGAGTGTGTGTTTTGGCATTTTTTTAATGCTTTCTGATTGCCTCCAGGTAGATGTGATCAGGATGTGGGCTTCACTCTTCTTATTGCTTAACTCAGAGTAACTTTCACAGGCATTATCTTCCTCCCTGGTGTATGGTAATCGGTATTGTTTCTTGACTGGATTTTGTTTTTTTATAGAGTGTGATTGTAGCATGACTACCTGACAGCAGTTGCTGTCTCTTCTAGGGTAATATAAGGAGAGAAAGAGTCCCCCAAAGGTAAAAGGGGGAGCATAAAACAGCAAAACAGGAACAGCAAAAAAACAAGAAAAAAAAAAAAAAGAAACCATCCAAACAACAACAACAAAAAACTAGATTCGATAGTGCAGTCTATAATCACAGAAAGGCGAGAGCAGGGAGAGAAGACGGAAAGAAAAAATCTGTATCCCAATATGAATATGTCTTTAATGTGCTCTTTTAGCTTCTTGCCTTCAAGGCCATCTGATAAATTTCAAGATGCCACTGTTGTTTGTTATGCTATACCTCAGGATTTAATTTTGGCCTATTTTGTTTTTAAACTCTCTTTCCCTCTCCACACCTCTTGTTCTGGCCTTTTTCTTGTTAAAAAACAGTTCAGGGACAGCTTTTGGGCTGAGAATATCTGTGTGCATGCGTGGCATAAGAACCCACCAGTGGTGGGGTTGGGGAGTCCACTCGCGCAAGCACCCTCTCTAATCACCAGAATGGAGGTGTGCAAACAGTGGGTGGCCAAAACTGACAAAGTGTATTGTCCACCTTTACTCCGAGGTTCCCATGGCGTTATTCTGTGATGAGTCTGTTCCCCTGCTTGGTCTCGCTGTTTGGTCTCGCCCAAGTTGTTGGCTTTGGGCCACCGAGTCCGGCAGATTCAAAAGTACGCAATTTCTTACTTCTGCTACATGTTCCATTAGCTGTAAGCCTTCAAACTTTTAAAATATTCCTACCTATAAGGTTCAGAGTTTTGGAGCTCTGCCATGAACCCACTTCGCCTGGTATTCTGTGGTATTGTTGATGGAGATCTTCACTGCACCTTTACCCTATCCGCCATCCCCAGGGCTGGTTTTAATGGGATAAAGTTCTAAATAATTTGGAAACGTTAGCAATGAATTTACTTTTGAGGAGGATCTGTCACTTGGGGGACTGAAGTAATCTCTCTGGTGGAAGTGCCGTTCCAGGGGTGCTTGCATATTAAGTGTAAGAGAAGAGCATGGGGCAGTCTTCTTGGAGATGCCTGGAGGCTGGCTGATGGCTAAGAGCTCTCTATTGGTTCTGGCCTGGAGATGCCCTCTCCCATCCCATCCCTTTGCACTCAGCACACCTCTGTGGACCAGGGTGGGGACCACTGACCTTTGGCCTCCTTCAGCAGGGCTGCAATGCTGTGGGTGTACATGGGCGTCTGGCGCAGCTCCACCAGGGGCAGAAAGAATGTCTCCAGCGTAGTGTTGAGGGACTGGAGCAGAGCAAACCGCAGGCGAAGGCTTTCGATGGGCACGTCTGCGGGCAGGAGGGCCAGTCAGAGTAATCTCAGACAAGGGAGGTGAGACTAGCAGGGGTCCCCCTTCTCTACCAGGGCCACCAGCAGGAGGTAGGTTTCAAACGGGACTAGGAGCTCCTAGAGTAGATTTTGTTCCTGGGCCCTTTAGAAGCTGCTAGCTCATGAGTGGGCCCCTGATCTGCTTGAATCTGTACCAAGCAGAAGCAAATAGTGAGAGCCCCTCAGCCCACCTCTGGGACCATGTCAGGACTGCTGCTCACTATAGGTTTCTGCAACCATGTAGGAAGTGGAAGCAGTAGTGCCCCCAAGTAGTGACAAGCGCGGACAGTTGCAGTACAATGTCAAGACAGGAGGTGGCACTGCTCATCCTTCCAGCTGGACCTCCCTCCACGGGGTCCATGGGGCCCTCCAGGATCCAGAAGAGAACTGGGGCCGACGGAGGGTGAACCAAGCAGGCAGCACTCAGGCCACAATTCGGGACACACACGGCAGCATAGCAAACCCTGGAAGTCCACCTGCCAGCATGTCATAACTGTTTAGTTTTCAGGAGTGGGTTTATGGGAACTTGTGTTTTAATTATCTTTGGGTATTCCTAGATTTTCAGAAAAAGCACTATTGTTCTTTTGTCATTATGGTATCCCACTATTCTGTCCCTGGCCCACTTCCTTCTGGGGATGGGACAGGTGGCAGTGGTGGGATTTGCTGCTAGGCTTCATTTTTCATTACCCCACTGCATCTCACAAAGCCATCCAGATAGGAAAGTGGCCAGTCACTTCTTGTTTGTCTCCCTGTCTTGTTCTCTCTTCCCACATCCTGGTTCAGGACAGCTATCCCCAGTTTATTATATGGATGCCGTCGATAAGTGCTGTTGAGTCAGTTCCTACTCATAGTGACCCTGTATAGGGTTTGCAGGGAGCAGCAGGTGAATTTGAACTGCCAACCTTGTGGTTCAAAGCAACCTTGTGGTCCAGGGCTTTATCCCACAGCGCCACACCAGCGTGGCATAAGGTCCTTTTACACAGCCCTGTACCACTGTGGGGAAGGTCCCACCAGGTGGGTGAGGGTGTCAACTCCTAAAAGCATATTCGCTGGGACCACATACTCAGGAGACAGGCTACTCTGGGGTCAGCGGTGTCCGCAGGATCCAGATACACCTCGTGGGGGTGGAGCCGTGCGGGCGTGATGGCGAGGTGGCGGCACAGCCGATTGATATACTGCACAAGTGCCACGTCCATCTCCAGGGTCCACTTCCGGGAGGCCTTCTGAGCATGCCGGACGTCAATGCAGGCACACCTAGCGGGGGGGTGGGGGGGGGAAGGCACGGTGGGCTAGGGCCACTCCTACAGAGCACAGAGCACTAGGCAGCCAATCAAATTATTTTTAATACCATGACATGAAAAAAGCGAAAAGAGCTGAGCACAATTTTGTCTGGTTCCGTTTCTAGTGTACTGTAATACCTCCCTCCAGAAGACTGAGACTACACCATGACAGGAGTGACACTCTCTGGTTAAGAAGGGCAGGGAGTCACTGCTTTGTGTCAGCATGTATTGTGAGGTTTCACTAGGCGTGCAGGGCATCATGCCAGAAGCATGAAGCCGTTAGCACAGAAAGGTAGGTGGGTGGGAGGAAGAGCTGACAGGTAGGGACCTGGCCGAGTCTCTACCCTAGAGCCTGTGAGAGCTCAGGTGGGTCAGGGGCCATGTGGAGTATATCAGCCAAAGAGGGGCTGTCATATGGCTGGGTTGGGGAAGGAGGATGCACTAGGCCCCTCCCCATTACAGGTCACCTCTGTCCGACACAGAGGGTGCTCCAAGGGAGACTTCAGCCTCCTTAAGAAGGGCTGCCCCTCTGAGTGGAAGGTCACCTAGTTCCTCTTGGCTGGCTGGTCCAGGCAGGTGCTTCTGGCTCCCTCAGGCAAGTATGAGCGGAGAGGGGGGATGTGCCCAACCTCTCAAGGCCCACAACACAAACAAGCCTGCTGCCTGGCACAAATGCTCAATGCATTCTCTTCCCATTTGCAATACAGCATTCTCATCTTTCAACAAAGATCCCAAAGTCAAGTCTCTAGTTGGCGTCTAGAACTGAGTCCCTTCAGTGTGTCTTTCTCACTGTGACATTAACTTTGAACCTCCTATTAAAAGTACAAAATGCCAGCTCTAAGCAGTATCTCCTGTGTCAGTTCTGAAGGACAAGTTTCTAAAAGGCCAGCACTGACCACCGTTCCCCAACCTCTGTGATGCCACGACACCCTGCTGTGGGTGAAGGCATGTGGGGACCTGTTTATGAGAGTGAGCTCCAGCAAGCCCGTCTCTTTTGTTTTGCAAACATCTTGCCTACTTGGGGTTTACTTCTGGCAGACAGAGAACAGAAGTCTGTGTGGTCCTGGAGAGGTGGGCAGTGGCTTTCTGGGCACCTGGACTGTGGAGGCTCAGAGGATGAGCGTGACTCAGAAGCAAAAGGGCTCTTTGCAAAAGACATATTCCCTGAGCCAAGAGACACACTGAAAACGCCACAGAAACAATTCAGAAAAATTAGAAAATAACTCAGAAGGCATGGGAAAGAAGGTGGACAGAATGGCTCCCCAGAAAGTACTGACTCTGGTCAACAGGTCATGTGACGGTGCTCTTACCTCTCAAAATGAAGGTCATAGCCACAGGATAGAATCGCCCTCCAAACACTACGGATGTCTTGCTTGGCCCGGTCAATCACAAACTTGTGAAATCCTTCCAAGGTCAGATATTTTTCCTCAGGGACTGATGGAAAAGTAGAAGCAGTGCTAATTAGGAGTTTGGTGGAGATTGCACACAACTTGACTTCACAATATGCCTCTCTTCATCATGGCCTAATCTGTCTTTTTTAAAAAACAACAACACAAAAAGCCACAGCCATCAAGTTGATTTGTGACTCATAGTGAGCCCGGATAGGATTTCTGAGACTATAAATCTTTATGGGAGCAGACAGCCACCTCTCTCTTCCCCGGAGCAGCTGGTGGGTTTGAACTGCTGACCTGTGGTTAGCAAGACCAATGCTTATCTTTTGTGCCACCAGGTCCCATAATTCCGGGGTGCCCATGTATAGCTCCCCAGACTTTACAAAGTCTTGGAGGCATTGGCCTCACATCATCAGGCTGGTCATGAAATGCTATGGCAGTTTTCCCTCAGTCCATCCTTTTTATGTGTCAGAAACATTCCTGAGCAATAAATCAATTTCTGTGACAATGAGAATAATTTTTTCTAATGGTCCCTGGGCCTACAGGAGGTTTTACTGGTCCAGAGCAGATCATGGGCTTAGACAAGTGCCTTCTAGAAGCACATTTCCAAGGAGATTTCCAGATCTTTATTTCTCAGACACAAGAATCCATTCTTCACCTTAGGTGTATAGGTTTATTTATCTACATAAATGCATCATCATCAAAGATGGCATTTCACTGGTGTGGATAACTAATGGGTGTTGGCCAGCCATACTTCTCAGGGTCTTTGAGAGTGCTGCCCAGACTAAAAACCCAAGGGAGTACAGGATCTAGAGAGAGAGTGTGACCAGCCTGACAAATCAGAGGCCTCGTCCCTGTGTGGCTGTTCATCTCCAGTGGGAAGTACACCCTGGAACCCACCTCACACCAAGCTGCTCACTCACCTTCTTGCTTTTTGGTGGGTGACTTTTCTGGGTCCTTTTCATCTGGCTTGCTCTTTTCTGGGGACTTGGGCTTGACGGTTGGCTTTTTCTCACTTAAGGCAGTCCTGCTGTAGATCAAATCATTTGAGTCTGAATCCAGCATGTCCACACCCTCTCATCCAGAGGAAGTGCAGAGAATTGCAAGCACCAGATCAGAGCCCCCAACTCCCAGCTGATGGCTCAGGTGGGGCTGGGATCAAGCTCGCCTCTTCTCTGACCAAGAAAAGTTTACTTAACAAAATATGAAGACAAATGTGTGGCATAAAATGGGAAACGCTGAAGAGATGTTTCTCAAACACTCTACAGACTGAAGCAGCCACTTGCCAGAGGAAGCTACTTACTCACACTGTCATCGAAAACTCACTTCCTCGGTGGTATGAGGAGGCATGTTTCAGATGCTCAACAGCCACAGGTGCTGAGTGAACATGCAGAGGGGGAGCAACTCCATTGTCACAGAAAGTTCTAGTGGATAGCACTGCTTGAGATAGCACCGTTTATATACAATTAATACAGGGCTCCTTAGTTTTCAGATCATAGGCAATTACTCTAGACTCCTACTAGGAGATATTTTGCTATCTTGTCTCTGTGAGGGATTGAGAGTCATACATACACTTACACCTAAAGAGAGTTCTAGTAAATACACATACATGCATATCCACACATGGGACATGGGATACTCTGTAGCTGTAAGAAAACAAAGGAGCCTTAGTGGTGCCAACTATGAACTGAAAGGTCAGCAGCTGGAACCAAACAGACGTTCTGTGGATGAGAGACGTGCTGACTTGCCGACTAGGAAACCCTCTGGGACATTCTGACTCTATCACATAGACATAGTGAGTAAAAATCAACTCGGTAGCACACAACAACATACAAAAGGGAATGGGGAAGTCTTTTGTACTCATATGGAATGATCTTCAAAATTACTTTAAAAGAGAAATAGCAAGGTACAGACGTGTACAGTACCCAACATTTGTGTTTAAAAAAATACACTGGACTATGTATGCATTAGTAAGACACCTAGAAAAGTTCTGGAAGGCTGTAGAAGACAATGGCAGCACTGGCTGTCTCAGGCTTGAGGATGGAGGGAGAGGAGAGACATTTCACTATAGCTGCTTTTGAATTCGCACCACTGTAGCCATTCAAGAGTTAATAAAATAATATGCACATGTATAAATAAGAAGTTATGACTTAAATATTCAAAGAAGTCTCTACATGAGAGGGTAATTGAATTATTTTCAATCTGTATTTTCTAGTCTTTATACAATAACTCTTGAGTTGTAATCAAAAGAAGTTAACCCAGTCTTGTCTGTTGTTTAGTGCCATCAAGTTGGTTCTGACCCATAGCGACCCTGTATAGGATTTCTAAGGAATGGCTGGTGGATTTGAACCACTGACTACTGCAGTTCAAATTGGTTTTTCACCACACACACACTACTTCTGGGAAAACAGAACTATCCCTTACTCCAGTGGGAGAAGCAGAGGCCTGAAGAACACTAGCAGGAGACCTTCCCCTACAGAGTCCCCCTGCTGCCAAGCCCCTGTCCCATGGCTGCTGGCCCCCACCTGACACTGTTGAGCACGGCCTTGTCCTTGGCAGGCGGCTTGGAGATGGGCCTCTTAGTGCTCACCACCTTCACGGGGTGCTGCTCCTTGCCAGCCTTGCTGAACTTGGTCTTGTCAAACTTGGGCTTTGGCACGCCGTATTTCCTCAGGATCTGCAGCACACAATGGGCGGGCTCTAGGCTTGTCCAAGATAGGACACTGAGGCCCAGTCGAGACATGGCAGGGAGGGCCATCTACCTGAGTAAGTTGGTCCTCTAGCACCTTTTTGGGAGGCCGGACGTTGGTAAAGAAGATATGGAGGAGGTTCCCTGGTGTCTGGGAGTTGATCTGTTCTTTGCTAAGGTAAATGTCAGAGACTTTGATGGGCTTCGCTGGTGTCAGGCTCAGCATCTGCTCAGAATGGGCACAGCTCTTAAATATTTCTGTCAGAACCTCTCTGGCCCCAGGTACCAGCTTCTCACCTGTTGGAGAGTGGAGGGAGGGGCACAGCAATTCTGCCATGAGCATTCCATATCAGGGACAGATTCTCATACACTGAGGTGAAATGCACCTTATGTATGACCTGCCATGGTAAAGTGGCCCATTCAGTGGACTCAGAGGTATTCTGATCTTGTGCAACCACCACCCTGTGCAGTTTCAGAACATTTTCCATCTCCACAAAACGAAGCCTGGACCCAGGAAGCAGTTGCTCCCCATGTACACAGTTGATTTTTAAAATGAGTAACAGACATTCAGTGGAGGGGGAAGCTATTTGTCAAAACCTGCTTTCCCCTCTTTGAGTAAACCCCTTCTACGTTCCCAGCCTTATTTCCTGGAAGGTGTGCCCGGGTCCATGTTCTCCCTCATGGAGATCATGTTGGGGCTGGGGTCTATGCTCCGTACTCACCCCTTCTACTGCCTGCATGGAATGGGACAGAATCCACTTCCATTGAGTCTGAGTCACTACTTTGGGGTTGGGTTATTGCAGCAGCTTAGTCACTGTACCTGTATATGTATACGTATATGATGGACGATCCCAAAGGAACCAAACGATATGTGGTCAGCAAACATTTGTCATGCAGTTGCAAGGTGTTAAACACCAAATGACAAATGTTTTTACACTATTTGAGAATATGCTGAAGAACCCACACCATGAGCAGGGGCAAAGAACACTGCAGGTGCAAGAAAGCTACCCATGCACCTGAGAAAACAGTATTTTCTGCCAAATACACCAAGAAGGAGCTCTGGTAGCACAGCAGTTAAGCACTCAGCTGCTAAATAAATGACTGGTGGTTCAAATCTCACAGGTGCTCCGCAGGAGAAAGATGTGGCCATCTGCTTGGAAAGCTTATGGGGCAGTTCTCCTCTGTTCTACAGGATCACCAGGAGTCATCCAACTCAGCGGCACTGGGTTGTGTTTGGTGTGGTTTCTAACTGCTCCAGAAGAAACTCTCAGCTTTGCTAAGGGGCCATTCATGACAGAATGCATGCTTCTCATGCATTGGTGCCAGCTGGCTTATCACTCCCTTCTCCTTCCTCCCCTTTCTTCTCTTCTTTCTCATGCAGTGCAGTCTCTCGCGGGCCCTGGTGCACCAGGGACAAGCCTAGGCCAGGCCCAGATGTGGAAATGAGCACAAGGGATGCAAATGCACACAAAGTGAGACCTGAGAGAGCCGGAAATTGATGGCACTATCTCCTTTTTCTGAGTCTTGTAAGTTTTTTGCCTTTGGCAGGCTGCACTCTTACTTATTACTTTCCTGTTGTTCTCTATTAGCAGAAAAAGAGAGTTTTCTGTTTCTGACAGGTTTCCACCTTACACAGGTTCTGGCTTTCACAGGTGAGCTTTACTGTATGTGTGTAGATGAGGAGGGCTGGGCCCTAGCAGCTGGTTCAATAGAACCATGTGGCAAAAGGACCTCATATGCAAATGACATCAGACAGATACGCACACTGCAGAAAGACCAAGTTCCTTTAAAATCAGGAAATCAAAACCAAATTGATATTCTTGATTAAAGAAACAATCTTTTATGGTTTGGGGAGAGGAAGAAATGATACATGCATTAGAGGGGAGACACACGTTAACAAGGGTGACGGGGGAGGCAATATATGACCAGAGGGAGGTTGGCAGAAGAAAGATGGGGGTGGTGGGAGACACAGGTTGGAGTGGATAGAGGTAAATGCTGTTAACTGTTGGTACATGGAGGGGATTGTAATCATATAATGAAGCAAAGTGTATGATTTGTTGAATGTAAAACTGATGATCTGCTCTGTAAACCTTCACTCAATTCACAATAAGCAGTTTTTTAAATGAACAAAGTGAGGCTTACAGTAGGAAGAGAGTACTGAAGCATTAGTCCAGGTAGGCAAAGTCCATAAGCTCCTAGTGGTGGCTCTCAAATCAGTGGTCCACTAAGGAGGAAGCAGAGAGCTGAGAGGGACACCTTCACCTATACTACAGGGGACAGGGGAGGACTAGGGTGAGGTAATGGTCAGTAATCAAGATAGATAATATTTTACTGCAGTATTTAAAAAACTCAAAATGAATGCAAAAATTCCACAATGAACAAGAATATCAACAACGCGGGCTGAACCATAATGGAGTTGGAGGCAAAAGGAAAATCAGTGAAGGTAATTCAGTCTTAATTGAAAAGTGGAATATTTTACTGATTTTTATAAGTGCTACATTGAAGAGAACTTATCTTGATGACTGAGTTTTTTGGCAGTCCCTCTTGTCTCAAATTTTGCCCCCAGTGCCTTATTTGCCCCATCCTTATCCTGGCTTTGAGGGATTATTTCCAAAATTCAGGATTATGGGGCATAATTTGAAAACAAATGTAATTTATTTATGTGACTGCAAACAATATTAAAAAATTAGATAAGGGGACATGGATCAAAAAAGTTGAAAAAGACTGACCATTTCAGCCAGGGACCCTCTGTTTAGCCCTAGGGGCACCCTAGAGCCCTGTTTCAGGATGAAACCTAGGTCTTGTACAAAATTAGTGAGGCTACCGGAGATGGTTTGTCTCACACAGGGGCAGCTAGACGACAAATCATCATGTAGTCCACAGAGACAATGACTATACCCTGTTTTGGTGAGTACTGACGTGGTCTTTTAAGCTTGTGAGAGGTGTGTATTGGTCTCTCTCCATCTGAAGCAGAAAAAGGAGGGAGGAAAAGCAGACACAACAAAGGATTTAGTCCAAAGGACTAATAGACCATATGAATCCCAGCCTCCATAACCCTGAGACCAAAAGAACTAGATGGTACCCAGCTACCATTACTGACCACTCTGAAAGGGATCACAATGGGAGGTCCTGGAGAGAAAGAAAAATGTTGAATAAAACTCACTCAAACCCATAAAAAAGACCAAGTTTATTGGTCACACAGACTGGTGGAAGCCCGAAGACTTTGGCTCCTTCTCACCCTTTAAGCCTGGAACCTAACTCAGCCTCCAGCTTAATTTTCAGTTAAAGGACTGTTGTTGTTAAGTGCCATTGAGTCAGTTCCAACCCAAAGCAACCCTGTATAGTTTCTGAGGAGCAGCTGATGCATTTGACCCACTGACCATGTGGTTCAAACCAACCTTGTGATTGAGCGCTTATCCTACAGAGCCATGCCAGGACTCCAGCTAAAGGATAGACAGAGCTATAAGGTGAACACCATGGAAGTACACCCTCCTTTGAATAAACAACCATAAGAGATCAAAAGGGCAGCATTTGTCTACTTCTGATCTCAGAGTTGTGGAAGTTGTGGTTCACTTGACCCATTAGTCCTATGGACTAAATCTTTCCTGTGTCTTTGATTATTTTCACTCTGTTTTGCTCCATATGAAGACAGACCAATACACATCCCTCACAAGCTTTAAAGACCTCAGTCACTAGTCAACGAAGCAGGGTGTAATCATAGTCTCTATGGATCATTTGATGCTTTCTTGTCTGGCTGCTCCTGTGTGGGATAAAATTCAGCAGACAGGAAGGGATAGGAGAGAAGGATGAAAGGAAACAGGAAACACAGGGTGGAAATAGGAAATGTGCCATTACACTATGGAGACTGCAGTCGATGTCACCAATGAAAACACGTATGAACAGTTGAGTGGAAGACCAATTTACTCTGTAAACTTTCCAACAAGACAAAAAGAGAGGAGGTCTTTGAAAAAGGAGCTGGAACTGCTTCTTCTTCCCCAAGACTCAGTTTTCAGAGAGTGAGGCCAGAGCTGTCCTCAAGCACACGATGAAATCATTACCAGCAACACATTCAGCACATTCTAGTGTTTAGCATCATGATGTTATTGTCAAGTGCCATTGAGTTGGTTCTGATTCATAGCGATCCTGTATAGGGTTTCTGAAGCTTTCTATATCTTTATAGGAGCAGAAAGTCTCATCTTTTTTCTGTAGAGCGGCTGGTGGATTCAAACTGCTGGTCTTGTGATTAGCAGGCCAACACATACCCCACTATGCCACCAGAGCTCCTGGTTAGCGCCATAGGACAGAACAAAATGAACACACTTGCATTTTACCAAGATGTGTGGCAAGAACCTCCATAAAAAGGACTTGAATGCAAGCCAACTTTCCAGCCTGAAGGCGGCCAGCCTGGAGCCATTCCTGGTAGCCACAGCTACTGGGAAACTGCTCTGATGATCTTCAGAGACCTGACAGCTGAAGACCAGTCCCATGGAAACACACACAACCAGCCACGGCAGCAGGCAATGAGCCCCTCATCACACCTCCCCCAAACCACTGGAACCATCTTCTAAATCATTGTTACAATCTGCAACCTACCTTTAATTGACTTATCATTGAAATAGTCTTCTAAGCCTGGGCTTCCTTGGGTATCAAACAGACTTTGATTGACGACAGATACAGTTAAAATCTCTTCCGTTGACATTTCCATCAATTCGTCTTCACCATCCAAACTTGACAAGCCAATCAAATCATTATTGTTAAACAAACTTGCTCGAATTTTCTCGATTTTGGCTCGGGATCTTATCTACATAAACAAAGAGAAGGGTGAGTGTTTGAGCAGACTGAACACTTTTTCCTTCATGACTTTCCCTGGAAACCATCCTGTCTATCTTGACAGCTGGGTAACTGCCTGACTTGGGCCAGCTGGCTTTCGTGGTAAAGCCCCTCCCATGCTCTGACAGCAATCACTCTTAAGGGAACAACTCAACTGGAAAGCTCTGCCGCTAAACCCTGACCAGGTCTGTGCCTGATGCCCAGGGGGCTGAAGCCCAGGCTAAGCTCAGAGGAAAGCCCTAGGAAGAGAAAAGGGAGGGGCGCAGATGGAGCAAAAGAGCCGATTCTAAGAAAGAGAGAAACCACTCAATCCATGACCTCCCATCCCAGCCCCTGGGAAAGAGCAGGGCACAGCAAGTGCTCTGCTTCTCACCTCCTGCCACACACCCAGTAAACGGGGAGGACAGGTCCTACTGCTCAGTCTAACTCTGTTACATAAAGGGAGCAGGACTGCTAAACAAGGATGCACAAGAACAGACTGGTTCTTGCAGTAGAAACATGACTTGGCAACAAACTCAGAATCACCTGGAACTGAAAAGGCAGATGTCTGTTCTCACACTACTCAGAGCAGACCTAGGGAGAGCGCCTTCCTGCCATTGGCACCATTTACAACAACCCACGGCACTCTAAAAAATATACCTGGTGTGGTCAACTCCCCAAGCTACCAGGTCTCCTTCCCCACATGATGACAGCACACTCTAGAGATGTCCGTCCCCTAAACGTGCCCCACACTAACCCCTTGGCATAACTTTGGGGATTCAGACTGGCCACGATTTTAGTAGCTGCCTGGGTTAGAAAGCTGTTACCTCCACGACTGCGAAGCCTTTGATGGGACGAGCCGTGAGAGGCTGGTTGTCCAGGGACGTGACTGTGTACATGGAGCCCACATCCGACACCGAGGCTGTTTCTGCATTGTCCAGTGGCTCCCCCAGACTTCCCAGGCTGCCCAGGCTGCCGGTGCTGCAGAGGGAGATGTCCAAGCTCTCCTGGCTGGACACCACATGGGGCTCCAACAAGCCAGGTGGGATGGGCAGCTCAAGGCCTGAAGGCAGTGGATCCACAGAGAGGTCACTGACCGTCTGCGAGATGCCCTGGGAGCTGCAGATGGAGGCCTGGCTGGTGGAGGCAGATGCACTGATGCTCATGGCGGGAGCTAGACTGCTGGATGTGCTGACCTCCAGACTGTCCGTGCCAGGAAAACCGAGCATCTTCTCTGGTTCGGCTTTCCCGTCTCCACCCTCTGCCTTGTCCTTTGGCTTCTTGGGGTCTTCTTCCTGGAGGGGAATGTAGATCTCATCTTTGAAGACCCCGCCATGGGCATTGCAAGCCTTGCGGATGGCGCCTCGGACAATGCCCTCATCCAGGTGGGTGGGGATTCCCGAGATCACCAGCAAGCGGCTGTGGGCTGTGGGGCCCACTAGGGCCTGGCAGGCATCAGCGATAGCATCGCTGGTCACACCCAGCCCCTGCGGGTCCTTTTTGGTGAGGTGCCGGAGGATGATGAGCAGGGTGAGTGCTCTGTGGAACCACAACATGTCCTCAGGTTTGCTGCCCCCGATGCTGAGCATGGTGGGGTCTGAGTCCGCAGAGCGGGTAGAAGAGCGCTTCCCCGAAGACGAGGCCTTTTCCCGTTTCATTTTAACTTTTTTCCTCTTGGACAGGAGGCTGGGGCTCTGGGGGGTCTGTCCTGGGGAAGAAGACGATGAGGAGGAAGAGTCACTAAGGTTCGGGGCGGTTGTGGAGGTCACCCCACTGGCAGTGACACTCATGTTGGTAGGCAGGGTGACTTCAGCGACTGCCAGACAGCCCTCCATCAGTGCGTGGAAGTAGGTGGAGAACCTGCCATGCTCGGCAGCTGCTGCCGCCCCAGTGCTCCCACAGGTGCCTCCTGAGAGCCAGCTCTGGGCCTCCTCATCGTACAGCTTGTGAAGCTCTGACTGCAGGGCCATCAGCATGGCCAGGCAGGGGTTCAGCTGGAGTGCCATGGAGGAGGACAGGCCAGCGGGGTGTTTCCTCTGCTCCAGGGCATGCACAGTGCGCAGCAGCTCTGCCAGGAGGTGGAACACCTGCTCCTTCACGCAGGCCGCCATGTCCGTGGTCCACAGGAAGTTTCCTGAGGCAAAAGTATAGCAATAAGAATCAGGAGCCCTTAGCCGTTATGTGCTAGGTACTGGATCTCTCACAAGAGCCCTATGAGACTGGCACCGTGCTCTTCTCCCCATTTGGAGAGTTGGTGTTCAGGGCTGGGCAGATGGTCTTGAGACTGTGGTCCTGCCCCAGAGCCACAGGGATGGCACATCAGCCAGCTTCCAGGGCACAGGCCAAGACGACTTTCTTTCCCAGCATGCTAGTGAGCAAGTTGGTGGTAGATCACTAGAACAACGTTTCCCAGAAACTGGGGTGTTTACTGGGGGGACACACCACCCAATTTCACCAAATGGCCCAGAATCACACAGAACACTTATTCCTTTTTACCTCTACTCCTCTTTTAAGTCCTGATTTGTCCCCAGGAAAGACTCTCATCGGTGCTGATCTTCACACCTTTGTAGCACTTGCTAAGCTCTATTTGTAAGAGAGCATTGATGGGCTTGATGCACCCCTGAACCAAAATTCTGAACCGGTAATGGTTCCCTGCTTTTTACTTTTTGTAGCTATCTGCTCACTCTGGCCCATTTACAATAGTACAGCGATGAAGTCCCTGGGCCCCTGATCCTGGGGGCAGGGTGAGCCTCACCTAGCAGCTCCACCACTTGTAGGAGGACAGATGTTGGGATAGTGTCAGGCTCGTCTTCAGACTTCCCTTCACCATCCTCCAATCTCCAGGACAGCAGCTGTTCTGCGAAGGCCATGGCCAGCGGGAACTCCAGAGGCAGAGAATGTAACACCAGCACAGCTCCCGGAGTTGGAGATACCCCTAGAAGAAACGTTCAGGAAGAACCACTTGAGAAAATGACCTGCTGGGTATATAGCTGAATCAGGGCCAGAAAGCCTGCCCCTCATCTGCTCGGGTGGGAGGGAATGCAACTCCCAACGTTCCAGACAAGAGTCAGCGGCCATGCGCAAGGAGGAGGCAGGACATTTCTTTGAGGCACCCACTTACAGGTGTGGCAATGGGACAAAGAGGTAGCAGTAGAGACAGGGGAGGATGAACATTTCTTACGCTCTGTACTGGGAGCCCTCGGGCACACTCTGGAATTGTCCCAGCTTGGTCATGAAAGATTGCTCTTTTGTATAGCTGCTCTACCAAGAAGACCATTACACTTAGACCAGGCTTATAGTATAGACCGGCAAAGTACCTCCAGACTTCAGGTTTTGATTCTTGTTTTACTGTCTTTTGTCAATACCCTGGTTTAAGTCTGACCCAAATTGCCAGAAGGGTGAGTAAAGAGGCCCCGGGCCTGTTCTCCTTCACGTCCTGCACTGATTCAACCCACCACAGACACTAATCAGCATGGCTTTTTGGAAGATCGGGAGGAACCATCAATCCATATGCACTGTGATGTGGAGAATGAGAGATAACAAAGAGAGCTCTGTTTTTTAACACAGCTTTTGAAAACTGAGCACAGCGAATATATTATTATAGTCATATGTCCTTGAGCAACAGAGGAAACTGAACCTAGTTAAAAGGGGTCATAAAGATCTTTAGAAATAACCAAATCACCAAGAATGTCCTTTCATTTCATTCTAGAGAGGTACAATGTCTGAAGGTCTACGGCTGTGGAGAAGCCAAAGCCCATTTTTGGGGTGGAAAGTTCAAATACAAGTATATTTAAAAGGTTTCTGATAAACATGCCTCAGTCCTGCTGTGGCCAAAAGACGAGTAAGAGAGCCTATGCCCAGCTTTTCCTTTCCTCTGTCTACTCAGAAACGGAGTCAGCTGGCCCTGGTAGGGAGGGGACAGGCATGCTAGCTTTGGGTTTACAGAGATGGAGCCTTCATAGAGGAAGTCAGGGAAAAGCAGACACAGAGACCTCTTGGACCATCCATGCAGCTTCATTCACCACGGAGATTGAGAGTAGCCAGTGCCCTGGAGTGCCGCATTACACACCAGAGAATTTCGTTTTAATGAGAACTCGGCAAAACAGAGGGGTAATTACAGCTAAGTGATGAGACTGCGCTTCCTCGGATCTACAGGGGACATCTGTGAGCAGAAAGGAAGTCCCAACAACTGCCAGGTCGTTCCCAGGCAGGTCTTTTTGCCAATTGCCTGGAAAATGCACCATTCTAAGCAGCCCTCATCTTTACTGACAGGAAGTGGGGCCTCAGCCAGGTATGAGAGGTTTTCTGTTTCAACCAGAAGGAATGAGGGCAGCGTCCCCACAGTGCCCTGCAACCGTGGGTTCCTTCTGAGACTTACCGAGTTTGATGTGGACCTTGTCTGTAGAGAGGATCACAGAGGGGTACTGGTTAGTGGTGGGAGGAGGTGTGAGCCCGGTGTTGGCGGGAGATGCATCCCGCGGATAGCAGACGGCCTCGATGAGGTTCAGCTGGCCAGTACGCTTCACTTTGTGGCCCAGTCCATACACGAGCACCCGTGCCCATGGCGCTTTGTACAGGGAGGAGCTGAGGAGTAGGGCTCAGGCTTAACAGTCGAGTCATACACATCAGGGGAGACTTAGTACATGCATTTTTGACAAGAACTAGTGAAATGAAAACTGGGCATCTATCACTGCTACGTCTTTTAGAACTGCTTTATGTCGTTCTTAATAGAGTAACTTCCCACACATGTCCATGTGTTAAGCACACGATTTCAACATAACTGTTGATATGTGCTGCCAATTTTTAGTAACTCTGCAGGACAGAGTAGAACTGCAGGCTGCAATCTTTACAGGTCTTTTCTCCGGTGGAGCAGCTGGTGGGTTTGAACCACCAATCTTTCAGTTAGCAACCAAGTACTTAACTACTGCACCACCAGGGCTCTGTTTTAAAATATCGCGGACATTGAAAGAAAACAACAGAAACCCATTTTGAGTTTTTCTCTTCTGGCAATTTTTACAAACTCCATCTTTCTCCTCTCTCCCTACCACCCTCTTCTTGAGAGTGGGCCACTTACTCTTTGCGGAAGCCAGACTGACTTTCTTTACAAGACACGACGACAAAAGCCGCCCCGGGGAAGTTAACATCCATATTGACTTTGGACTCAGAAATTGGGAATTCTTCTGAGGGAAACTGTTCTGGTGCTGTCTGCAAGGAAACATGTGGTAAGAAGAGTCACAGTGAAACACAGGCAGAATGTGTCATTTTTTTAATCTCATAGAACAAGAGGAAACAGCTGGAGCAGACACATCATAGGCTCAAAGGACAAAAGAGTGCTGCTGTAGGAAGAAAACTCCAGGCAGGACATGATGGAATAGCTTTAGAGGAAAGGAACCGAATGGGGATGGGTACTAGGAGCAGGAAGGAATGCTATTTCTAGCAAGTCAGTAAGACTTGCGAGTGGAAACCACAAACACAGCTGAGGGATGCTTTAGACGTTTACCTGCAGGAAAGAACAGATCTGCCTGGTCAGCTCCAGCAAGCTCTCCTCGCCCTGGTGCAGGGTCCGTGTGATGGCCACACTGAGCCACTCGCGCACCGTCTGGGAACTGCCCTGGTAGAAGAGGTCTGTGGCGGAGCAGTTTTGGGAGTGGATGCAATGCTGCAGAGACTGTGCCAGGAGGATGGAGCTGGAACTGATGGTGCCGTCTGCAGACAGGGAAGAAAGCAGCCAGTTTACAAAGAACCAAAGCAGCCAGTGGTGGGGAAATTCTAAGGAACAAACAAACGAGGAACATGCCCAGAGACAACCCACATTACCAACTGGATCACCTGGGAGGTCTGGGGAGGGGTGGGGCAGATAATTCCAATTCATAGTTTTTAGCTTTTACTTTCTTTTTAAGCAGCAAAACAGCTTCCTAAAGTAAAATATTAAGGAGAAGCCCCAGGGCTCTTAAACAAATAAAAGTGGGGCTAGCTGTGTGGATTTTAGGGGTTCCCAGAGTCTGATCCATTTGGCTGCCCTGGTTTGCCCTACAGTGACATCAAGGAATTGTTAGGGTACCTTGGGACAGAGCTTACAGAGCAATGTGTTGGATCATCATGGCAAAGTTCGTGGGGCCAACACTTTAAATCTCTTGCAGGCAGATTTCTAAGCCTGTAAGATGTCATGGTGGGTTTGCCATCTCCAGGTGCTGAAATAGACCAGTGGAGACAGAGCATATGCTCATACACACATACAAACATATGTGCTTGGGACCTCTATGGCTGTGAGCTGGAAGGCAGTTACCCCAAATACAGTATGGGCTTAGAGTGAGGTCTGCCTTACCACTGCTCCCATGGGGACCAAATAGAGCAGGTTGGAGGATGAGTGGCAGAGGAAGACAGGGGTCCCTCAGTCTTGGACTGGGAGGAGGGCAGATTAATCACTTGGGGTTGGCTAAGAGAGCAAAATGACAAGTTCATTAGACACACACAAGCCGGCCCATTAAAACAGCTCAGCCTGAAGCCTTAATCATATAATGGGTCCGCTTTGAAGGAATTTGATAATGAAGTTTACGTTCTTTACAATGCCAAAGAGAGCAGAGTGACTCTTTTTCATAAGTAATACATAATTTTCCTTGACTCACAATTTCTTTGAGAAGCTCAAAGAATAATTGAGAGACTAAAAGAGAAATACACTTAATGTTTTTCAAAGAGAGAGAGTGGTTAATCTGCTTGCTAGTGAATTCATCTCTAGTAGCCTAAGGGGCTGGGCTCAAAGGCACAAATCCTGCAGAGGCCTGGGTCAATCTTGGGATATTCTCTGGGGTATTCTCTGCCATGCTTACCTGGGAGGGGAGGAGCGAGGAGCTGATTGGACAGTAGCTGCAGGTGCTCCAGGGTAATGTCCCGGATGGCAGGGATGTGGAAGAGCCGAGTAAACAAGTGAGGCAACTTGGGGGCGAAGATATTGAGCAGAGCCATGCGGCAGTAAAGCCTGGCCAGGGCAGCCTCGCATCTCAGCAGCTCTCTACAAGGGAAATGCAGGTGGGTGGCACCAAACACTGCAGTCAGACCCCACACCTGGACAGGTTGCAGGGTTCTGAGGGGCAAGGGTCACATCTCAGTTGTCTCTTCTGGCCCCATATTCTAGACTCCAAGTGAGACACTTGGGTTTTTGTTTTTTAAAGCCATATTTAGTTATACATTTTTCCCAATTAAAAAACCCCCATGGAAAGAGAAAAAAACTTGCACATGAATGATTATGATATGGTGCTGTAGGATAAGCACTGGACTGCTAACCACAAGACTGGCGGTTCAAACCCACCAACCACTCCTTGGAAACCGTATACAGGGTCACTATGCATTGGAATGAACTCTACGGCCCATAACAACAACAACATACACAACAGCATTATTCAAACAGCCAAAGGGTGGAAACAATGCAAGTGTTCAACACCATGTGCTACATCCTTACAGTGGAATATTATTCAGTCAGAAAAAAGGAATGACATTTGGATACATGCTGCACCATGTTGAACCTTGAGTACATTATGGAAAGTGAAAGAAACTAGATACAAAAGACCACACACTGAAATGATTTGATTTGTATGCAATGTCCACAAAAGACAAATCCATAGGGGGCAGAAAATAGACTGGGCAGAGGACCTTGGAGAGAAAAGCCAGTACCAATACAGGACAGAAAGGAGCAAAGCAGAAAAAGGCTAGATCATACAGGGTTCTGAACCAGGTTAAGTGTTTGAACTCTATTCCCAGGGTCATGGAAATGCAATGGAAAGGCCAGACCCAGAGTGAAATGAATGACCTAATTTATGTTGCTAAAAGATCACCCTGGCTGTTGTGGGAAGAGAGATTTGAGGAGTGGTGGAAATGGAGAGAAGAGGACAGACTGGAAATATCTGGAGACTGATGGGGAGGAAAAAAGATGACTTGGGATAATTTGGGGATAAACAATGGTGTTGCACACAGATATGGAGAAGATGAGTATGGAGGAGGAGGTCTGTGGAAAAATCCCAAATTCCACTTCCCTTATTTAATAAGTTTATTTAAAAACACTTTCCTCTTCTACATGAGGATAGACTCTAGATGAATCTGCTTCTAGTGCTGTTCTCTGGAAACCTGACACAGGCAGAAGGTCCGTGGCATTACCGGGCACACTGCTTATGGTAGACATGACTTCGACTGGCAAACTGCATCTGGACCAGGAGCATTGTGAATGAGAAATATTCTTGATGGGAAATCACAGCTTTGAGCCTTCCTGAAGTGCTGTGACTCTGGCAATGAGTGTAATCTCTTCCAGAATCCCTGGAAGCTATGTCTATGGAGTAGTAATTAGCGATACTGGATCCTATTTGGGACATGGGGCTGCCTGCTGTATGAAGTCTTCCTCTTGCCTGAGCTGCTACTTGGGGCAAGGGTCAGAGACTAGCTCTTGAACTTCTGTGTGGACAGCTGTGAGCACTTCTGCTGAAGAAGTGTGATATTGTACGATATTGTTCAGAGTCATACCCTGCATCCTGTCCTGTCTTTAAGGGAAGTGAATACTAGCTTGGGCTATTTTGATCTTGCAAATGTGATTGTCTAACTGAACTCAAGATTACCTAAAATGAGCCACACGATATCCATGTGGAAGTGCCAAGGAGGCAGTTAGACATTCCTATTTCAAGTTCCAGGGTGAGGTCAAAGCTGGAGACATACTCAAGTCCGTAAGTGGTCCTCCACTGATAAGCTCATAAAGAGACCATGGTAACTAATGTATGACTATCAGAAAAAACAGCTTACAGAAACCTGTTGTCCAGGAGTTTCATTTATTACTATGTTTTCTTCTGAATGGCTGCAAAGATTTTAAGACGAAAGGAAACAATTCACCTGGGGATCAAGTAAGGATGCAGGTGAGTGAATTTTGCCACATCTTTAGATTTTAAACCACTGTGGGGAGGCATGTGCCTTTAGGGTCTTCAGTTCCCTCTGAGAACACCATGTGGTGCAAATGAGCAAATTTGAGAAGTTTCTAAAGTCAATGGTGGGATCCACCAGCCCATCCAGAGGAGAAAAAGGAGGCTTTCTGCTTTCACAAAGATTTAAAGCCTTGGAAACCCTACACAGGGTTGCTATGAGTCAGAACCAACTCGGCAGCACTCAACAACAAAAACAACAAGAAAGCACTCAAGAATCCCTAAGGAGCTAACAAAAAAGCAAGCCGCTGGCTGCCTTACACAGTGCCTAAACATCTTATTTCTTCCGGACTCACTTGACTCTTGATAACTTTTCCCACACTCTCTCATCATCAGTCACATTCAGTCCCCTACACTCACAGAAGAGTGCACACAGACTGGTCGGGGCTACGGGTCCTTTCCCTTTTCTTACTACCTCTGCCCATTCTGCTATTTTCTTCACCAGCTGCCTTCCCCCCTCCTACTTTGAGGGAAAAGCCTCCTGCCTTCCTGTGTAGGACAAATGGTACCCACTGTGAGGTCAGATAGGTTGGCTCCTGAGGCCCCCCTGGTAAGAAGGCTCCCTTTTACCTGTGAATCTGTAGGTTGGTATTGTCCAATGTGACTAGTCCATTGGTGGCAGTCCTTCGGTAGCCTGCTGGGGGCCTTTCCAACATATCAATAGGATACCAGTATCGCACCAGCACACCTTCACTTCGGAGGTACGTTTCCACCTGCACCAATTCATTTACCTATAATCGTACAAGGAAATACCTTCTTGTTTTTCTGAGCATTGACTTTGTTTTCCAAGTTAAAACACACACACACACATATATATGTATAAAAACACTATATATTGTTGTTGTGTCAAGTGCTGTCACATCAGTTCTGACATAGTGATCCTAT
>NW_006408660.1:3452351-3463520 GCF_000296735.1 Chrysochloris asiatica
AAAAAATGTATTTTCTTATTACCATGGTCAGAAACTTATACTGTAAGGCAGTGAGAGGTTATTAGCAGCATTATTGATGGCATTTTCTATTTGAAAATACACTTCAGTCAACCACCAAAAAATTGTTGTTGTTTTTAGGTGCCATCGAGTCAGTACCGACTCATAGCATTCTGATGCACAACAGAACGAAACACTTCCCGGTCCTGGGCCAACCTCACTATCGTTGCCATGCTTGAGCCCATTGATGCTGCCACTTGCCCAGTCCATCTCGCTGGGGGTCTTCCTCTTTTTCTCTGCGCCCCCAGCCTGGTTTCTTTGTATGTTAACTTGAAGGGCAAGAGAAGGATTGCCCTTCATGTAATAATATGCAAAAAAAGTATATGTTTTTGAGGATCCTTGGAGTCTGGGCATGAAAGTTTCAGTATCCATAAAATGGCTCATTAGTCTGAAAGGCTGTTCACTTACTGTATCAACATCTAAGACGACTCCATGAAGCCCAAAGGTTTTCAGCATCCCTCGGATGGCAAATTTGGGCAGAGCAGTTCCAACTGTACTGCTGGCTACATTATTGCTGTCCGGAGAGCGGGTTACCACTGTGAGGCCTGAGAAGAGTGGGACGAGAAGTTTTTTTTCCAGGAGCATTATATGATTTAGGGTCTAAATAACTCTTACAGTTATAATCAAAATGGGACATAGCTTAGAGGTAATACAACAAAACATTGTAAGAACTCTCAGAATTCATCAATAAAAAAGACAATCCAATTAAAATTCAGGCAAAGGATCTGAATAGACCTTTCTCCACAGAGAAATTAAAAGACACATAAAAAGATGTTCAATATCATTCATCATCAGGGAAATGCCAATCAAAACGGTAATGAGATACCATTTCACATCCACTAAAACAGCTACACTCTACAAACAACAACAGCAAGTGTTGGGGAAGCCATGGAGAAAATGGAATCTACATCCACGGCTGGTGGGAGGTGCAGCCACTTTGGAAAGCAGTCTGGCAGTTCTTCAAAAAGTTAAAGCTAAACATCATGCATAGTGATGTCATTTATATGCCATGTCCAGAACAGGCAAATCCATAAGATAGGGAGGAAGCTGATTCGTGGTTTCCAGGGAATAAGGGAAGGGAGGAAAGGGGAATGACTACTAATGGACACAGGGTTTTTTTTTTTTTAGAAGTATGAAAATATTCTGGAATTAGATAGTGGTGATGGCTTGATGGTTATACAACTTTATGAAAATACTAATGTCCATTGAATTGCACACTTTAAAAGGATGAATCTCGTGGTATGTGAGTTACATCTCAAAAACAGAAAGAAAGAAAATAAAGGTAAACAGATTTTCCTGGCCCCATCGTGGCATTCGGGTACTTTTGTGCAGGTCATCTAGTGGCTCTTACCAGTGAGTGACCTTAGATTCTCTTTTTTGTGCTTCTCTGTAGTTCCCTCACTTCTCCAAAATATGCAATGCAAGTAAAGTAAAAATATTGTGATAAAAAAATATAAAATCTGCCACTTCTAAGTGTACAATTCAATGACAGTTATTTCACACGCCATATTGTGCAACCATTACCACTAGTTTCAAAACTTTTTCATCACCCCAAACAAAAATATGTCATAGATTTCTAAAGAAATGAATACATACTTTCTATTGAAATTCCAAAAAGCACAGTAAAATCATGCATAGAGAGTTTACTAGCTTAGTAGCCAGGACTAGGTCCTAGGATCTATCTAGATCCCTCTGCCTAGTCTCACCCTGTTCATGTTAGAGAGCTCTGGGAAACTGGGAGTGGCCACTAGAGACCCAACAAGCATCTACCTTTCCTGTACCAGAAGTTGTAAGGCCTCGCATGGGAGAGCCTGGAAGAGTGTGTGGGGAGATGTCTGGCCTCAGAACAAGTCACCCTGAGGATGGTGAGTACCCTTGTAATAACCAGAAGCTGCTCAGACTCATGTTTGGGAAATTTCAACTTCTGATTTCATGGGAAATTTCCTAAGGGAAATAGAAGAAAGCAAAACCTTTTCGAACTTTATCAATTGTGAACTTGTTGGCTTCGTCTTTGATATCTTCAATGGTGGGAAGATAAAGGTCTCTTGGAATGCCTCCATTCTCCTCATACAGAAATTCAACTGTCTGGCGGGCAATATCCACCATGCCTAAAAAAAAAACAAAACAAAAACCAACAGGGCTAACAGTGTCTACCAAGTATAAAATGTTCTCTAATCTGATTATCTCTTTCACAGAAACACAAGCACAAGTGTGCAAAGGTACACTCATTACAGTATGGTCACTAATAACAACCCCCAAACTGGAAACAACCCAAGTGTTCATCAGTAACAAATAGATAACAAATAGTGGTATATCACTAAGCTGTCATTACATGATAGTTAAGCCAAAAGAACAAACAATAGGACAACAGGGAAATTAAGATGCGAGTGGGGATAACTTATACTGTATTTCTATGCAAATGATGTGCATACTATATGGTTTTTGCAAACTGCACAACCCCTAGTGTGCTAGTTTACTATGAGCACTATGTGTGTGCATATGTGATATGTGTGAGTTATTTAGGAGAAATACGGTACTTCTTACTTTATACTGAGAAACCCATGAGAGCTGGAACTTGGTGGTACTACCTTGCTTTTCTGGATCTCACAAGGGTGTAGTCTGACCATTTTTCTCTCTTTTCTGTCACTTGTTTTATGTGAACTATTTGAGTTTTCCTTCTCTGACAGGTTTCTATCTTACCTAGGTCCAAGCTTTCCCAGGTTTTTACTGTACACTGTTGTGCTGTGTTTGTTCCCACAAATATGTGCTGCTTTATTTAAGAGAGACATCAACTTTTCCTAACCATTACTGGAATTTCCACTGCTCTTCCTTCTCCAGAGAACACATTCATTATGTTCAATATCAACAGACAGTATCAATGAATGGACCAAGGAAGTAAATGTCCAGAGGTCTGAAAGAGGCAGTGTGGTGTAGTGAATTATCTAATGTCTCTTCTAGCAATAGTCTAACATCCATCAAATGGGAGAAGATATTAACAAGATGAAATAAATGATTCAGCTGTGGATGTTAGTAGAGTTCATTGTAACTGTAAAAACTAGAAACTTTAGCATAGGTATGAAACGAATCATCTCAGAAGGAGGAAGAACCAGAAGTGAAGTGTGTCCTCTGGATCCTAAGATCCCTATGCATTGAACCTCCTCAACCCAGGGACAGAAAGCTGTTGGCACGGATGAAGTGACAGAAGAGAAACAGCAGCAGACTCAGGAATGAGAGCACAAGACAGAAAAATGGATTTTCTGAAAGCCCACGGAACAAGTTGAATGACTTTGGGCAGGAAGTTTTCTTGTAGAGTGGCTACCTCCAGGCACTTAAGTGGGGGAGTTGGGGAGTTAGGTTTGCTGACCCATGGAGCTAGAGCCAAGTACTTTCAGGCTAAGGCTCATGGTGGAGTGGTGTGTCCTGTGGGCATTTATCAGCAGCTGACTGGAACAATTGTGCCCTGACTCTGAATTACTATATTCCCTAATAACCCCATAGCTCTGAGTATTGTCTTTGTGTTCTATGTGGCCATTGCAATGGATTTCAAACTCAACTCCAGTCCCTGGAGAAGGATATCATGCTTGGTAAAGTGAAGGGTCAATGAAAAAGGGGAAGACCCCCAACAAGATGGATTGGCACAGTGGCTGCAACAATGGGTTCAAGTGTAATGACAGCGGTGAGGATGGTGCAGAACCAGGCAGTGTTTCATTTTGTTGTGTATAGGGTCACTATGAGTCAGAACTAACTTGATGGCATCTGACAACAATCCCTGAATGACATGTGATGAGAGAAGCCCAAATTAATATTCCATTAGAAAGGACAGCTGTGTATACTGGGAAAAGGCATTCTGCACCCTACAAAGCAGTTTTTTAGAGCTATGACATGAGTAGAACTATGCACACCCATGTCCATCACAGTACTATTCACAATAGCAAAGAGATGGAGACAGCCTAAATACCTATGAATGGAAGAATGGATAAACAAACTTTGGTATCCACACACAATTGGAATACTATATACTGTGTGTGGATACCAAAGTTTGTTTATACAAACTTTGGAGAAAATACAACACTGGAGAGTAATGAAGAATCTGTGAAACACTTCAGAAAATGGATGAACTTGGAGGACATTATGCTGAGCAAAACTAGTCAATCATAAAAAGACAAAAATTCCATGAGACCACTTTTGTAAATACTCAAAAAAAAAAGAGATTTTATGCTAAAAGAAATATTCTTTGATGTTTACCAGGTGTGGGGGGAAGCGAGAGTAATTCACTGGATAGAGAGCAGACAAATGTTAACTTGGGTGATGGGGAAGGCAATATACAACGTGAAGGAGGTTGGCAAAAGAATGCTGAAGACAGGTGAAGACACAGTGAGGAATTCAAGGGTTAAAGGAGATAGAGGTAAATACTATCATATACACAACACTGCAACAACAGTGTTCTATGGGCAGATACATGAACAGATACACAGGCTGAAGGGTATGGGAGGGAGAATAGGAGTATACTTACAAATCTATAAGGGTTTGACAGAGGATATTTGTACCTGGGTAATTACCTTTATTGCAAACACACCTATGAATATAGTCTCCACGACTCTGAGACCGGAAAATAGCTGGTGTTCAGCTACCACTGCTCTGAAACGGATCACAGTGTGGAGATAATGTGGAACAAAACTCAAAATTACAAAAAGACCAGGTTTACCTGTCAGGCAGAGGCTGGAGAAAGGGTGGCCCTCAGCCACACACCAGGTGTGGAACTAAATACCCTCATGGCTCAATTTTCAGTGAAAAGGTAGATATGTATATAGGAGGGACAACAATACTATGCAATGGTCAATCATTCAAGATCAAAGGGCAACATTTATGTAAGGACAAAGTTGAAAAGGGATGGAAAGGTAGGTGGAATGGAAATAGGAAGCACTGGGAGGAAGTGGGATAAGTGATGTTACATGGAAGGGGATTGCAACCATAAAGATGAAACAAAATGTATGATTTGTTTTGTGTAAAACTGATTGTCTGCTCTGTAAACTTTCATTCAAATCACAATAAATAGGTGTTTGCAAGACGAGGAAACGCTTTAAATAGAAATGAGCTGTCTGCTCTAAAGATACAACAATAATTTTGAGTTAATTTGTGTTATTCTTAAATTTATACTATTAAATTTAATTTACATTTACATTATGCTTAGCTGGAGGAACAGTGAGGATTTTAGGAGACCAGTGGTGGAAAAATCTCATTATCATGATCATTGTGACCATAACAAGAATTGTATTAATTGAATGTTTACTATGTGCCAAGAGCTGTTCCAGAAACTTTATCTGTATTAACTCATTTATTTCTTATATAACAAACGATGTGGTTACCATCATTGATCCCATTGTAACCCTCATGATCCATGGGACATATACTACACACCAACATTTTTAGCCTCTCAGGTTTCTTGGGAAACTGCTGTCCCAGTATGTACTACTGCCTATATAACTGCAAGGACCTCTATAAGTGAGTCTGAAGAAATGAGCCTCACTCCACCAGTCCTACCATCAGAGTCCACTTGGGACATGTGTCCCACATAATTGTATCAAAATCCAAAAAAACATTCCCTTTTATTTTAGCATGCCTTCCACTACATGGTATCAACAAAAGATTCAAAGCAGAAAATAATTCAGTCATGAAAGGGTTAAGGATGAGGAGGCATTAAATAACTTTCCTATGGTCACCCTGCTGGTAAATAACCCCTCTGTGACCTCAGAACCCAAACTGTTAACTACTAGCTGTGCAACTTTGTATTATAACCACCTCAGCATTAAACCAACAACCCATCAACTCAAAATAATGAGTTACACTGGCAAATCAAAGCCTAGCAATGACAACGCAAGACCGCAGTTAAGACTTTGATAAAAAGCCAATGTTAAATTTGGCTCAAAGTTAGAAAAGCCCCTCTTTCTTGATTTATCTTCTAATTTTCATCCTAAATCCATCCCTTCAATCCATGAAGTGGGCTCTGAGGGAAAACAAAAATACCAGACCTAGTTGTAAAGCACCCTTGATCTGGTCTAGGCCCGACTTCCGCTCAGCTTCATTGCGGAAGCGTCTTCGGATAGTAGGAAAAACTTTGGTCTCCCATGCCTTCACCAGCAGGGCATAGTGGTCCTCCTGGAAGGAGAGGGCAAACATGTGATCAGAGAAGCAGTGTATTGTGTGGGCCTCAAAGCTTCCCATCCTGATGTCTTCTCCCAACTCCAGTGCCAGTGATGGAAACCATGTGCTAGAGACAGCCCTCAGACATCCAATTAGGGAACAGTGAGATTGAGTAAGCTTCTCCTTTACCTCTAGAGCAATACAACATTTAGATGGTTCCTAGCTTCGTGCTGAATGATTACCAAAGCACTTAAGTTTCTATCATTTGGGTCTCTACTGGGCAAAAATGTCCAATGGGTTTTGCCATCAGTATGTAGCATAGAAAATGAATACTTTAGAATCACTGTGCACAAATAATTACAAAATGGGGAGTTGACACATCTAACCTGGTGCCTGCCATCAAAGTCATTCCTTGTGGGTTTTCCTGGTCACCACGAAGCTTAATGGGTGCTGCCAAATCTGGCCAGCCAGGCCTACAGGTCTCTTACCTGCGGGATGTCATCATCATCATCATCATCACTTTCATCATCTGCAATGGGAGGCGGGTGGGGGTCTGGGCCAGAGGTGATGAAATTCTCATAGCTGAGCTCTACTTTATAGTGACAGGAAGTGTCACTGTCATATTCTGTAACAAAGTACAATGACAGTCAATTCTAGCAAGAGCGGGCCAGAAAAATCATTTCTTTGTCACTTTCAAATAAACCAGATTCTTTTAATTTCAGTGTTAGAAAGGACTCCCTAGTATTTTGGTGCTTTTTTTTAAGCACAGAAGTAAGGAATACATGGTCATCCCAAATTACTCTGAATCCTAAATTAGTTTTTATGGGTAAAATTCATTCAACTCAAGAAAATAATTTGGAAAGCTCAACATTCATTCCAAGAAATAAATGAAAAAGTGTCTTAAAAGAGTTTGCATACCAGTATCCCAGGCATCAGACAGATATGGCTAATAGGCATCTTTCATATGGTTGGTTCAGGAAAATTTTCAAATAATGAACAAATTTTTACAGCACACCTACATATTCAACACCTAGATTCTACAGTGAGTATTTCACTACAGTTGGGTGACCTCAGTTTTAAAACATTCATTTAAAGGGACAGCATTTACAAATGAGATTTCATTTGAAATTCTGGGGCTTGGGGCTGTTCTGTAACAACTGGGTCTTTCTTTCCAGCTTCATTCCCAGGCTTCTGTATTCCTCTGGCACTGACAGGGGCATGCCTCCAGCATGCGGGGGAAGGCACTTTCCTGGCAGCATGATCCCCTTTCTCTTTCCCTAGTGGACATTTGAGTTTTCAACTCCTGCTTTATAATGACAATGCCAAGTGAAAAGGATCTAGGGAATTCAGAGCTTCCACCTTCCCAGGAAGCAGAGGATTCCCCAGGAGGCAGTAGCTTACGCTGCTGAGCAGTGGCCACAGCGGCAATCCGGCATGGCGGCCCATGAGTGCCTGGGTCTGATGCAATACTGGTGCCAGCATCATTGTCACTGTCAGATGCCATGGCAAAAGGCAGGGCCTCAAAGTTGGCACTGATCTCTTCTGCCAAGTCAGTGCACATGTCAGCAGCATTGCGGTGGGCCTGTCCTTCCGCATAGGCAAATGGTCGGGAGCCAAAGTTAGCTCGAGTTTTGGTGTTCTGGAAAAGAGATCAAACAAAAGATTTGAAAAGATATATATGTATTTTCAACCTCCTATTGTGAATTGGGAGTCCTGGAGTTAATGCGCCAGACTGCAAAGCCCTTTGAACTGCAAGGTTGGTGGTTCAAGCTCACCAGTTGCTCCTCGGAAACCCTATACAGGGTCGCTATGGGTCAGAATCGATTTGACTAACAACATTGTGAACTGGGTGAAAGTTTGCAAAATAGAGATCAGTCTTCCTTTCATAAATCATACATTTTGTTTAATGTCATTGATTGTAATCCCCACAATGTAAACATCACTTAGCCCATTTCCTTCCTGTGTTTCCTGTTTCCAGTCCTCCTTCTTTCATAACCTTTCTGAATGCTGTCCTTGGGGAAATACTGCCCTTTTGATTTTAAATGGTTGATGATTCTAAGGTGTGCATACCTCCCTAGTGTTACTGTTCTCCTTACAGACCTGCCTACTGTTTGACTGAAACTTGAGCCACAGGAGTGAGTTCAGTTGCAGACTTGAAAAATGATGAAGGACCAGAGTCTTGGAGATTCCACCGGTCTCCATCTAGCCAGTAAGCCTGGTCTTTTTTTTTTTTTTTTAAATATAATTTTGAGTTATAATAGTCTATCTTGAAATCTACTTGACTTCCTAAGAACACAGTTTTTGTACTTTTTTTTATTTCTAACATCTTCAGTTGACTTTCACTAAACACCACAAGAAAAGTATGACTTTTGGATGGGGCAGTATGTGACACCAGGCCAAAGGGCTGGTGTAACCTCGAGCACTGGCCCTCAGAGTCCCGCACAGTGGCCCTATCTGCCTAACCCTCCTCTCACATGCTCCTGCTCTTGCAATGCAAACACAGTGACCTTCCTTGTTTTCAACACTGTTCCCTCCTACCTATGGCCATTACATACCTGTTCGCACTACCTGAAACATTCATTTTTTCCAACTTTGCCTGAAAGTATCATTTTTCCAGACCTGACTTAAATGTCACTTCTTTAAGGCGATAAGGATATATATGATCAGATTTGTTTGGTACTTGCTTCCATAAAGTCTGATGATTCTCATTTGTACCCTTTATTACAGTTTGTAATTATACACAAGCACACACAATTGTGTGGTTATTTGATTACTGTCCAACTTCCCACCTGATTAAAATTCCATGAACGTAGATACAATATCTGTTTTGCTCATTACTGTATTTCCAGAGCTTAGCATATGTTGTTGTTAGGTGCCATCAAGTCTGCACCAACTCATAGCAACTCTATGCACAGCAGACAGAAACACTGTCCAATCCTGGGCCAACATCACTACTGTTGCCATGCTTGAGTCCACTGATGCCGTCACCTAGCCAATCCATCTTGTTGAGGGTCTTCCTCTTTTTCGCTGACCCTCCACCTTACCAAACATGATATCCTTCTCCAGCGACAGGTCCCTCCTGACAATGTGTCCAAAGTATGAGATGAAATTTGGCCATCTTGGCTTCCAAGGAGCACTCCGGCTGCACTTCTTCCAAAATGGATCTATTGGTTCTTTTGGCAGCCCATGGCACTTTCAATATTCTCCTCCAACACCTTAACTCAAAAGCATCAATTCTTCTAATGGTCTTCCTTATTCACTGTTCAGCTTTCGCATGCATATGAGGTTACTGAAAATACCATGGCTTGGGTCAGGTGCACCTTAGTCCTCAAGCTGACATCTTTGCTCTTCAACACTTTAAAATAAAGGTCTTGTGCAGCAGATTTGCCTAATGCAACACGTTGTTAGATTTCTTGACTGCTGCTTCCATGAGTGCTGATAGTTGATCCAAGAAAAATGAAGTCCTTGACAACTTCAATCTTTTCTCCGTTGAAAAGAATGTTGTTTATTGGTCCAGTGGTGAGGATTTTTATTTTCTTGACATTGAGATGCAATCCATACTGAAGGCTGTGCTCTTTGATCTTCATCAGTAAGTGTTTTAAGTCCTCTTCTCTTTCAGCAAGCAAGGTTGTATCATCTGCATATCGCAGGTTGTTAATGAGTCTTCCTCCAATCCTGATGCCATGTTTTTCTTCATATAACCCAGCTTCTCGGATTATTTGCTCAGTATACAGATTGAATAAGTATGGTGAAAGAATACAACCTTGTCGCACACCTTTCTTGATTTTAAACCAGTCAGTGTTCCCACGTTATGTTCGAACAACTGCTTCTTGGTCCAGGTACAGATTGCTCGTGAGCACAATTGGGTGTTCAGGAATACTCATATTTTGCAATGTTGTCCATAGCTTGTCATGATCCACACAATCGAAAGCCTTTGCGTAGTCAATAAAGCACAGGTAAACATCTTTCTGATAAGTCTCTGTTTTCACAGGCATTCAAATATTTGTGGAACAAAAGTATATAACTGGTTTAGCAATGCTGTCTTAAATTATTGGCATCTTCAATTTATTTACTCAACAGATAGAAGAGATAAGAGATAGTAGCAGAGACACAGTATAGGGCCAGGTCCTCCAGGGTCTCAGAGACCATTCTAAGAACATGGGCTTTTACATTGCTTGCCATGGGATGTCAATGACTGGTTCACAGTGGAAAACTAATATGATTGTTGCTGTGTTGAAAAGACATGTAAAAGAGCAATTAGGGCTCATTGATGGCTTTCATTTTTATATTCCTTATAAAAGGGGTGGGTAATTTCCAGTCCTAGGGCCATATGTTTTTGTTGTTGTTGTTAAATACCGTGGAGTTGGTTCCAACTCAAAGTGATCCTGCACAAGGTTTCCGAGGCTGTAAATTTTTACGAGAGCAAGAACACCTCATCTTTCTCCCATGGAACTGCTGCTATTTTCGAACTGCTGACCTTGAGGTTGGCAGCCCAACTCGTAACCACTATGCTACCAGAGCTTATGGCCCTTGAAATCACTGGTTCTAGGCCCTGTCCAGGCAACCACAGTTCCAGCCATCACATTTGTTGCTTGCTGTTAAGTGCTGTTGAGTTGGTTCCGACTCATAACAACCCTGTACAGGGTTTGAGTTGCAGCTGGTGAGTTTGAACTGCCAACCTTGAGGTTCAAACTGACCTTGTGGTTGAGTGCTTATCCACACGAGGACTCCAGTTGTCACACAAGTGGTGGTGGTGGTTGTGTGCCATGGAGTCAGTTCCAACTCACAATGGCCCTGTATAGGGTTTCCGAGGAACATCTAGTGAATCTGAACTATCGACCTTGCAGTTCAAACTGACTCTGCAGTCCAGTGCATTACCCACAGCACCATACCAGGACTCTAGCCATCACATTGAGGGTGAGTTAATTAAAAGTTTTACCAAATTTAGCAGGCTAATTTTTTTTTTTTTTT
>NW_006408660.1:3466665-3533975 GCF_000296735.1 Chrysochloris asiatica
CCTTATGAGAACAAATTACTAAGGAGAATTTGTTTTCTTTTCTAAATAAGATAACCTACCTTTTTCTGAATGTGAACCACAGGCCACATCCCACCAGAGACATCTTCAAGGTAGGGAGAGAGACGCTGCCCACAGTACGTGAAGTACACGCGGCCCTTGGCTGGCTGTCCTGGAGGAGGTGGAGTCCCCTCAGTCCTCTCCCAGCCAATTCCTGCCACATCACCTGCAGCAGAGAATACGAAGGAAAACAACATGCTCTTCCCCACTTACCACAGGCACACCTCGTTTTATTGTGCTTTGTTTGCTTTACTGCTTTCTGCAAATATTTTTTTACAAAGTGAAGGTTTCTGATAAACTTGGGATGAGCAAGTCTATCAGTATCATTTTACCAACAGCATGTGCTCACTTGGTGCCTCGCTGTCAAATTTTACTAATTCTTATAGCATTTCTAACTTTTTCATATTGCTATTACATACTTCCTAGACTATTGTCTAGTGGAAACATAACTTTTGTATGCACGGAGAAACCAGAATTTGCATGACTTACTTTACTGCGGTGGTCTGGAACCAAATCTGCAATATCGCCAAGATATGTCTGTACTAAACAAATGTTCAATTTGCAACCATGTCACATATCATTGATTATTTACTTGTACCCTCAGTTGAATTTATGTATTGTATTTAAACAGCTATAGACTAAGATGACAGAAATATAAACAACTTAAAAAAGGTAAGTCAGAAACTATTTAGAAGGAGAAAAATACCTAGTATCTGATTAATTACTGTAAGTACATATTTTAATATGGAGTCCGGGTGTGGTGCTGCAGGATAATGCATTGAACCACAAGGTCAGCAGTTCAAATTCACTAGTTGCTACTTGGAAACCCTTTACAGGGTCACTGTAACTAACTAACAACACAAATTAAATTTAGCTAAGACAAAAAGAGAGACACTGAGTACTATTTTTAAGGTGGTGGGATACAAGTTTTCCTGTGGAGATACTTGGTTTCTTAGAGGAAACTATTGTATATATAAAGGACGTAAAGGTAAAAAGGTAAACTTTCATGTAAACTTGTGGAAGATATGAAAATGGTCTTTAAAAATGTATTTTGAAACTTAGCTTTTAGTGTATGCTGAAGGTACAGCATTACATCGCATCACGATCCCTTATTTACAGGTATTCAAGATGTTTTAGAAGGAGCTCTGGTAGTGTAGTGGTTACAAATCGGGCTGTGAACCACAAGGTCAGCAGTTCAAAACTACCAGCTGTTTCGTGGGAGAAAGATGAGGCTTTCTGCTCCCATAAAGATTTACAACCTCGGAAACCCTGTACAGGGTCACTATGAGTCGGAACCGACTCCACAGCACATAGCCACCACCACCAAGATGTTTTAGCAGGCAGCTAAGGTAATACAGGATGCACAGTGGCTCCATATGATAGGCACTGGACTATGATTACAAGGTCTGCAGTTTGAGCTTCCAGATGCTATGGAGGAGAAAGATGAGGCTTTCTGTTCCCACTAAGATTTAAAACCTTGGAGACCCTATACAAGGTTGCAATGAGTTAGAGCTGACTCCATGGTACTTAACAACAACAACAACAAGGTAATATAGGCCAGGCTGCTTTCTGATTAGGTTACTGGATATGGGGTAAAACTTTCAGAACTGTGAGGTGCATGCCTGTCACATGAGTTCTCCTGTGCCAGCGGCTTCTGACAAGTGCAAGAACATGTAGCCTTATAATTAGCCATTGAACACGAATTCTGTTTTATATCAGAGCCTCACATGCTTTTGGGTTCACTGGAATGGAAGTGTCAATGGCTTAGGACTTAACTAGAGCATCCCTAGGACCTAGAAGACTGTCTAGCATGTGGGTGATGCTTGAGAAATACCTGGTAAATTTCTCAGACATTAACAAACATCATAAGGGAATGATGTGTTGGGCCTTGGGGCTCAGTACCATAGTCTTACTGCCCTAGGAAACCAGAAGATTTGCATGACTCACTTTATTGTGACACCTGCTTTATATACCATGGTCAATTGGAATAATATAGTCCATAAAGGCAATGTTCTATATCCTACTTTGGTGAGTAGTGAATGGGATCTTAAAAGCTCATGAGTAGCAGGTTAAGATATAACTAACTACTGGTGTCTCTCTGTGCAGATGAAAGAAGAGTGATGAAAACTGAAGATGCCTGGAATCAATTATAATTTGTTCAATAGACTAGTGGAACATATAAATATCAGTCTCCACTACACTAAGTGGATACCATAAGAACTAGATGGTGCCCAGTTCCACTACCAACTGCTCTGAAAAGGATGATCTTAGAAGGTCCTGGATAGAGTGGGAAGAAATGTGAAAGAAAACCCAAAATTGTAAGTGAGGTATGTTCACTCTAAATGATCAACCACTCAAGATCAAAAGGGCCGCATTTACCTAAGGACAAAGCTCAGATGGGCAGGGAAAGAGGGTAGAATGGAAACAAGAACCACAGGGAAGAAATGGGATAACTGATGTTACATGGAGGGGATTGCAATCATTGAAATAAAATAAAGTGTACAACTTGTTGAATGCAAAAAAAAAAAAAACTTGTTGACTCAATTCACAATAAAAAGTTTAAAAAAAAAAAAAACTCATGATATATGAATACTAGAAAGATTGCTCTAGAGGCTGAGACCGTAGTACAAACTGGGTTCCTGATTCCTATTCTTGCACTGACTGATTCACCTTTTTAAGAGGAGGGCAGCACCTGAGGTCTGGTCCAAAATTTTCTCAAAACCCAACAGTAACAAACAAAACCCCTGCTGATGCTTCCCCTGACCTCTCCATAGCCCCTTTGTGCTATAGTATGTACTCAGCTAAAGCAAGAGAGAAACAATTTGACCTGAGTTCCTTTCAAAGTTACAACTTGATCATCACCAAAAGCCCTCCACTCCTGCAAAGATGCAATTTAACAAGTAACTCCCTGAAGGAGAAATGACAGAAGAATGACCACACTGGCAACAGTAAGAGTCGGTCTATTGTCTGGAATCACTTAGTATCCCCATTTAAACACCCTGCCCACCTACAACACATAACAATTTCAATTTTATCAGAGGTAACGGAAGATGTTCTGTCTGAAAATAAGTAGTTGACATGTGTGATGGCTTCTATTGTCAAGAAGACAAGACAGATGTTTGGCTAATGCTGGAGTAACAAGATTTATTATACACACTTTACATGAAGACTGAAGAGGGAAAATAGATTTCTGTTACTGAATCAACTGCATGACTGAAACATCTGGTAGAGGTTTAGGCCAGCAAAAGCCAAAGTGTATGGCATGCATGCATTAGTAATGCATTTCTCGAGTGCCTCATCGCTAGTGGTAGGGTTCTCTTCTTTGGAAGCTTTATCTGCTCATTAATTAAAAGCTGATGAAAGACTAAACCTCAGAGAGAAGCAAAATCTCAGGGTTTTCTTAATGATGGAAGAAGAAACACAAACATGACTCCTAAGTTACCAAATGGCAAGGTCTTATCAGGGGAGGAGTTTGGTGTGAATGAAAGTAGATCAAGTTGCTAAATTTGTTTAATTTTAATCTCTTTAGACTAAAACCATGAGAACTGAAATATACAGAAGAAAAAAAGCTCCCACTGCACTTACCGGGAGACAGAGTCACATCTAAACGCACACTCTTCCACTGTAATAAACTGGAGCCGTTGTAGTGTACAGCTCGGCCATTGCTAAGAGAAAAACAAAAGGAAGTCAAGACAAGACCAATCTGTCAACACAGAGGCAGTTAAGTCATAATGGGGAAGGGGCCATCGTCTCAGTGGCATGAGGGTAATTAGAAGTGAATAATAGCTATTCTCTTTCCATAAACACAAATATTATTAAAGTAAGTCAAAAAGTATTGCTACAAAACCATAGAAATCTTTATATTAAACAAAAATATCAAAATGTGAAGCAACTGTTTATCTCCATCTAGCTCTATATACTCATGAAGGTGGTGTTCCTATCTTTCTAACCCTTCCTGAAGAATTCTGCTGTCTTGACCACATCAAAATGGTAGTTTTGGCATTTTTGAGGGATTAAAATCATGTTTCTTGATAATGTTCTTTGAATTTGGAGAACATAGATAAATCTGAAAGGGCAAAATCAGAACTGTAGGGTGGATGGAACATGGTTTCCCAACAAAATTCTTGCAGGACAACCCTTGCTACCCTTGAAGAATGAGCAGGTGCCCTGTTGTGATGGAAAGATTCTTTGGTGCAGCTTTCTGGCCTTTTTCTCAAGTACGCACTTTTCAATTTTCTTAACACATCTTCCGAATAAGACTCCATGATCATTCTGTGTCTTTTGAGAAAATCTATCAAGATTACCTCTTTGGGGACTCCAGACTCATGGAAAGTCAAAGGCTGTGTGCTAGCAGCCAGGAGGCAGGCTTGCTGCATGTGCCCTTTGGTTGTTTAAATGATTATATATTCTTGAGTATTTTTGTGTACATCCCCACCCACTCTACCAAAAAACCAACAAAAAACAAAGAGGGAATAGAAACCAATACTGTTGAATGACGGTGTACAGAGGAGATTGTAATCATTGCAATGAAATGATAAGGGTAAAACCGATATTCTCCCATGTAAACTATCACTCAATTCACAATAAAAACTTGTACAAAATACAATATTACATCTTTGAAGTCCCCCAAACCAGTTACCATAACTTTTTGAGCTGACCTCTCTGCCTTGAACTGAACTGGTCCAGCAGATCCCCTTGACAACCCACTGTCTTGATGGCACCTTCTTTTTGAAGGCACCCGAATGAAGCTGAGATAAGTGTATTACTGAGAGAACTTGCCTGCAATCATCCACTGATCCCAGAGCCAGGTTTAAAAAACGTTTTGTTTGGAATAAACCAGCACGTTGTATTAACTAGAACCCTAGTAGCAATACTTTTTAACTTACCCTCTTATTATCAACTGGGATTTACACATTTGGTGGGTAGAGATTATATGACTTTCGTATTAGTACTCCAATAGTATATGAGTCCTGTGAGGTGCTGCAGGATAAGCACTGGACCACAAGGTCAGTTTGAACTGCAAGGTTGGCAGTTCAAAACTCACCAGCCGCTTCTTTGAAAACTTACACAGGGTCAGAACCAACCTGACAGCATTTACACCAGCTGGTCCTTGGAAACCCTGCTCAGGGTTGTGAGTCAGAACTGACTCAAAGGCACCTAGCAACAACAACAGTTTATGTATTTGCAGAATTAAGGATCTAGGTTCAAATACATCTGAGAAATAAGATAAGCAGGCCCTTCTCATGGGACAACTAGAATTCTCCAATGTGCAATGTACACTATAAATGTCTAAAACAGGGAAGGAATGCAGTCTATTTCCCCAAACTTCTTTGAAGACAGATCCTATTTGTGTTTCCTGAGCACCTGTAATAATTTTATTTCTGGAACACCAACACAGAACTTGTGGGAAGCTACTGCTTCCTGGGATAGAGTTTGGGAAATACTGCTCTTCTGATCTACCTGAAATCTTCTTTTACATAAAAACAATAGTAGCTACTTACTTATGGAAAAGACATGTGCCCACTGGATTAGTCCAAGCCCCATCTCGTTTCTCAGCTTCTGTAGCAAAGCCAAAGGAAACGATTGGTCCAGTGTCGTCATCCGTATCGCCATAGGAAACAATTTCAATTTCCCAGTAAAAAGATGGGGCCTGAAGAAATACCATAAGTGGGGAGACAATTAGAGGGATCAGTCTGGGCTCTTAAACTGACTTTTGCTTTCAAGGAAGGAGTCCAAAGACAGCGTCTCTCTCTCTCTCACCTGAACTGGCAGTGGTGAGGTGGCATAGATAAATGTGCCACGAGGCAGCCCTCCCCCAGCACTGGGGTCAGCCAGGAAGGTGACTGAAGTGAGGTGAGAGGAGAACATGCAGGCTCGGACAGGTGGAAACACTCGAGAGGGGCTCCAAGTAATTTCTCTGGGCTACAACAGGGAAAAAAAGCAAAATCCTTAGCTAACATAATTGCAAACAGGAATCCTTCCATCCCCTCAAAGAAGAAACTACATTTTTATTTGATGATATTACATGATGGCATATTCCAAAATAAACCACAGCAAAACACAGCATATATTTTTGACTCAATCAGTTTCACTTTTTTATCCTAATAAATGAAAGAGGAATGTGAAGAGGTAGCTCTAAGGATGTTCATGAGACCACTATCATGGTGATAACTGGCGAAAATTTAGAGGTCCAATAACAAAGCCTGAGTGAGTAAACTGAGGCACGGATGGACACTGGACTAACAAGCTGTTGTTGGTTGACATGAAAAGACAGTCACTATCTACTGAGTGAAAAAAATCTGGCTACAAAACAGCAGACACAGCAGAACTCCAATTTTGTTTGAAAAAACATAGGATTACATCATGTAAATATGCTGACAATAGTAACTGGAGAGGTTGAAAATTAAGGCGACTGTCTTTTATATATTTTTCAAATTTCAATTTTGAAATAACTTCAACCTTACAAAAAATTTTACAAGAATAATCAAGCAAATAATACACTTGATATACCAATTTTCCTAAACAATTTGAGATCTAATTTACATATCACACAATTCACACTTTTATACAATCCAATGCCTTTTAGTGTATACAGATACATCTAGCCATCACCACAATCTAAGTTTAGAACATTTTTATCCCTCTTAAAAGAAATCCTATACTCACTAGCACTGGCTCCCCATTTTCCCCTCTCCTCGGCTCCTGTTGTTGTTTGTTACGTGCTGTTGAGTTGGTTCTGATTTATTTTATAAATGATCTTATTTATATAGGGCTTCAGAGGAATGGCTGGTGGTTTTGAACCACAATCTAGTGCTTATCCTACAGTGTCACATCAGGACTCCTCCTCAGTCCCTAAAAAGCACTAATCTACTTCCTGTCTCTAAAGATTTACCTCTTCTGGATTTTTTATATAAATGGAATCATGTAGCCTTCTGTGGCTAGCTTCTTTCACTCCGCATTGTTTCCACGGCTCACCCATGTTGTAGCAAGTACCACAATGCCATTCCTTTCTATGGTTGAGTCAGAATCCACTATATGGAGAGACAACATTTTGCTTATCCTGGAATCCCTTTTTTTGCCTTTTATGAATAATGTTCCATGAACATGTATAGATACATTAATTTTTAAAAACATTTTGCCAAATATGTTTTCTAATCACTTTCTTATTTTTCTCTGTACATATACTTACCTAAGACCAGAAAAAAAAGCTTTTTTCTTTTCTCATTGACAACAACAAAAATTATTCACTAAGTAATGAGTTCTGTTGTTCTGTTGCAATGTTTCAATACCAAGAATGTCAAGTCAACGTGCTCTGACATTCAGAGACGCTAACATGTCATTGCAGCTCATACTAAATGACTTTGCAAATCTTTGTTTTAATGTTACTATTATGAACATGTAATACTGGTCCTGATGTGGTACTATACTATACGCACTGGACTATTAACCACAAGGTTGGTGGTTCAAAGCCAGCAGTCGCTTCTTGGAAACCCTACACAGGCATGCTATGAGTTGGAACTGAATTGATGGCACTTAGCAACAATACTGGTGTGTGGAGCACAGTGGCTCTATAGAACATGCACTGGACTGCTAACCACAACCCACCAGTCATTCCTTGGAAATTGTATACAGGGTTGTCATGAGTCAAAACTGACTTGACGGCACTTAACAACCATACTGGTCTATGGAGCACGGTAACTCTGAAGGATATGCACTGGACTAATTGGTTTGATCCTGTTAGCTGCTCCATGGGAAAGGTTGAAACTTTCTGTTCCTGCAAAGAGTTACAGCCTTGGAAACCCTACATGGGATTGTTATGAGTCGGACTGACTCGGTAGCACTTAATAACAACAACAACAACACACTGGTCTGTATTTCTCAATGACAGTTCTCTATATGACACATGCTGCAGCCTGGCAAGAGGTGTGGTGCATTCTGCAAGGGCTCACCTGTCTCCGGTCAGCCTGCAGCGGGGGCGGTGGGGGCCGAGCACAATCCCGGTAGAGCATCCTCAGTCGTTCACACTGTACTTCCACAACTGCAAGTCGCTCTCCTGGTGAGATACACACAGAATCCATGAAAACAACTGCTGTAAGGCCCCAAGTGGGCTCTGACTCTTTGGTAGTATGGTCATGCACTTAGAGAAACAAGTCAAAGTTTTAAAAAAGAGCAAACACCGTGAGACAGCTTAGTCTATTACATGTAGCTCAGGCTCATAGTGAGGGGGTCAAGGATGAGAGGCTTGTAGTGGGGCTGGCTGGGTTCAGAACCTGGCTCTATCACTTTGTATGTAACATCCCATTTCCACTGTGTAGGCAATAACAGTAGTATGCCTCACTGGGTTGTATTGAAGATGAAAAGGATTCATGTAATCAGAGCTGTTAGTCAAGTCCCTAGAAAGGCTAAACACTTATCAAATGAGAAATATTCTTCTTATCACCTAATAAATAAAAACTATTTTTATTATCAAAACAGATTTTTAACAATAATATCTACTGAATACCTCCTACGAAGAAGGCACACTGCTTGATGTTGGTGAATACAAAGATATATTAATCAAATCTCCTGCCCATGAAAAGACATAGACAAACACACAGAACGCAGAGAATAATGCTCCAAGGCTATACTATATGGTTACAGGATACAAGGCATAAGCCTAGGCACAAGGGAGGGAGAGAGAATATCACTCCAGAATCTAGAAAAGCATAATGGAGGCAGTGTTAAGTAGATCCTAGGATAGGTAGGATTTCAGCAAGCAGAGAAGGAAGGGTGTTCTAGGTCTAGAATTTGTCAAGTGCAAGATGGCTGAAGAGTGACCTGTACTGGATACAAAAATTAATTCCAAAGACCTAAATGCAAGAGCTAAAACGATAGTGCTTTAGAGAGAAAACTGTCAATTTTCAGAAATCACCACAATGTGAAATAGGAAAAAATTTAAGGATAGAAAAGAGTTTAGAGGGTTACTAAAAAGGAAAACAGCATTAGAAATACAAGGGTGAGTAAAACAAATATCCACACTCTGGATGTAGAATTTATTTTAATCAACTTTTAGAAAAGACAAGTACATAATTTTTTGAGATAATCTCCTTGCTTTTCAATACATTTTGTCCATCTGTCAACAAGCTTTTGTAGTCCCTTACTAAAAAATGTTTGAGGCTGAGCTGCGAGCCATGAATGCACCACTGTCTTCACGTCCTCATCAGAGGTGAATCTTTCTCCTTGTAGGGCTGCTTTCAGGGGACCAAACAGATGAAACTCCTATGGAGCAAAATCAGGACTATAAGGAGAATGCGATAACACTGTCATGTAAGATCACAATGCCCTTGGATAGCAGTCCTCTGTGTTTAATCCAAAGTTTAGGCTTCAGCTCTTTAGTGAGCAGCTCACTGTAATGAGCACTATTAACTGTTGAACCTTTTTACTGATAATGTTCCAATATTGGACCTTGAGAATCCCAGAACACTGTAAGCATCAGTTTTCCAGCTGAGTGTTGATTTTTGAACTTTATCTTGGTCGGCGATTGAGGATGTTTCCATTCCATATTCCGCCATTTACTCTCAGGCTTGTAGTGATGAAGCCATGTTTTGTCACCAGTAATGATTTTTTAAAAGAAACTTTTACCTTCCTTTGAGGATCAGTCCAAATTTTGTTCGCCGATGTCCAAATGCTTCTGCTTTGCTGTGAGTTGTTTCGGTGCCCATCTCACACAAACTTTTCAAAACCCAAGTCTGTCGTGGATTATTTCATAGGCACAGCCATGGCTGATTTGTAAATGATTTGCCACATAATCCACCGTCACTTGTCTATTTGACAGAATCATTTCTCATGCACACTCAGTGTTGTCATCAGTCAGGGACGTGGATGGGCATTTTAATATAACAGAAGTGTAGATAATTTCTGATTCACCTTCATAATAAGCAATAATCAAAGCAGAAAGAAATAAAATTAAAACAAATAAGGATAGCTATTCTTTCCTTATATTTTGTGGAAAGGTTGGTACATTGGAGGACTGTTATTTGATTGTGGACAATTTTATGTAGTGTCCAATTATATTCTTTGGGACAAATGGCACATTTTCAATTCAACAAATCTAAACCAACTACCAACTTATAGGAAATATGACGACAAAAGAACATGTTAAATGACACTACATGGATTCAATCAGCAAAATCCTTCAACAAATAAATTACAAGGGAAAAAAGAGATTGAGGGAGAATCTATAATTTTAAAGAGACTCAAAAGACAACAACAAATTACAATGTGTAAACTTTATTTGGATCCTGATTCAAATGAACAAATGTAAAAACAAATATGAGCTTTGTAAGAAAATTATAAATGTGAACATTGACTAATGTTGTTGCTGTTAGGTGTCACAGAGTCAGTTCCAACCCATAGCAAACCTATATGTGCAACAGAACAAAACACTGCATGGTCCTGTGCCACCCTCACAATTATTCTAGTTTGAGCCCATTGCTGCAGCCACTATAACCATTCATCTTGTTAAGGGTCTTCCTCACTTTTCCTGACTCTCCACTTTACCAAGCACGATGTCCTTCTCCAGGGACTGGTCCTTCCTGACAACATGTCTTTATTATCAGGTATGTGAGATGAAGTTGGTCTATGTACAAGTTCCACCTGAGCACAATTAAGTATTCTGGAATTCCCATTCTTCGCAGTGTTATCCAAAGCTTGTTATAACCCATAGCAGAATGCCTTTGCATAGTCAATAAAACACAGGTAAACATCTTTCTGGTATTTTCTGCTTTCAGCCAACATCCAGCTTATATCAGCAATAACAGCCTTTCATATCAACTTCTGAATTTGGCTTGCATTTCTAGTAGTTTCATGAAGATGTCCTGCTGTAGCTGTTTTTTAAATTAATTACAGCAGAATTTTACTTGTGTAATATTAATGATATTTTTCTATATTTCTGCTTTCTGTTTGATGACCGTTCTTTCAAATAGACACAAATATGGTTTTCTTCCAGCCATGTGATTGTCTCCCAAATTTGACAGCGGTAAGTGAACTTTATAATTTCTTCCTTTTGCTTTAGCTTAATCTCTTTTGACATCAAATTTGGTCTTTTCTTTCTTTTCTTTTTAATAATCTTTTGCTTTCTTCATGTCTGATATCATCTCAGAACTCATCGGGTCTTCAGCCATTGATGTTCAAGGCATCATATCTATTCTTGAGATGGTCTCTAAATTCAGGTAGGATAAACTCAAAATTGTATTGTGACTCTCATGGACTAATTTTAATTCTTAAATTAAAGAGTTATTGTTAATTTTGAGATGTGACAATGATATTGTTTATTTTTTAATGAGTCATTACTTTTTAGAGACACATACAAAAACTTACTGATAAAGCAATATACTATCTAGGATTTGCTTAAAAATAATTCACAGGGGAGTAGCACAGATAAAACAAGATTGGCTATGAGTTGTTAATTATTGAAACTGAATGATGGAAACATGGGGGGGGGCTCACTATGCTAGTTTAGTTGAAGTTTTCTCTAAGTACACAAAACACACACTTATGTAAAATCCTAAGCATGAGTGTTAGTGCAAACTCGACTTTGAACTCAAATGTGGTTAATAGTAAAGTCAGAAAGTACATGGCTTCCTGAAGACTCAAGGGTTCTTCCTAATAGTGAAATAAAGCCAGTATATTAAAATGAACAGAGTAAAGAAACACAGAGCCAAGGACCGAAAGTTCAACTGGAAACTACTGATTCATAACTATTCATAACACTGAAAGCTTTTTATTTACATTTACAGGTCTCGGATAACAATGAGTTGTGTTAAGTGGAATCTTTAAAGCTCAGCCGTTTGAAATGTGTGTATGAAAACAGTGAACAGTGCGTTCTCAAACTGTCAGTGTATTGATGAAACACAGTAAAGGGCGGTGGTGAGAAAATCACAGTTACTCACCAGCACTGCACTCCTGGGCTACTAGGTTAAGAACTTCAACAGCTGCTGGACACTGTTGTATAAATTCTTCACAAAATAAGCTGTCTTCTAGAAGCTGGGCCATGACCAGGCATGCTCTTAATGTGAAAAAAATGCACAACATTTCAAAGTCATCAGTGTCTACTCTCCAAAAAGTCAACAGAAAAACATGTCAATCAGTTCTGTCCCCTGATTTACATCAAGGTTCAACTCCTCATTGTGTTTGCTTTCTCTGAGCTGGACTGGCTTGAAAATACATGAATAACTGTGGGCCATCCAGTAACTGTTGACACTGCACAGACAATCCGAAAAGGGAAAAAGACTGTTGCCATCCTCATTAAATGGAGACCAAAGCCCCTGCTGAGAAATCAGCATCCTCTCGTAAAAGCTTCTCCTGTGTTTCATGGGCAATATTAGTGTTCTGGAACAAGAAGGTTCCAAATGCTTAGGAAATTGATCTCTTGTACCAGATTTAAATTCCCTACTAAAGGTTTCTGCGAAATCCCATTGTCAAAAGAGAAACTTACTACTGCTGTTGAATGGTCAACAAATAACTGCAGTACCAGGAAAATAACTAGTTTCTCTTCCAATAGCAACCCTGTGAACATTCCCTAGGTTTCTCCTCATCAGTTGGGAAAGTGATGAATCAGTTATATATTAATGGTGTTTATAAAAGAAAAGGCTTAATAGAGAGGAATTCCCATGAGAAAACAAAGTTCTTTACCAAAGGGGAGCCTGCCTTACATGTTCACATTTCACATCACATTTCAATTGTCTGTTTCATTTTCTTAGGTGAACAACTAAGTTTTATTTCGATGTACAGAACTAGGGAAAGCAACAAACTAGAAACAGAGTGTAACAAAATGGTTCTGCTGCCTAGCCTCGCATGAGCTTAAAGCTGTGGATTCCCCCATCAACCTGGGGTAGAGGGCCTACCAAGGATGCCTGCCTCTGTTGGCCTTGCACCTTTAGGGCACATGAGGGGATCTTGGGTTGCGGGGTGCTCACCTTGTTCTTATTTCAGCGAGAAGCCGAACGACTGCCATGACAGGAGCTGAGCCATCTCCTGTTGCAGGAAGTGAGGTATGAATAGAGAGACTTCCCTCCTGAGGAAGCAACATGGACTGGACTGCCTGTACTACCTTCTCAGTAATGGACAGTTTATGAAGAGGCAATGCCTAGTGGCGGTGGGGGAGGGGCGTGGCAAAAAGTTAAATTCAAGGAGTTAGTTTATAAGAAATGAGGGTGTTATTATTATCTGGAATTAATTCTCAAATTTTTCAGTTAAAAAATTAATAAAATTCCCACATAGAACATTGTAAACCAGATCAATACAGTTAAAAATACAATATATTGCAGAGTATTGCTAGCCCACAGAGAAATTAATTTTGTCAATTCAGTGAAAATTTTCACATAAATGTTACTAGCAAATTATTTTAACGAATATAAATACCCATTACAAACATAAAATGCACATAACAAGTAAAACTTAGATCACTGTTTGGGCACCTGCACGCACATGCCCATTATTCGTTACTGTGCCGTCAGTTACCATTGGCAGTGACATTTCATGATACATTTAAAAATGACCTTACCTCTGATCTTGGCACACAAAGTCTAGACAATGGAATAGTCAATGTGTCTGATGCTTGCGAAGTCTTTCTACAGTCTATGGGGGGGAATCTGACTGTAGCTATACCTTCCTGTTCGTTGATGGAAGCCACTACGCCGATGCTTCCTGATATTCCTCTACCTAAAACCTAGAGACAGAGATGGATTAGCACTACCTACCAGCTCTGAGGGTGAGAAGAGGACATTTGTTGGGGTCACTGGGAGTGTTACAGCGATCGTCTGTTAGGATGCCCACAATGAGCCCTGGAGAGAAGTGTGAATAACAGGCCCTGAAACCTCATGGTGAGGTCATCACAATGTGCTACAGTCTCAAATTTCCAGTTGTAAAATAGTGCCCATGTTCACAATGCTGCAGGACACAAGCAATATAGTTAGCATTCTATAGTATTGCTGTGTCAAAAATCAACTCGAGAGAACCAAATGACAACAGTATTGCATTAATATTTTGTAGCACAGTATGGATGAGAATTCATGAGTTTGTCAGATTTCTTATTTAGCTTTAAAGAACAGGACTTGAAGGGACTCGAAGGATGGTACTTTGATCAATTAATCAATGAATGGCTAGATACAGGGAGAAAGCAGTGGCTTGGGGAAAATAAAGGTAAGTGATTACCTGGACCTCAGACCCTATTTTGATTGTCTCTTTGAAGCCTCCCAGTGCGCACAGTGCGGCTACGGCCTGTCGGGCAATTCTCTGGAGTTTGGCAAGCTTTCTGCCACTGCTGCTGCCATTTTCCAAAATGCTTTCTGCATACTTCCCCAACTGCGGGATGTACATCAGTGCACGAGACAGAACCTAGACATAAGAAACGGCCCAGACACTTGCTGTTACCAATTTGGTTGTTTTGATAGCAACAGTGATGATGTGCCAAAAATGGTGCCTGAGTCCTAGGTAAAGACAGGACTCTGGATATGGGAGGGGCCCATTTACTACCAGGTCCAATCTGTGGCATTTTGGCCAGATGTGTTTTCAAGAATACGACAGAATCAGAAACACACAACCTCAAAATATGAGTGAATCCAACATTGTGTTAATAAAATCCCTAAATGAAAGCAATCATTTATCTAAAGGAAAATCATTGCAGCATATTGCCTCCATCTCAACACCCAATTCCTTTTAGGACAGGAGAGAATTCACTTGATGAATGACTGCAGGAAAGGGGAAATTCAATGTAGATCTATAGTTTTCAGCAAAATGGAGTGCTGTTGTCATGATGTACTACTTACTGACGTAACACAGACACCATCCTTAGGACCTAAATAAGCACACTTTAAAAATATATACACCAAGGCTTTGTGATTTCCTAATGCCAGGACCCACCTAACAGAAGCAAGAGGAAGAAGAAACAAGGATTGCCATTCTTTGCCCAAGAGTACTTTCCTGTCACTGACTGTGAGGGTTGGAAATGTAAAGGTAGACATTTTGTAACAAAAGGAAGGGAATGGTTGACTTTGCAGTCCAGGAGTGGAGGGCCCTGGGACTATCAAGGGAGAAGAGTGGAGTGAGGGACCCTACCCAAAGAAACAGTGACACCAGAGATGGAGGCAGAGACGATGATGTGGAGAGATGGAGTGGCTGGGGACTCTAGACCCAGAGAGGAAGAGGGGCTGTGTGCTGACGACCAGGGGACAGGCTTGTGGGGTATACCATTTCATTGATGATGCATGGAGGGGATTGTAACCATGGCAATGTAACCATACACGATAGGATGAATGTAAAGCTAATGTTCTCCCATGTAAACTATCACGTAATTCACACGAAAACATCAAAAAAAAAAAAAAAAAAAAAGTACGTTCCTGTCAACCTCAAAATTAGAACTGGTGGTGAGAAGAGACATAGGCTAACAGAGTTGAAACTGCTAAATCAAATGGTAAAATCCAAAAGATGCACAGTAATGGGTATATCTGGGCCACTTGGAAATTCTTTCTATGCTAAAACATCGCCTCTAAGGATGTTAGAGTGCTGGAACGTTCTCTGCTCAGCCGCTCGGGCACTGACCTTTTCTGCAGTTGTGGTCCATATTTGGGCAGCGTTTGACTCAGGGGCCATCAGCAAGCTATGAAGCAAGGCGATCACTTCCGCAGCCATGCTGTTGGCCACGTGTCCACTGATGAAGGGTCGCACGGGATCAGTCCTGTAAGTGTCAACATGGCAAACCGTTGGTGCCCAGTGATTGGTAAGAATGCCGAGAAGTAGCTTTCAGGGTTAACATCAAAGGAAAACAGTTTCTCTTCATAAAAGGAAAAGTTGATTTTGTTGACTGAGAAGAAGAGAAAGTAAAGTATTACCAGGAAGAAATGCCTCTCACATTCTGGTGTCTGAAGAATCGTTTGACACAATGGATCTCACCTTTTTTTTTTAATTGTAGAGGCCACCAAGATTAAGGACAGAGAGTATGTTGTGCCTACTCCTGTCTTGCAAGCACAAAACACACCACACAAGTTTCCCAAAGGCAGCACTCATCCACCCCCACTTCTAGCCCTATTAAGATGTTTATGTGCACAGTTGCAAGAGTGGAGAAATTTTTCTTGAAAGAAGTAAAGGCAGTAAAATTAATGTTTACTAATATTTAAAAAAAAGACAGTGGTGTTCCTGGTTGTAGACTTTGTAGAAAAAACAATGCTCTGGTTGTAAATGTCTATTTGGCCAGCACATCCTTACTCTGATTACACAACCACAGAACTACCTAGATGAGCAGTACTCAAAGATCCCTCATACTCGGCCCTGAGAGCAATTACTACCACAGACAGGGATTATTCCCTCTAGGCCTTATTTCCAGAAGGCCAAAGGGATGGTATAAAACTAGATACTGCAAAACAAATCCACCATAGTAATTACGAGAAAGGTGTGGAAAGGTTCTACTGGGTAAAAGATTTTACCTTGCAAGGTCAGAGTTCCTCTCCCGGCAAATGGAGGTTTGGGCGGTCTTCTTCTTGTCTCCTGTGGATAGTCCACTCACTGTCTCTGGGTTGACTGACTCTACAGGTGGCCCAACACTGACAATGAGGCCTGATTGTGCCCACTTGGTTGCCTTCCGAAGAGCAGCTACTGCCTCCTCTGTAATCACTTCACAACAGCCACCCTGGGCATCAGTTTGAACACAGGATATTTAGTTCACCTTCTCAGTACCATATTTTTCTTTTTTATATATCTTATTGAGTTTTAGGTAAAAGTTTACAAAGCAAATTAGGTTCTCATTAAATGATTCTTTTTTTTTTTTTTTTACATGTTTTATTGTGAATTATGTGATAGTTTACATGGGAGAACATTAGCTTTACTAACTGAGTCTTATATAGATTGTTCCATAACGTGGATTACAATTTTCAGTGTGTCAGCATTCTCATTATTTTCATTCTTTTTGTTCTGTTTCCATTGATCTAGCTTCCCTGCCACTCGTTGACTTTTTTATCTCTGCTTTTGGGTAAATGTTGACCTTTTTTTTCCTTATGGTTGAGCGCTTAAGACAACATATTCCTCAGATTGATAGTTTATTTTTTAAGCCAATCTATTATTGGGTTGAAAGGAGACTTTTAGAAGTATCTTTCACTCCAGGTTTTGTTCATAAAAGTCTCCTTTCAATTCAATAATAAATTGGCTTTTAAAATAAGTAATATATAGCCTCTGGGGGTTCCTTTAATCTCTGTCAGTCTAGTAAGCACAGTCATTGATAGCAATTTGAGTTTTGCGCTACATCTTTCTCCTATTCTATCCAGAACTTTCTATTGTATCCTGGTCAGAATGGTAGCCAGGCACCATCTAGTTTTTCGGGTCTCAGGCTACTTGTTCTGTGGGATACTTTCTTCTCTGAGCCTTTAGTTTCCTTCTCTTTTGTTCCAGAAGGGAAGAGATCAATAGTTGTATATTAGATGGCTACTTGCAAGCATTCAAGACCCCATACACTACTCACCAAACTAGAATGTGCATTATCTTTATATACTAAATTATGCTAACTGACTGAGTTGTTCCATGAGATTATGGTCTCAAGCCAATCCCAAGAGGTATTTGGCTATGTCTAGGATACTTTTGTAACTGTGCCCCCTATGAGCTTTATTATATACTAATATAAATATATACATGTAGCACATCTCAATATAAGGAGCTCTGGTAGCGTAGTGGTTACAAATCAGGCTGCTAACCTCAAGGTCGGCACTTCAAAACTAACAGCTGTCCTGCAGGAGAAAGGTGAGGGTTTCTGCTCCCGTAATGATTTGCAGCCTTGGAAACCCGGTACAGGGTCACTATGAGTTAGAACCAACTCCATGGTACTTAACAACAATAACAACGTCCCAATATGCATATTCTTATGCCTACAAATATATTTACCTACGCATGTGTGTGTACTCACACATACCTTCCTATACACATCTACCATAATAAACAAGGTCAGCAGTTTGAGTCTACCAGTCACTCTGTGCAGGGAAAGCTGAGGCTTTCTGTTCCCATAAAGATGTACAGCCTCGGAAACCCTATGCAGAATCTCTGTGAGTCAGAACCGACTTGGTGTCACACAACCACCATCAATAACAACCACACATCTGGCATACATATTGTAAATATACCAATCATTTTGGCTGTTCATTACAGTTGCTGCAAAATTGTGTATGTTGTAATACTGAATACAACTGTCTTTTATTCTTGCGTTTCTCTCAGTGTCTTCATTTACTTTGGTCTAGTTGTGCTGGCATTTCCTACTACTGTCAATTACCTGGTTGAAGCCTACCAACCGCTCCTTGGAAACCCTGTACAGGGTCATTATGGGTCGGAACTGACTTGACGGCACTTAACAACAACAACCACCTTGCTCATCACCAGAAATAACAGGTATCTTTAACAACAACTATCTAGCAGGACTCCTGGGGGCGGTGCTGATCCTAACAACAACAACCACCTTGCTCATCACCAGAAATAACAGGTATCTATAACAACTATCTAGCAGGACTCCTGGGGCGGTGCTGGAGGATCAGCACTGGATTTCGAACCATAAGGTCCGACAGTTCAAACCCACCAGCTGTTCCTTGGAAACCCTATACAGAGCCACTGTGCGTAAGAATTGATGATGCTGAACAACAACAAAATTATCTAGCAAGTGACTCCTGCTCCCACATACTACATATCCCCACCACCAATTACCCAAGCAATTCAGGTTTGACTTTTAAAACTCAAAGAATAAAACACTGTATGTAGAAAGTTAAATTTCCATAAACACTCTAGGCCCTGGCCCGGCCAGAGTTCACTGCTAGTCCTCTAGATGTTTTCCACACACATTCTAGCACACATCACTATGGGGTTGCGCTGCAGTTTTTCAGTTATCAATATAGCATGACCATTTTTCCAAATCAGTATTTATAAACCCATCTCAATATTTTTAAGACACGCAAAATATCTTTTTCTTTACAAATATCACAATGTCTTAAACCAATCCTGTATTTATTGGGTACATGGATTAAATTTTGTTTGGTTTCTCAAACAAAATTGAGATGAACATATTGTGTGTCTACTTCTGGAACTTGAGAATGCCTATTGACGTCACCTTGACAGTGATGGCTATTAGCAATCTTTCTTAACTTTACTGTCTGGCAGGTGAGAAATTATATCTTTCTGTTCCTTTCATTCCTTTATTTAATTAATCATGAGCCTGAGCATCTTCTTCTGTTTTTATGGCTATTTGTCTTTATTTCTTATTATCTGTTATTCTCTTAATGACCTTTCAAACTATTTTCAGACTTTAAAACTTTCTTAAAAGAGCTCAGAAAAAACTTCTAAGTCAAAAAGTGTTCACTTTGCCTGAGGTGGAGGCACAGACGATGAACCGGAGAGATGGAGCAGCTGGGGACTTTAGACCCAGAGAGGGAGAGAGGTTGTGTGCTGACGACCTGGGGGCAGGCTTGCAGGGTATACCCTTTGGTTGGTTGATGATGCATGGAGGGGATTGTAACCATGGCAATGAAACGATATACGATAGAAGGAATGTAAAACTAATGTTCTCCCATGTAAACTATCACATAAAAAAATGTTCACTTTTTAGTTTGAGCATTAATGACAAATGGCTTTTTGACTAGCTGTCTTTAAAATGGCCTCTTTGTGAGAACTTAACAAGGGATTTTTCTCCTGGAAACCATAGGCATGTGCCTCAATCATAGGTTGTATCAGAGCAGGTCTCTCCACTTTAGGATTACCTTGGTCATGTCGCGATCCATTTTCACAACTTTCTCCATGTTGGCGCCAGTACCAAGTCGGAAGGGCCGTCCTTCTGAGCTACTACAAAAGGGAAGTCAAAGAAAGGAGCAGATTTACAGACACTGTCAAAGATTGGGACTGCCTGCTATAAGGTAACAGTGCCAGGCAGGCCACCATGACATGCTATAAGAGTTTTTAAATCCACAAAGAGAAAATGATTTGCTATTACTTCAAGACAGCACTTTTAGGGTCTGACAAAGCAACTGTTTTTAGAGTTGTAATGATAGCCAATAATCTACACCAAACTGATGTATAAACTAAAGAGCTGAACAAAAATGACAATCTGTACTTATAATAAATGGAGAGCCCAGCATATCGGAGAGCCCGGCACTCATTAAATTATTGAGGAAACTTAATGCCTTGACATGCATGGCTGGTTCTTCCTTTCTAATAATTCAGCTTCCCCAACCTACTAAAGCCAACTCTCTAAACAATCTCTCACCCAATTTGATCTATGACATTTTGCAATGCTCAAGACTGTTCCTTGGAGATTACTTCATCTCAGCACTGACCTACCCTGACCCTGCTTAGTTCATGTCATCATCTCATTAGTTCTTTCAGTTGCCATAATGGGAGACAAGGGATCCAATTATGGGATGGCAACATCTCCAAATCACTCTTCCATCTGATACATAAACTGCTACCTGTCCTAAATTTGTGGTGGAAGAAGGCCTGCCGGTTGTCCTGGCTCTCACTAGTAGGTCTCTCTAGGTTTGTAATATGTGGGCAATGATTATAACTTTATTCCTTGCTGAACAATGAAGTAAATACTCAATGAATTCAAGATTTTTTAAAGTTTCCTTATGTCTCCACCTCACAGTCAGTATTCTCCTACAATTTCCTAGTGGCTGAAAGATGCAAATAAGCAAGCCCAACCTTCAGTATTCCTTCTCAAAGCTCAAGGAACATTATAGACTTTCCAAGGGATGCAAACAATATATTCTCAGTAGGGCTTTAGCCTTCTGTTGGGTTTGGAGACAGAGTTCTGCATTATGGTAAAGTGCTTGGGCTCTGTGGTCACAGAAGCTTATGTTTACATTTCAGTTCTGCCTCAGTTTGTTCATGTGTAACAGCAGAAATGACAGAACAGTGCCTATCTCCTAGGGACATTAAGAGGGCTGAGTCAGGAGATGCACATGAGGGGCTTACTTAGCACGCAGTGCCTGCTGCATGGTTAGTGTCATGGTTTGAATTGTATCCTGAAAAAATATATGTTAACCTCGCTAGGCCATAGTTCTTAATGGTTTGGCAGTTATATAATGATGCAAGTATCCCTATGGTGTGATCTGATGTAAGGGGATTAGGGTGGGATGCAATACCCTTAATCAGATCACAGCCCTGGTCCATGTAAGGGCAGTTTCCCTGGGGGTGGGTGGGGGTGGGAGGTGGTCTGCATCATCTTTTGTCTTATAAGAGATGATCGGAGAGAAGCAAATAGAGAGAGAGGGACCTCAGTATCACCAAAAAAAGAAGAGCCAGTAGCGTGTCTTTTGGACCTGAGGGCCTCTCTTCATTGTGAACCTCCTAGGCCCAGGGGAAGACTGATGCCAAGACACATGGAGATCTCTAAGGGACACCAAACACATACAGATGTTGAAAGGAGATAGAACCTTCCTCTAGAGGCAACAGAGAGAAAGTTCCCCTTGAGCTGGCACCCTGAATTTGGACTTTTATCCTCCTAAAGTGTGAGAGAATATATTTGTTTGTTAAAGTCACCCACGTGTGATATTTCTGTTATTGCGTCACAAGAGAACTAAGACAGCTCCACTTGTGGTATCTCTGCTGTACTAGCACTAAGTAACTAAGGGAGTCCTGGTATGGTGCTGTAGGATAAGCACTGAACCACAAGGTTGCTTTGAACTGCATGGCTGGCATTCCTATGACTCAGAACTGACTCGAAGGCACTTAACAACAATAATATGAGTCAGAACTGACTTGCTGGCACTTAACAACAACAGCAGCAGGTAACTAAGACACCATCCACTTGTGGTATTTCTGTTACAGCAGAACTAGTTAATGAAGACAGTTAGTGCCTGATGACCAGTAGTTATTACAATCATTACAGTCACCTTAGTAATGGCTGGAGAACTTCATGGGATGACTGGTCTTCCCGCTTGTGAATAAATATGGAGAGCTTGCCATCCACTGCTTCACTCTCTTCTCCAGGATCTTTATCTCCTTTTAAGGAATTTTTGGGACTGCTTTTTGTCAATGTGGTATCAGGTTCAGAAGCAGTAGGAGAAAGAACTGTCTGACATCCTTTAGGAAAAAAGCAAAAGCCTTTTCAAGAAAATGCTTTTCTTTTCTTATGCTTTTCTATTGCTGCAGCTCTCTCCCATCCCCATGTGAAAAACACTGACTTTGGAATCACTCTGCTTGATGGCACCTGGGCTCCTTCTCTTTTACCAGAGGAAGCACAGTTGCAGTTGTGGACAAGGTAGGTCTCTCAGACAGACTGTCCACAGGAAGTCCACTTCTCCATCCGGGAGTTCCTTACCTGGGACCACATAATCTGCCAGCTTTGCCAAGAGCAGTGATGCAATCTTCGAAGCTGGGTCACTGGGATCCTCCTGTTCACTGTTTAAGGAGGGAACTGAGTAGCTCCATGGTGGGAGCTCCACATTTCCACAGTCTTCCACGCTCATTAGCGGGAGGGCTGCCCGGCACAGCTGCAGAATGATGAGGACCAGCTTCGGAGACGGGCGTTGGTCAAGGAGTAGGGAGAGGAGTTTGGACACACAGGCTGGCTGGCTCAGGATGGCTTTACCGATGTGGCTCCTGGCAAAGAAAGAAGAAAAGGTAACAATGCTAGGAATTTTGAATTACAGAACCTTAGAAGCTCCCTAACATAGAGCTAAACAAAGTGATGACACCAGATTTCATGAGGAAGACAGGGGCTGACAATATGGTTTGATGAAGTAGAATTAAGTGTTTTTGTAAACATGATGAGAGCTCATCATTGACCAAGTATACTTAAAAAATGTGATTTTTTAGTATTTTCTTACTCCTCATGCTTATTTAGTTGAAATCCTATAGCTTAACATGATTCATAAGGAGCCCTGGTGGAGTAATGGTTGTGTTTGACGGCTAAGTGAAAGATCAACAGTTTGAATCCACCTGCTGTTCAATGGGAGAAAAGAGCTGGTAACTCTACTCTGTCTAGGTCTAGTCTATTCTATACGGTAGTTATGAGTTGGACTCAACCTGATGGCACAAAACTATAAGAGTGTGATTCATGGAGCACTAAGAAGGAATCTTGGTGTGGCATTGTAGGATAAGTACTTGACCACAAGGTGGGTTTAAATTGCAAGGTCCGTGGTTCAAACTCACCAGCTGCTCCTTGGAAATCCTATACAGGGTCGCTATGAGTCAGAACTGACTTGATGGCACTTAACAACAACCACCACCAAGGTAGAAATCTAAACTATGAATTTTCTTCCATTCTAGTCTTGCATTCTTTTTAAATAAGTGGTTCAAATTCAAAGATATCATACAATGTCATATAGCCTCAACATTCTCAGATCTGCCACAGCTGAATCCATTACATTTCACTAAGAAATATAAAAGATGTAGAAGCAGAAAAGTATGATGGGGAACAAACTTTTGCATCATGGCTCACACACGACACAGTTTTTTTTCTTTTAAAGACAAAGCAGGAGAAAGTGAGGTCCTGAAGGATTATCCTTTTATTTTGCTATAAGGGGTAAGGATTTGGGTTATTGAATGCAACTGCATTCCCTCAAAAGAAACTGTTATTTTATGATCACCTAAACAATGCTCATATTTTGTAACTTAAGTTGTTATTTTGTTTCAAAGGCTTTATTCTCTATTATTTCTTCTTGAGGTAGGAAGGTGTCAAAAGGGCTTAGTAATTTAGATGTTTAAGAAGATCACTACCACAAGAAAAGCCTAGTAACTGAAGAGGAAAGTCAACTCCCCTCAAAGCTCTGGATTGGGCCATCATACCTGGAAAGATCATTGAGAAGACTGAGGACATCCTGAAGGGCATCATTCCCAGCAGCCTGGTTGCCACAGCACTCGGTGGCTCGGGCAAGATGGTTAGTGAGCAGGCTAGACACCTGGCGAGCCAGACCAGAGTGTACCGCCTCTGTGGAGCCGCCTTCATAAGTACAAAAAGAAAAAGCACAGTGAAACATGTCCTGTACTTTGACCAATTGTCTCTGTTTTGCGCAGTATTTCATTAACGATCCATTCAGTGCCTCAGTGTTAGATAAAATCCGCACATAAGAAAGTTAACAATTATTTGAAAAATCCTTCAATGTTGAGGGGGAAACACTGTCCTTAATTAAAACAATATAATTTATCCATAAGTAACCAAGGAACACACTTTGATTGAATGGGAAGAATGATTTTACTGGTGATGAAAACAGCTTGATTTTTAACTCCTAACCGACCTCTTCTCAAATATAAAGACCGTTTGGAATCCTTTTATCTTCAATGTAGTTCCAGGGAGCTCCAAGCATCCCTTGTACAAGCCACACAGATTATTTACCATTTCCTGAACTTCCCAGGAGCTCTGGATTGGATCTTTGAATCTAGCACTCCTTCAAGAAAAATTCATACATCACCTACTCTGGAAAGTTTCCCACTTTCTGGGTTTCTCTGAGTTACCCACTTTCAAAGTATAATATAATCCCTAATAGCCACATGTGATGATATAAGAATTCCATAGTCAGTCATTTACAATGGAACTCTAAGTGTCTGGAACTGTAGGATAAGCACTGGACCACTAACTGAAAGGTTGGTGGTTCAAACCCACCAACTACTAAACCCTATGCAGGGTTGCTATGAGCCAGAACTGACTCCAAGGCTACTTATCAACAATACTAATAATATCAGTCCAAAAACCAAATTTAAAAATTGTAGTATTTATACTTAGTGTACTATAATTTGTATACAATAAGGTATGAGGGAGGCTTCAAAAAGTTCATGGAAAAATTCCACTCTCTTTTAATTCCATGTTTCCATGAACTTTTTGAATCTCCTCATACGTATTAACTATGTGAGACTGCACTTTGTATGCACCTTGACTATGACCTTGGTTTTACTGTAATCCTTGTTCATGTTCTACTTCACTCACTGAACCAGGTCTTAAAGGGAAGAACAAAGTTTTTCTTCAGCTTCTAGCATATGAACAGAATCTTTTCAAATTGGATTGGTAACTAAAATCACAGTTTAGAAATACAACCTTGAAAAACCATTTCATAAAAACATTTATTTGAAGATTGTTGGCAGTACTGACCAGAAAAAATTTTCTGGAGTTAGTATACAGCTTCAAGGAACTCTGGTAGTGTAGCTGTCACAAGTTGGGCTACTAACCTCAAGGTCAGCAGTTTGAAATGACCAGCTGTTCCACAGGAGAAAGATGAGGCTTTCTGCTCCCGAAAAGATTTACAGCCTCGGAAACCCCATGCAGGGTTGCTATGAGTCAGAACTGACTCCACGGTATACAATGAACAACCAGCACCAGTATACAGCTTCAGGGTGCAAGGACACTGTATCATGTCATGCAATCGTTATTGGTTTTCACAGAACCATACTGATGAAAGGCCCTCATAAAGTCATTAATTTAGTCTATAATTTCACTTAGCTCCCCCTTCTCTCTATCCGGAGTCCTGGTGTGGCACTGTGGGTTAATGCGCCAGACTGCAAAGCTGTTTGTACTGTAAGGTTGGCAGTTCAAGCTCACCAGCTGCTCCTTGGAAACCCTATACAGGGTCACTATTGGTCGGAACCAACTTGACGGCACTTCACAACAACAACATCTCCATCCAATGCACATACTTTTAAGTACATGGATAGAAGAAATCTCTAGACATACTTCTTACCTTCTTCTTTTTCCCACTCCACACAGCGGTTGGCGAGCACCTGGAAGGCTGCCCAGGCCATGGTGGCTACCTTCTGCTTCTTGGTTTGTTTTTCACTACAGCTGGACTCAGTCTGACTACTCAAGCTACACAGTCGGTCCATGAGTTGGACAAGGCCACTGCGGACCAGGCACTTCTCTTCACTCCTAGGCAGAGGGGAAAATGTTGTAGGAAATAAATACAACTCTCCCTGAAGGTCCAGGTTACCAAAGGGGCATAAGACATGTCTCTATAGTTCTCTGTGTAAAATGTAAGATACTATCATGTACAATTAAACACAAGCTTTTTAAACTCATGTTGGTTTCCTTTATAAGTAAGGGACCACAAATACTGGTTGTTCATATAGAACAGCAAAATAAAAATCAATAGCATAAACTTAAGGTTGCCATAATAGTAAAAATGATGTATATTTCATAGGAAGGGAATTCAAAGAATGATAGCCTGAGTGCTTGACATTTCTAAACTATGAATCAAGCAAGCTAAGAAGACAAGTGTACACATGAATTTTTATTTTTATTTATTTATTTTTGCTAAATTATAAGTAATGTCCTAGGGAACTTTCATTTTCCTTCAAACTTGTTCTTCTTCAGAGTATAATGTAATCTCTTAATGGCTCCATAAAATGATGCAGGAACTCCATAATCAGGAATTTACATAGCAGCTTTAGGTGTCTGTCAGTAGGCCAATTTGTTTAGTCAGATTAATAACTTCATTAGACAATCAATGCCTAAATGCATTTTTTTTTTAACTAAAATATTTAATCAACTTCACTGAAGTATAACTTACACACAATAAAAGGTATTTCCTTGCTTACCTGGTGTAAGGTATGGTACATAAGAGACCGATGCTATTTGCACATGCAATAGGGTACCGAGCACACAAAGACACTACAGAGGTCATGGTCTCTCCGAAGGCTTCCTGAACCTGTTCAACCATTCCACCACAGGTAAGTTCTTCAATTCTATGACACAGAAACAAAACCACAGGCTTCCTGAACCATGTCAAGATCAGTGAAGGTGAATCTTGGAGATAATGGAACTGAATGTTTTTCAATCTGCAGGACTACAGAAAACTGTTGGGCAGAATTTCTAGAAATGCCTCAAAGACAATGGACTACACTTAAAAGTCGTGGAAATCAGGGTTTGGTAAAGTTAAACAGGTTTATCGACTGCAAGACTTTTCAGAACCTTTAATAAGACAAGTCTATGGTATTTTCACAGAGCTCTGGCAGTGTAGTGGTTACAAATCGGGCTGCAAACCGCAAGGTCAGCAGTTCAAAACTACCAGCTGTTCTGCAGGAGAAACATGAGGCTTTCTGCTCCCATAAAGATTTACAGCCTTGGAAACTCTGTTCAGGGTCACTATGAGTTGGAACAGACTCTACAGCACACAACAACAACAAAATGGTATCTTCAAGAACAAGAAAATGGCACCCAACATTTCCCAGCTTATTTGATAATGCACTCACATTTGCTTCAGCTACATCTATGAGGATAAGTCAAATAGTATTGTTACCATACTTCCAACTCATACATGTATGGGGTTGTTCCAAACAAAATGTGTTTAAAGATATATCTATGATCTATTATGGGCTGCAGACAAGTTCCCTCAGCAATACACTCATTGCTGTTGTTGTTGTTATGTGCCGTGGAGTCAGTTCCGACTCATAGCGATCCTGTACAGGGTTTCCGAGGCTGTAAATCTTTACGGGAGCAGAAAGCCTCATCTTTCTCCCGCGGAACAGCTGGTAGTTTCGAACTGCTGACCTTGCGGTTCACAGCCCGATTCATAACCACTACGCTACCAGAGCTCCTTATTAGGGTGTCTTAAAAAAATAACAACAAAAACAGTTGCATCACAACAGTGGTTTCTGAGGGGATCTGCTAGGACATTCAAGGTAGAGAGGTGAGCTCAGATGGTTTTGGCAACTGTTTTTTGGAATTTCAAAGAGGTTATCTTGATACATTTCCTTGAAGGGCACAGGACAATCACAGGGCTTATTAAGAACAAGTCTTGGGAAAATGGAAAATAGCACTGGTGAGAAGAAGGCCAGGAAAGCTGTGCTGAGGAATTTTCCCATCACGACACTGCTCATTGTTCTAGGGTAGTTTGGTCTGTCCTATGAGAATTTTATTGAAAAACCTTACTCCTTCTACCTTACAGCCCTGATCTTGCCCTTTTAGATTTCCTTTTGTTTCCCCAACTCAAAGAACACTGAAAAGGTATAGGATTTAAGTCCCTGAAGGATGCCAAATGGCCATTTTGAGGTGATATAAATCAAAGCATGCAGAATTCATTGGGGAAGAAATAAAGAGATGGAAATATCACCTTCAGAAATATATAGACCTAAAGGAGACTATGTTGAGAAACAACAGCTTCACATTCTTAGGTTTTTATTTAATGAAGGCTTCTATGATTTTGTAGCAATACCTTTTGACTTTCTCTAGTATAATCCACGCAACACTGAATATAGCAAATGTAATTTGACTAAGCAGAAAACCAAGGCCCAGATAGATTAGCTAATTGTCTTTTTTAAATGCATACTCAGATTGCTAGCAACAAGTTGATATGAAACAGGATTTTCCCAATGCAAAAACACAACATGGAACAAGTAGCCTCTGGCAGTTCAAGTCTGGGACACAGACTTGGAGAAGAATACCTTTTCAACTCTTACCTGAAGATCTTTGAAGCCCAGTCTAAAAACTAGTATAGAATAACAACTCAGGAATAAACTAAAAACCAAACCCTTCAAATTCAACATCTACAATTAAATTGTTAGAGAAATTGATCCAGTAAGACAAATCATGAAACAGAGGTAGAAGAATGCTAACTACAGCACTGTTGTTAATGCAAAACAAAAAAGGAAGAATCGATGTGCCTATCAGTAGGGAATACATTAAATTAAAAAAAGAGGAACATCTATTTGCTGTTGGATAAGTTCTGGACTGCTAACAGCAAAGTTAGCAGTTCAAAGACACCAGCTACTCCCTGGAAACCCTATAGAGGATTGCTATGAGTTGGAACAGACTCAACAGCATTGAAAAAGAACAACAATACCGAATGGAAATTTAAAAACTTCTTAAAAATGACAAAGTAGATCTACATGTATTAACATGAAAAGGTAAAGCTATCCATGATATATTGAGTAAAACAACATGAGCTACAGAAGAATATGTATAATTCGATCTTCTTGTGTGCTGTCTAGTCGGTTCCAACTCATAGCAACCCTGTATAGGGTTTCTAAGAGTAGATGGTGGGTTTGCACTGCTGGCCTGGCAGTTAGCAGTTCAGTGTTTTATGGTACAGCGCCACACTAGGGCTCATAATATGACTTTAATTAAATAAAAATAATAAAATAAAATAATTATACATGCCTATGTAGATGATGTGGCACTGTGGCTTAAAAGTGCAAGGTCGGTTTGAACCCCAAGGTTGGTGATTCAAGCTCACCAGCCAATCCTTGGAACCCCTATAAGGGGTCACTATGATTCAGAACCGACTCGACAGCATGTAACAACCACATGTGTATGAAGAAGTCCACAGGATAAACACTCAAACTTAAGGACGGTTTGAACTGCAAAGTAGGTGGCTCAAACTCATCAGACACTCCTCAGAAACTCTACACAGGGTTGCTATGAGTTGGAACTGACTTGATGGCACTTAACAACAACAATAATGTGTGTGAAGGAGTCCTGGTGTGGTGCTGTAGAGTAAGCACTGGATCACAAGGTCAGTTTGAACTGCAAGTCACTTCTCAGAAGCCCTATACAGGGTCACTATGAGTGGCAGCCGATTACATGGCATTTAACAGTGTATCAAGCAAATAGCTCTTCGTATATGTGCCACTGATGTAAGAAGCTCGTGATAAACAGATTGGAATTTAGCAGGGCAGGAGAGTAAATAGACTTTTATATAAACTGAGTGTTTTGTAAAACTATGTACCATATGTTTATAAAAACAAAAATACAGTATTTGGGGGGAAAAGGTCAGCAAATACTACTGCCTATGTTTTGGCCTTTGGAATGGCTTTTGCCTATTCTAGACAGGATAGCATACATTGACAGAAACCACTGACCTGGGTCCTCCCTGAAGGACCATCGTCACTGGGCCCACAAGATGCGTCACCCCTCCTACGCGCACGGCGGCCGTCAGCAGTTCCCGCATGTGCACCAGGGCCTGTTTGCGGGTGTTTCCTCGCCGCCACCTTGTCTGTGCAGCTAAAAGAAAACTGCTGCTGGACACCTGGAATGCATAACAAGGAAATACACTGACTCCTTTCAACTGTCACTGGGCCATTTGTGCTGTGAGTTCATCTATAGGCAACAAAATGTGACATACAGCTTGGTCGGGGTTGGTACCGATGAAAGCAAACAACTGTCCCAGCAAGACACTGTAGGTGGGTTTGTCCCTGCTGTCCTCAATGGCTAAAGACTGAAGGAGTGTAAAGGAACTACTGCGGTGGCTGGTCACGTGGCGCCGCCTTCAGGGTAAGGGGTATGGGGAGAGACAAAACAGTGTTAGATCAACAACAAAAGAGACAAGCTCAGGGGGTTTGTTTGGATGAATGTATTCAGCTGCATGTGGAACTCCAACCTTGGCTATTAGCCATTTACCTCTGATTCGCTCTAGTAAATTCCAAGTCTTCATTACCAATCATTTCCAGGTCAGAAGGAGCCGACATGCTGCGAAGAAAAACAGGCTGCCGGACAGCATGTGAGATCACCTTTGTTTCAGAAGCTGATTTACAAGCTGGAAAAGAAAGGAATAAAAAGGCTACCATTTTTGCTATCCAATTTGTAAGGATTTACAGCAAAAGCTAAAGCCAACACAGAATGACTCAACAATCCAAGTGTATCTTCTACTAACATTCAGCTACCAATCTAGTTAGCACAGAACACTGATGGTTTCCTGGTGTGGTGCTATGGGATAAAGCACTGGACCGCAAAGTTGGTTTGAACCTCAAGGTCAGTGGTTCAAACCCACCATCTGTTCCTTGTATACCCTATACAGGGTCACTATGAATCAGAATTGATTCCATGGCACACAGTAACAAATTTTTTTAAATCCTAAATATTAGGTAATCAATTTTAACTTGCAAAAACTAAAAATCTTTTTATTAAATTGGCTTTTTAAAAGAAAAGTAAAAAAACTCATCTAATTTCATAAACCATCCAGCTTGATTTTAAAGATCAGCATCCTGGCACGTTACTGTGCTGCACACTCAGCAGGGAGCAGCATCCTATCACTAGAGTTAGACGCTTGGGATCATCTTAAACTTCTGATTCCAAATGAGAAGAAGAGTGTTAGGTGATCAGCTGGGATGAAAACAAATTTGTTCATCAGGCAATGGGACTAGAATATACAGACTCTTTCACTTAAGAACATGCTGATACCAATTGTTTCCTCAAGTTCAGAATTAGCATCTCAGGGTTCCACTCAGTGTATGGACCCTACCCTAAGTAGGAACACTCATTGGTTTTCCTAAGAGATACATTTTCACATTAAAAATTAAAATGTAAACAAGAAATGTTAATTCTCAAAAATTCATGCCATTCCACATAATTGGTAAAGACGAAATACAAAATCCATGTCAAGTAAAGAGAAAGAAAATAATGTTATAAGATTCACAATGCTGATTAATTATCTATGCTACTATGAAAATGATAAACCATAAACTAAAAATAAAGGGCACTAGATTGTAAAACAGATGTCACTGGGATCCTGGGAGGAGTCCTGGTAGCACAGGGTTAAACTTTTGGCTTGTACAAACCCACCAGGCACTCAGTGGTTAAACTTTTAGCTGGTACAAACCCACCAGGCACTCAGTGGGAGAAAGATGTGGCAGGCTGCTTCTGTAAGGATTTATCACCTTGGAAACCCTGTGGGGCAGTTCTATTCTGTCCTAGAGGGTCACTGGCTATGAGTTGAGTTGAAATTGACTGGACAAGCAGTGAATTTGGCTGGGTCCTGTGATGCCCCCAACAAATATCTGATATCCTGGTTCCTCCTGTGGAAAACTATTTTGATCTGTCCTGGATCTGGCTGTCTCCAGGAATTAAGATAAAGCTCAGGGAAGTTTCTGGGTATGCTAGACTTCAATTTAGACAAAGCAAAAAGTATGTTGCTACATAGCAACTTCAGCTTATTAGCTGACACACAAAGTGCCACATGAATTCAATCAAAAATAAGTTATTTCTTGAGTGGAAAAACGCTGACATTTCCTTTCTTTTCCTGTCTACCAGTACACAAAAGTAACTTTTTCCAAGTAGTTGGTGTGTTCTTTGAGAAGATGGGAACCAAAAAGACTGGGAAGGACTTCCCCCACATCGTACCTGGGGTTTCTGCAGGTGTCCCAGAAATACTTCTTGTGAGGCCTGACTGGGCTGCGATGGTGACATGCAGCAACAGCTCAGCTCGGTTCATGAGACTCTTCACTAACGTCTTTGTTTTAGCCAGTGGGTGTGAGGGTTTCTGAATAAGAGAATTCACTTCCTGGAGGAACTTCTCCCTGTAAAGAAAGGCTAATGCACATTGAGTTGTTCTCTAGCTTACCAAAAATAATGTCTTATGTGTGTGTGTGTTTGTATTCATTACAAAGGATATGAACAAGAGAGAAGGGAAACTAAGCAAAACCTCACAAGCACATTCCTCAGTTTCCCTTTCCCCATCCAAGCAGAGAAGTGTTTTATACACTGTGGCCAGTTTAATTTTCTTTTTCTCAGGCCTACATGCTAACTTTTGATGGTTCAAATCTTCTTACTTCCAAATGACCAAAAGTTCAAACTCTAAGATATAGAGTGAATTCATAAAAGAACAAAAGAAAAACTATTAAGAGACCAGATCTTTGTATTGTACTTTGAGCATCAAGGTAAGAAATTAACCCTAGGTAATTATCAATATCACTAACCTCAGTGATAGGACCATGTTTTCAAGATCATTTCCATCAAAGGAGACTTCCTTCATTGAACACAAAAGTTCTAGCTCTTTCATTTTGTTCTAAAGAAGGAAAAGTCAAGAAAAGATGGTATGCAGGATCTGCAAAAACCAAGTTTTACTGTACATATGTTAATCAGAACAGAAAATTTCAGGGGAGAAAAAAAAACGCCACCTTTGGTTCATATTTCTATGCCTGAAGCACATTTGTCAGTCATTTAATGACTGATGGCATAGTCATTAAAGTGCTCTGCTGCTCAGTGAAAAATTGATGATTGGAACCAACCAGTTGCTCCATGAAAAAATGATGTGGTAGTCTGCTTTTAAAACCCTATGGGGCAGTTCAACTCTTTCTTACAGGGTAACTATGAACTGCAATCAACTCAATGGCAATAGGTTGTTGTTGTTTTTTTAGTTAGTATTTTAACAATGAAAAACTGTTTTTTTTTTTTTGCTTATTAGGTCTTGAAAGCAAAATCTAATACTAATGATTTCTTTTGATTCTTTATAAAACAACTAATGTATTAGAAAACAACTTAATGAGTAATTTATTTTTTGTATTACTGACATGCTGATCTACTCAATTTTCATTTAACTCCTTTTAAAGAATGAGCATGTTTTGGGGAATGCAATATTTTAGGCTGTGACATTATTTGATCTCTACACATGTGAGGCATACTTTTACTCTATAAATAGTAATGCCTCTATGAGAGGACAGTTTGCTCACCTCATTAAAATGGTAATCATAAAAGAAAGGCATGTTGTTCTCCAGTTTCCCCTGCATGGCTTCATCAACCTCACTTTGCCATTTCTGTTCCAATTCGGCAACACTCTGATACATATTAAAATAAAACATTGTGTAAATAAAGGGGGAGAGGGGAAGAAGTGTCATCTGAGAATTCAGAAATTCTAGTTATAATAGTAATTACTAACATACATTAAAAAAACAAAACAAAACAAAAAAACATACATTATTCCAACAGTTAATAAAAGGAATTTAGTACGTTAGCTTTTCTTTACCTGTAGCTGTCTCTCCATGGCATTGAGTTTCTTAAAGGTCTCGCCCATAATTTTACACAATAAATCATATTCCTCGGCATGTTCTTCTTGATACTGGAAATTTATTAGGGACTGCAATGCATCAACCAAGTTCAAATGCTTAATAACACAGGATACCACCATTTCCTCCATCACATCTGGCTGAATCACTTCCCTGGGATTACAACAGAAAACAGTAAAGATGTGCAACATGCTCTCAACTCATCAATAATACAGTTTACAGAGTATTTAAAAAGTAGGCTTTGATTTAAATATATGCTAAATACATTCACCGCATCTTTATTACGTGAACAGAATAATGGCTTTCACAAGTTGACAATACTTTAATAAATTAGCTGATAATCAAAATTAGAGGTTTCATTTCTATGATTTGTATATTTCGAGTTAGCATCCTATCATAATTAGAACAAGTCTAAGGCTGAAAAGTAAAAGATCTTTATCACCATTTGTTGTTACATGCACTAGAGTCAGTTCTGACTCATAGTGACCATAGTGACCCTGTATAGGGTTTCCGAGGAGCAGTAGCAGGTTTGAACCTCCGACCTTAGGGTGAGCAGTCCAGTGCTTATCCTACAGCGCCACATCATTTAGCCACCAATTCATTTTACATGGTTTTGTGGCGTGTGGTGTTTCATGCATATGACTGTTGGACTGAAAATAATGGTGTTTCTGTATTCTTTCACTCTAAATTTCATCTAGCCTCTAAATGTTTCTCTCTTAGATGGCCATTTTTTATTCACAAAGCAGATTATATGAAATCAGAAAACCACAAAGACATTTATAATTTCAACACTTCGCATTCTAGATTACAAACCTCTCACTATCCCTCTAGACATCAAATATAAAGCATTGTCTCTCGCCTCTTTGGAAACCAAAAGTAAGGCCAACTATTAGTAGAAGATCAAACTAACAGAAGAGATAAACCTAGAACTTGTAAAATTTCAGTGCGCATCAGATTCACAGGGAAAACTTGTTAAAACACAGATCATTAGATAGCACCACCAAAGTTTCTAATTCAGAATGGGGCCCGAGACGTGAATTCTTTCCAAGTTTCTTCTGATGCTACTACTGTGGGATAAAGGATCACACTTTGAGAATCACTGACCTAGAATCCCAATGGTGGGCAACCCAGCATACATGTTCAGCATTCATTAAGTAGACATAAAATTAAAGTATCATTCAATTGCCCACATGCAGAAATATACACCCTCTTCAACTGTTTAAAGTCTCTTGTGAAATAAGAAAATGCTATGAAGCAACATACTTTATGCTTGGTCTAAATTGAGGTCTAGCACGCCCAGAAATTTCCCTGAGCTTTATCATGATTCCTGGAGGCAGTCGGATCCGGGGCAGGTCAAAATAGTTTCCCACAGGAGGAACAAGGACATCAGAGGGGTAGGTGAATTCTCTGTCTTCCTCTATGGTCAGAGGCAGTGGTGAGGGGCTTGGCGTAAGAGCAGGAGAGATCACTCCATTGGCTTCCACCTGCCACTGGCACCTAAGCAAACAGAAATGGGGCAGTCATATCCTTCAGATTTAACAAAACATGAAGCATCAGATTGTGTGCTGAGTTCTTCATCAAACCTTCTCCATATGCTGAAGAAAAATGTGCACTATATGAAAGCATGTCTTCTCCAGAGTTTCATTATGAAGACTTTTAAAGACACAGAAAGGTTGAATGACATCGCTAAGACCAATATTCTGACACCTAGATTCTACAATAACAAATATTTTGCTGTACTGACTTTATCACATCTTTCGCCATCCTTGGGGAATCCTTTAATTTAGTTATACTGTATTTAATCGAGTTATAGAATATTTGGGTTGGTAAAACGCTGATGCAGTTCAAGGCTGCAATTTTACATTTAGTAAAGTAAGGACCACAGACAAGTTGATGTTGATTTTCATCTTACTTCTGAGGCACAAGGACTCCCTTGGGATTGCCAGGCAGCTGGGAAACGTTCTAAAAGCAGGTGACCACAGTGAAGTCCTTTTATCCTTTTTGAGTAAAACGAGCTCAGTGTGAGTCTTTTTGTTACCTCTGTAAAAGTTTGGACCGCAGTAGCTCCTGACAGGCTTCTTCTTCTTTGGTAATTTCTGGTCCATTGTACAGGATTCTTAACATGGAACAAGCTAGAACAGACAGACCTAGAGCCAGGTCTACCAGAAAGGGCAAGCCTCCTGAGACATCCTCCGAAGATTCCTACAATGCAGACAGGGGTATACCATACTGGTCAGTGTGAATGTCCACCTGTGCTGCCCCACGCTGCACTGTCCCAACCACAGGGTTTCACAGAGCAGCAGCAAGTGTCATTACTACAATACACATGTATGACACCCAACATCATGAGCAGATGGTGGTACAGGAAATGACTTGAAGTCTCAATAAAACTCTTGGAGGAAAAGAGCCAATAAGACTACATATATTAAAAACAGTAAAAATCACATGCAAGAAATTCAGATTCTTTGGGTAACTTTCTAATTTGCCTTGATGTGTAGAAACTATTTCATGATGTTGTCAATTACTATACTGAATTCATTCAACAATTATTTATTGAGTGCTTATTGTACATGGATGTTGTTCTAGATGCTTGTGATACATCAGAGAACAAAACAAAGGTCCCTGCCCTTATGGAGCTTACATTCTAGCAGATAATTCCACTCCAGATATTCTTAGCTAGGTTAAATTTAAGCAACCTCCAGTCTAAAATAAGTTTTCAAAACCAGGCCATTAGAGGGGTTAATAGAACTCCTACTACTCCTAAAACCCAGAATCCCAGTGCTTACTATTAAGTGTTCAAGGCTTCTTCGCCCTATGGGAAGATGCTGGAGTCAGGGCACCTGTCCAGGCTTTGAAGACGGAGCCCCTACCGGTGGATCATTTCTGTGCTGATACACTGGTTTTAGGCTGCAGCTAGTGCTTATCCCATAAAAAGAAATAGTATGGTTGACTACTGCCAAATGGAAAAGATGAATGAAAGAGTGGCTCATATTTTGCCCCATTTTCCAGGCAAATATGATGCATATAACTGAGGCACACAGGAGAAAGTACATTCTGCCCACAACAGTGGTTAGATTCAAGTACCTGAGCGCGAACTGTGCAAGCAAAGCCCCACATAGCTTTATCTGGAGTGTTGTGTTCACGGCCACTTCTCATTTCAAAGGAGAAGGTGACTGTATCTCCTTCCACCTTAAAATTTAAGGGGGGAGAAGTACACTTTAAAAACAAGACAATATTAAAAAGAGCAATGAATTTTTGTGATTCACTTTCAAAAGGATTGTAGCAATATCACACTGATTTTCTCATTCACTGTGCAAATTCAGATTCCGTCCTCTCTCACTGAGACACCAACTTTTTAGGTGTCTCTCCTGAACAGGGAACCTTTGGCACTACTCATCTGTGAAATGAGGCATAACAGCTCAATAGCAGGACCAGAATAATGATGAATTGAATCTTGAGTAATGTTTCCAATAAATCCCTCAGATTTCTATTCCTCCTTCCTCCCTCTCTTCTTCATCACCTCATGTGACACTACTGCAGGCTAAGGGCTAGTCCTCTGGAAGAATGCTGACCAAGTGCTGGGCAGCCTTGCTATGTCATATCAGCAACACCAGGAGTGAGAAACGCAATGCAGTGCGCACCAGAGCACAGTTAAGAGCGTGGTGCTGGCAGGATCGGAGGCAACGTGTCTATGTCTGGGTGACAGAGGGAACAGAACATGTGTAAAATAAAGGGTCAGAGGACACTTAGGAACTGATCTCAAGTTTCAGTGGGCATTACGGTTCACATGAATTTTCTAGTAGTTTAAGGGTCCAAATGAGAAGGTCTGGCCCAAATTTCATTAGCTTGAGAACAGATCCAAAGGCCCCAGAGGCATCTGAAATTAATTCCACATTTTAAAATGGCAATGGTCCTGTGATTCTAGGCATTCTAGAGAAGAAGTAGCAGTAGGAAAGGACTAGCAGTCCTCATTATGGGCAGGGAGGAAAACACCATTTTCCTCTGATGCCCTACCAAGGAAGGGGGAAGCATTCTGAACAGAAGTGATGATCTGACAGGCTGGACAAGGCAGTCCCACCTCAACAGAAGTCAAGTCCCTTGGCAATGGTTTTTCCTTGCAATTTTAGCTAATACTTGGGCCCATGACGCACGTTAAGAGTTCAGTTTTCCTTTCTAGCAAATAATTATGACTGGATACCATACCTTCACCAAGTCTTTCGGCCAGCCAGTTCCTAAGACACTACGGCTGCCATATCCCAGTGTATTGCCGCCATATTCAGCAACCTTCCTACTGTTTGTGTTAGGCCCCGCATATATCACCAACTTCAAAACAGAAAATATACTGTTAGACTGTAAAAGAAAAACAAAAACAACATCTACAAATAAAAAGGCTGCAAGAAATGTTTGTTTAAAAAAAAAACAAAACATTTATAATCAGGTACTGGTGCCATTATAACTAATGTTTCTTTTTTCTTTTAAGAATACAACTGACACCAGTTGGAATGCAGTCAGCCATTAGTGTTTTTAGGGCAGCCATAGGGTAAACATTGTAACAAATATTTTAATATAATACAATGTAATTGACTTGAGGATCTCACTTTAAAAGTTATACTCAGCTAGCATACATGTCTTATTTTTAAATAGCTATTTTATTCCTAATTAATAGCACATAACATTGATTAATTACAGGTATAGTTTGCCTCCTAAAGTCCTCCCCAAAATCAAGGAAGTGAGCAAATACTGATGAAAAGATGTCTGTCAACAACAAAACAAACGCACCAAAAAAATTAATCAACAAATAAAAGAATTCTAAAATGCAACAAATTGAAAATAAGCCAAACAGTCTTAGATTGTTACTTAATAGCTAAAAAAGAAATGAGAGGCAGCTTTGAGTAAGAAAAGGGGCCGCTGCTTCTTGGGTTGGTTTTCATGAATCAATACTTTTCTTCAATGAAGGCTGTTCATTTATAAGCAATCCATCAAACTTTCTAATGTGTCAGAGAAACACTCACAGACTACTTGGCATTCAAATACTTGCAGAAGGAAAAAAAAAAAAGCTGTGGCTTCAGTCAACACCAATCCTGTCTTCTAATATACTCTGACTTCTTCTGAATGGGATAAGAGCTAAGTTTGGATCTGACAGTTTCAGTTTTAGCCCTGGATCCTTCTCATTTTGTGTTTTCTTACCCTTTGGGACCTTTTGCTGATACCAGCCAGGAAAAGTAAATGTTACTGTATTCATGTAGGAAGCCTTTTTGCGCTTCATCATCACTTAACGCTAATGTCTACTGCAGGTGATACAAATTACTGTCTTTAAAGGAGAAACAAAATGACACCAACGAAATTGGCAGCCTCTTCCATGTCCGCTTCATGAGATGAGGCAGATGGTCTGAAAGACCCACCTAAGGCCATCTTGTATGTTCTCTTGCCTCTACCTAAGGCAAGTTTTGGGGCAAGTGTTAAGCCCTTCCAGTCATCTATCCTAAAATATTATATTATGGGGAAAAGATCCTATAATTTGTCCAGCTGTGTCTTTCATCATCTCATATTATGTGCAATGAAGTTCTTAATTTTAACCTAAAAGTCTCATGTGATGGGATCTTAAACACTTGCCTTTACATAGTTCACAGAGGAGACATAACAGATAGTAAACAATCTACATAAAACAATCCTTCATATGTCTAAAGCTACTACATAATCCTCCAGTTTGTCTTTCGTGTTACTACCCCAATTTCTTCACACTTTCCTTGTTAAGTCCAACATGATTAGAAATCAAAATAAAATATATCAGCCACTATAACATTTCCTTTTACTTAATTGTTGAACCATCAGGTTGGAAACTACACTTTCTCAAAATCTATGTGGGCCCAGAGAATAGCAAATACAAACAAATAATTCAAAGAAACATAAACCAGATCCTAGGCACATCTACTACTCTTCTAAATAGCCAACTCATGAGAAGCCTCAACAATTGGGCTCTAGGACCTTTTCACATGAACAGTCAGCACTACTTTTCTACATGAATAGACAGCACATATCTACAGAATCCCAAGCACAGAGGGAAGGCAGGATGTAAGTAGTATGAAAAGGGAAATTTTCCTGAACTCAGCTAATGCTTTTTGAAAACTTATAAAAGTATATTTTCAAAGTGTCTTTAACACACTGTTCTTAGACTGCAGACATTGTGATGGCTTTTTAACTCCCTCAATCACTACCTTACAATGCATTATTTTAGTGAAGTCCTTAGCAGTATCTGTGGGTGGAAATAAGTCAAGAATGGTGCCTAGAAGCAAAGAAAAAAATAAGAAGCATCTAAGAAAGCAGTTTACTAAAGGTGGAAACAAGAATGAGCAATCCTTGCTTACTTTGTCATAATCGTACTGTGAAGAGCATCTGCTATCAAATCTAAGATACAGGCAGCGAGCTCCAGGGATATGGACAGTTTCTTTAAATTTATAGTTGTCTCTGACAGGGTGTACTGTTTCCACAGTCTTCCCAGCAGCCCATGGAGCAGGAATCTTTAAGCCAGTGAGAAAGCCAGGCTCTTCTTTTTCTTCTAGCATTCTAAAAGCAGAGACACAGAGAGAGAGACAGTGATTTTGTTTAGCTGTACAGAAGGGAGAAACAAAATGTGTACGTACCAAAATATAAAAGGTTAAGAAAATGTTCTTGAATTTTCCACAGCATGCAGCATGAAAATGTTGTGTCTGGTGCCACTAGTGATCAGAAGCATGAATAAAATCCCTTGATTTAAATTCGCTTTTTCTTTCTTGCTGTTGAACACTATATTTGCATTTCCCCCACTTTTTTCAAGGGAGAAGCCCAATTGACAGGCAGGAAAGGATCTGTTCAATCTCATTTAGAATTACTCAGAAAAGAAGATATTTGCAGACATTTAAGACTGGCCCCTTTCTGAGTCCCGTAGGATTACTGTCCTGTGAAAGTTCCTTCTGTTGATATCTCCAAGTCAGTTGTTGAAACCTCCAGTATACACAACAGTAAAAATGTTCACTGTAATTTTGACTAAAGAAAAGGGTTTTCATAGTTTCTGTTCTGGTTTGTTCCATTGTGGCCATCTACATTTCATTTAAATAAAATTTAAAATTCAGTTCCTCCTTTCTGTTATTATGTTACAATGAAAACAAAACCAAAAACTCATTTCAGTTTCTTTCATGTTGTTATTGAACACCAGCCATATAACAAGTGCTCCTAACAACATGTGGCCATGAGACTCTATGGGGCAAGAGCATAGATATCCATCACTGTGAAACGTTCAACTGGGTAGCAGTGCTCTAAAGAAATGTCCTAACTTCCTAAATTCTGAAGTATGTCCTTCCATCCTGGCTAATTGTTTTAAAGATAGCTTTAATGAGATAATACTGGCATACTCTACTTTGTTTCAAGTAACATGGTAAATTTTGCAAATGTATATTTATGTGATGTTTCCTCCCACCTCTTGAATCCCTCATTTCTCCCTCCAGGAAATTACTAATCTAGTTGCTGTCACTACAGATTCGTATGTTTGCATTTTCTAGAGTTTTATATAACTGGAAATATATAATACAGGGGGAGGGAAGGATCTGGCTTCTCTTTTTTAAAATTGTAGCAAAATATATATTGCAAGAAACTTGTTTCAACCAGTCCTGAGGATGTAATTCAGTGACATTTGTCACAGTCACTGTGTTGTTTAACCATCACTGCTATCTATTGCTAAAAAAACCAATTTTTTATCATTCCAAACAGAAACCCATTACCCCATAAGCAGTATCTTCTCATTCTCCCTCTCCCTTCTCCTGGGACTCACTAGTAAACTTTGGTCTCTGCATTTCTTATTCTAGATATTTCACGTAAGTGGAACCATACAGTATTTGTCCTTTTGAGTCTGACTTACTTCACAAAGTATAAGGTTTTCTGGGTTCATCATTGCCACATCACACATCACAACTTCATATCTCTTTGTGGCTGAAGAATACCCCATTTTATAGATATGCACATTTTGTTTATCTATTCATCTGCTGATGGACACTTAGGTTGTTTCTACTTTTTGGCTATTGGCTCTGGCATGACTCAGCACAAGTATTTTAAGATTTATCCATGTTGTTGAAACATACCAATAAATCATTTCTTTTTATTGCTGAGTAAGATTCCTTTGAATGGATAAACCACAATAATTTTTTCATTCCCTTACTAATGGATAGTTTTGTTGTTTCCAGTTTGGGACTAATGCCGATATGAATATTCATGTTCAAGTCTTTGTAGGATTCTATGCCTTTTTCCCTCCTGGGCAAATACCTAGAAATAGACTAGCAGGATCATATGTTGTCATTAAGTGCCATTGAATCGGTTCCAACTCATAGTGACCCTGTATAGGGTTTCCGAAGAGCAGCTAGTAAGTTTGAACTGCTGACCTCGCAATTCAAACTGACCTTATAGTCTAGTGTTTAGTGTTTATCCTACTGCCACACCAGGACTCATCATATAGTATGTGTAGTAACAGTTTGAAAGACTGCCAAACTGTTTTCCAAAGTCATAATATTTTACATCCCCACCACTACTGTATAGAAGTTTTCAACTAATCTCTTGTATCTGTGGAGAAATGTCTTCTGACCTGTTTCCATAAATCTACAAAGCAATTCTATAGTTATCTACAAAATCTTGCCCCTCAAATTTCTTTCTTTTCCCAGTCAGCTAATCCTGGTTAGAAGTCCTGGTCATAGAAGGCATACTAGGCTTGCACCAGCAGGGAACAAGACAGGGTTTCTCCAAGGAAGCAGCGTCCATCACCTCTCATCGGGGAACAGCCTGCCCTTCTGGTCAGATGCACCACATGGGGAACAGCCCACCTCAGCAAAAACTGGAGATTGGGTTTTAAGCAGCAAAGCCGTCTGAAACACAAAACCATCATCATGTCTTAAAGTGCTTTCTGTTAATTATCTTGAGCTAAACTTAGAACTCTCACTTACACCGTCTTGTTACAATTCTAGTCTGCCCTACTTCATTAAGAAATGCTTTGCTACTTAGACCACTTGACATGTTACTTACTGCTGAAATGGGATACAATGTCTATATTAGTAACCAATAGCTAGCAAGAACTCAGGAGACAAAATATAATATTAGGTAGTCTACAAAGACAATGTTTTACAGCCTACTTTGGTAAATAGCAACTGGGATCTTAAAAGCTCATGAGCTGCCATCTAAGGTGCAACTATTGGTCTCTTCCAATCTGGAGGAAAGAAAAGTGATGAAAACTGAAGGTACTTCATGGACCACACAAACATCAGTCTCCACCAACTTAAGACCAGAAAAACTAGATGATACCCAGATACCACTCTGAAACTGCTCCAGAAGGGACCACATTAGACAGTCCTGGACAGAGTGGGAGAAAATGAGAAACAAAACTGAAAATCATAAAAAAGACAAGGCATATTGGTCACATAGACTGGCGGAGCTCCAGTTTTTGGTCACCCTTCAGCTCTGGAACTGAATTTTGCACCCCTGGGCTCAATTTTCAGCTAAGCAATAGATAGATATACAGTGGGGTAGACAATAACACTAGTGAGGTATGCACACCAGTATGCACACCATAGAACGGTCAACCATTAGAGATAAAAAAGACAGCATTTACCTAGGGGCAAAATTCAGAAGGGTGGGGAAAGGAGGAGAAATAGAAACAAGAAACATAGGGAGGAAGTGGGTAAGTGATGTACACTGAGGGGACTGCAATCAAGAAGAAACAAATCATATAACTTATGGGATGTAAAACTGATGATCTGCTCTGCAAATCTTAAAGTAGTTCATAATAAAAATTGTAAAAAGATACAATGTTAGGGTCTCAATGGCACATCATATATTAGCATTTCTACATATGAACTGATATGGATGATGAAAACTGGCTAAAAGACTGCAATAATGTAGTTTAGTCATACATAATTTTTTATGATATGTGTGTTATTTATCCAGTCATTATTTCCCTGGGTTTTGAAAGAAAGGGTTATACTTCTTCTGCCTTCAGTGAAAGCACACTGAGGTAATGTGAAATGGGATGGCCAAAAAGCAGTTAACTTTGGCACCCGAGGTCCATACCTGACTGGTATAGAGTACCAGCTGCACTAGCTGAGGCATCAGTGCATCGGCCATGGTCAGAGTCTGTAAGTTTGGATGCATCAGGGAAGTCAGCAACACTGGAAGAAGGTGACCAAGCATAGTAGCCTTAGTAACTTGCTCCAAGCCTTTTAACCTACCAAAGAAATTCAAGAAAAGACACAGTCTAAGAAATTCCCAATCCTGTGAAAAAACAACAATGGTTATTTTTACCTGACGAAATCTCTCAAACTGAATTTCCTTGAACTAGCTAAGCATTTATAAAAATAGTAAGTTAGTCCTCTAATTTTTCACCATCTACCATTAGCAGTTACAGAGGGAGAGAGTGACCGGATACCTGCTAATGGGTCAGTGCCTTTCCTGTTCTTGTTAGTGCCACGGAGTTGGTCCTGACTCATAGCAACTTGTATTGGGTTTATGAGGAGCAGCTGGTGGGTTTGAACCACCGACCTTGTGGTTAGCAATCTGGTGCTTATCCTGCAGCATAACACCAGGACTGCTAGCACCTTTCCTATCACTTTCAAAGCATTTTTTATATGGATGTAAATAGCTACGCTAGGTGGGACTCCCTGAAAAAGCCCTGGGCATGGGAGCTGTTAGCCACTGAGCTGTACTGATACTTGAAGGGAGGTGGTGAGTGACTACAACACTACTGCACCTGCACACACAGTGAAGTCATTTCTGGCTTAGAGAAATTCAATTCAATGTGGGAGGCAGAGATAGGCAGATTTCAAATTTTTCTTTCGAGCAATACTTTTAGTATCTCCATCCTCTGCTAGAGGAATTAAGGTATGGTGTTGTCCCAGAGCAAGCTATGTGTTATATGTCAGTTCTCTAAGACTGCTAGGTTGTTGGTGTTGGATCAGAAAAGACCTCATGTTACCCTGGCTCTCACACACTCTCACCTCTTTCCTAAGGCAGACTTGTACAATGTACCACAAGGGACCTTACAAATATTTAAATAAAAAATTATTTTAAGTTTTTGGTTAAAATTTACATAGCAAATTATATTCCCATTTAACAATCTCTGTGGCACTGTAGGATAAGTACTGGACGGCAAGATTGGTCTGAAATGCAAGGTCAGCAGTTCAAATCCACCAAGTGCTTCTCGGAAACCCTAAACAGGGTCACTGTGAGTTGGAATCGACTTGATAGTACTTAACAACAACATACGTATTTTCAGTGACATTGGTTACATTTTCCACATTGTATGGCTTCCATTAATCCAGCTTCTCATCCCTGACTTCCCCTCTTACTATGCCCCAACACAGCAATTGTCTGAATTATACTGGTCCTAGTCCCACCATGCACTATAGGAGTGGGCAAGAAACAGGGACACGTAAACAAACAAGGTTGCTGAGAAAAATGACACTGCAGGATGGCTTCAGATCCACACCCCCAAGATTAAAATCATCAAAAAGTACAGTCGGCAACTCATCTCTTAAAGTAACCATAGCAGAAATCTTAATGGGTTGTTGTTGGTGGTGATGTGCCGTGGAGTTGGTTCTGACTCCTAGCGACCCTGTTTCCGAGGCTGTAAATCTTTATGGGAGCAAAAAGCCTCATCTTTTTCCCATGTAACCATTGGTAGTTTTTAACTGATGACCTTGAGATTAGCAGTCTGACTTGTAATCACTACACTATCAGAACCCCTTCCTTAATGGGAAGGACTACGCAATAGCATTATTACTATGAAAAAAGAAGGTTAGCCCCTCTGCTGGCCACACCTGTATTTGGAGAAGTGAAATTACAAAAGAATTGCAATCTTATCAAGTCAGTGCTATCTTCTATGAAGCAGCTGATTATCTGCATCACAAAGTCATGTCTCCCTCCCTAAAGTTTTTACCATGAGGAAACCAAGTTCACATGGTGCCGAGTTCAATACTTCAAGGCAAAGTCCATTTGGGAATATGCTAAGAGAAATTCCCAATGTCAGAGACAAGGCTGCCCACCCTCCACAATTTGCTACCCCTGGATGATGGCTTTTGGCGCAACTGAAAAGCACCACTAAAGGATCTGATTGCATTTGGTATTGTAACACTTGCCATTTCAACCTATTCTCACAAAAATCACTCTATGCTAAAGGATTGTTTGATGTCACATTCTAAAAGATTTGACATTTGTATACAAAATCTTCTTTGTGAAGGGCAGCAGGTCATGGTTCTCATGTATTCCCTCACCTCTGCTCACAATCTGTGATGTCACTATTGATGAGGGCAGTGGTGACCTGCTGCAGCATTTCCAGTACTTCGTCACAGCCAGTCAGGATTTGGGTGGCAAGAGCCAAAATACTGACCTTTAACTCCTAGGCAGAAGATACCATAATGTTATTTTTAAGCGTGATGATGAGCATTCAATGACAATGACAATATGAAATGATGTAGTTATGATGCATTTCCACATTAAAGGATGAGGTGGCCAGAATAAGCCCAAAGCAGCACATTCTGCTACGAAGGTAAGTGGCAATTTGATCTGGGAGGCTACAGTCAGGAGTGCTGACAGAAATACGCAGTATTTCACAGGGAGCACACTGAGTCCCTAGGAGAAAGATGCATTCTCCCATCCCCTCCAGCACAAGAGAGCTCCTGGTGGCCAGCCCAGAAACTGTCCAGGTGGAAGACTGCCTTGGGTGGTATGAGGATAGCTAAAGAGAAAAACAGAACAGTAAAAGGCGCATGTATAGGTGGTGAGTAAAATGAGACAAAAACACAACATTCTGAAACAGCACAAGTGACCTTCTTTCTTAAAGTCTTAAATCCATTACATTTGAAAACAGGCATGTTAAAAACATTCAATTATAGTAGAAGGCAGTTACAGGCTAGTAAACATAAAAAGGAACTGTTAGAGAATTTATGGGCGTTCAAATACTAAATAATGTATTAAGAAACTAATGTCATAGAAATGTTTATAGTTATTTTCTATTAAAAATAATACAATCAAACTAATCCTCTAGGTGAAATACATGGCCGAATGTTTTTGATTTTCCCCCAGAAACACTAGACAACCAAACCTATTATGCCTTTACTAAGATTCTTTCTCTTCCTTCCAGGATTTAATTAGGAACTTATTAAATTTAGCCTTTTGAAATGAAAGAAACTTTCTTTTCATTGTTGGAATTATCTGGGTTTTGTTGTTCTTGTTATCGACGTTATTAGTAAGATATTTTTATCATCATGAGAAACGGAATTCTGAATTCTGAGACAAGCTGAATCATGGTATTGGTTATACCAGTGAAGTCAGCTATTCTTTATAGAGTAGATCAAATGCATCAGCATGGTGCCAGGTATTTTACATACCTTGTGTCTAATCCTCTCAGCAACCTTAAAAGGTGGGTGTTATTGTCCCTTTTTACTGATTAGGAAACTAAGGCAAGAGAAGTTAAATAAATAGTATCAGCAATTTAAATGATGAATTCATGCATTTCTGCCTGTTTAAAAAACTGCTTACATGATGAGGTAAACTCATAAATATAACCAGAGGGTGTATGATTTATATCACATTTATCCATGAAAGAGTAAGAAAAGGGCAAACTATCATGGCTTTTAGCTAAAACTACAGCTTCCTTCTCCCCCACACCTTCCATTCCAGTGTGTTTAAGTCAACATTTTAAGGAAGAATAAAATTCGTATTGATTTCTCTAGCTGTCCCACACAGATTAAATTCTAAAGAACAATGCAAACAACAGCCTTGAGCATCTGTCAAAATTATAACAGCCACAGCTATTTAAAAAAAAAAGAAAAAAATTCTCTGGATTGCTATAAATGGCTATGTGGGAACAAATGATTGCATTTACATAGAAGCTAATTTAAAAATAATTACAGAAAATGAAATAAATTACAAGTTGTGAAAATTAAATCATTAATATAGAAGCTGAGCAAACTATCACCTTTTTAAAGTTACTTCCAATCATGAGAATACAATAGGCCATCTAAAACATTAAGTTTTTAAAATATTATGCTCCATTATATATTTATATTTATATATATACACACATACATATGTACATCTATATATACAGACACACATTGGTGTGTATATATTATTCAATGAATATATATATTCATTGGTTTACATATAACTTTTCAGGGGTAAGTGAGATCACTTCTAAGTGCCTTATTTTATAGTTCTGAAAAGAAGATGAAAATAAACAAAGGCACAAAACAACTGGCACACAGATGACACACTATGAGTGTCACAAACATGATAAATATTGTGCAGTAACATAAAAGTCTATGAAATGGTGATCTAACATTTCCTCTCATAAAAAAATAAGCTAAATGGTGAAATCTGACATCATATAATGCACATAAATTTATTGTATAAGCTGTTTTACACAGTGGATAGAAAGCATCATTCGAATAAAGCTTGGTGTTTACCTGTACCTTCAATGTCTCTCCCTGCAAGGAGTTGTCACTGTCATCATTCTCATCAGGTTTAATCAAAATAGTGTTACTGAGAAGGTGGTTCTGAACTGCCATCAGATAGCGCAGGCAGGAGGATGCAGCCTTTAATACAAATAAGGGCATTTAAATACCTAGACCCTACTGAAAGGAGGATAGTGTAATCCTCGTGTTTTAAAAAGATTTCAATATGGGAAACAAAAAGAGAAAGCGCAGAAAAACAGACCAAGTTAGTTTCTTGGGTGACTGCTTTTGGTATGTAATTTGACACATTTATCATGATCGTCATGCTTTTACTCCATAATCCTCAGTAATCACTCAGAATACTTACTTGAATTTTTGCCTTTTAATATTTCTGCTTCACCTCACACTCTTCTCCATTAAGCAAGACTCTACATAATCCCTTAGAAAAAAATTTAGTTCCTACTAGTCTCTGTCAAACACTGATGGCTTAGAAAACAGTGCAAAATTAAAAACAACACAGGATAAAAATCCTTGCTAAATAAATTCAAATAAAAACTGGTAAACTGAGTCAAACACTATATGTATCAAGAACATTTAAGCAGAGGGAAATAGTTTTCAGAGAAGGTGTTTCAAGTGGTCCAGATTTCTAGCACTGACTTTCATAAATTATTTTAAACCCACTTTGCAGAGTAGTGTGTAAATGTGGATGTGTACACACACCACTCAATATAGTGAAATGAAGAGAAGGAAGGTTGATAGAATTTTTCTCTCATTAAATACAGTTTTACTTACAGGCACAGTTGAAAGGAGCTTTTGAAAATCATCTTTAGAGACAGTTTGGCACTTGGTGATTAAGATACAGGATTCTCGAACAACAATCTTCAGAATGTAGTGTAAAAGTTCATCATTTAGTCTTTAAAATTTGGGGAAAATGTAACAATAAAATATTGATGATTTATTAACAAAAGGATAAATGGTATACAGCTGGTACTAAACGACAACTCGAAAACACAAAATTAATTGGTGCTGCAAACAAACCCTGTGACTCAGGAATGACGCTAACACCTAGGCATATTCTCTAAATCAAACACAGAGAAACAAGATGGCACCCAACCACCTAGTCAAAGCCATTTATAAATAACACAGAAAACCAACACCTTTCTTTCCCTCATCAGTTCTAACACACACTCACCCACCTCTTCATTCCAGCAATTTGGAAGGAACCCTCCTCCAAGATTTCTTAAATTAGCTCCATCCATTACTTCTGCTAAGTACCTTTTCCCCAGGCCCAAACTATTTCACTGATAAATTTGCAATGTTCTATTGTACTTTCTTAGGCAATTATGGGATTTATTATCTTTCCATTGATCCATGGTTTAGGCTTGAATGGACGGTTCCATCATACTAGACCTGACAGGAAACTAAATTGGAGCAACCATTTACATGTAAATTAATGACTTAAATGAACACAAGAACAAGGCTAGCAGTGAAGAATATAACTGTGTCACCTGTAATGATCATCCTCATCACTGCCAAATCTATTGTTCTGAAGCTGTTCCGCCAAATTGGTTAGGATCACATCCCGGAGCTGGGAGAGGCCGCTATTTCTCTCACCTAACACAGAACAAAGTATCATAAACCACCCTGGTAATTTGCATTTAGAAAACTGATGCTAAAAACAAAGTTTGTAAAAAAGTAGAGTGTCACCATTTTTTATTAACTAGAGGAACCAGGGATATGTACTACACAAACAGCAACAAAAACTATATGACAAGCAGTCACACTTTTCCAACCAGTTCCTCTTGGTTTAAGTGTAATCACCCCTCCTGCTATATCATAAAGTACAATCTCTAATTGCTTATTATATATGCAGAAAGGAAAACTGGTGGCACTACTGGATACTCACTGGACTGTTAAGCGTAAGATCGGTGGTTGGAGCCCAGCAGTCGCTCCACGGGAGAAAGATGAGGCATTCTACTCTCATAAATATTTACAGCCTCAGAAACCCTATAAACAGTTCCTATGAGTCAGAACTGACTTGATGGCACTTTACAATGACATATTTGTAAAAGGTCTTTAGCAAGGTTTTGTTTTATTTTGTTTTAATAAATGTTTTATTGCAAATTATGTGACATGGGAGAACATTCATTTTACATTTATTCTATCGTATATCGTTTCATAGCCATGATTACAATCCCCTCCATGCATCATCAACCACCCAAAGGGTATACACTACAAGAGCAAGGTTTTTTGTTTTGTTTTGTTATGTCATTTTTCATTCTAACTTAAACAGTCAGGTTCTAATGTTATGATGGTTAAGTGCCATCAAGTCAGTTCATAGTGACCCTGTATAGGGTTTCTGAGGAGTGGCTGGTGGACTTGATCCACTGACCTTATGGTTAGCAGTCCAGTTTTTATCCTACAGCATCACACCAGGGCTCTGATGTATAGTACGGAAAATCACCAAGATAGCATTATCATTTAATATTAATTAAACATTTAAGAGGGAGCTTCAAAAATTTTATGGAAAAATAGAAGTAAAACATAATGGAATTTTTCCACAAACGTTTTGAAGCCCCCTTGTACAGTCAGGTACATTGTGCTAAGTAGTAGAGATAGAAAGAGGTTTATAAAACTTGAAGATATATAAAACCTAAGTTTCTGTTTTCAAGATGGTTGAAAGTGTCGGTTGTATGCAGATATATTTTTAAAATAATGCTGACTAATAAAGATGTGGAAAAGAAGTATCTATTATCTTAATATCCAGTTAATTCTGACTCATGAAGACCCCATGTGTGCAGAGTAGAGCTTCTACATAGGGTTTTCAAGGCTGTGACTTTGGGAAGCAGATCACCAAGTCTAACTTCAGAGGTGTTCCTGGGTGGGCTTGAACTGCCAACCTTTTGGCTAGTAGTTAAGAACTCAATCGTTTGTACCACCCAGGGGACCAAAAAAGTTAGAATTTAAGGACAGCTATAGCTAAAGGATAATTCTCACCTTCTGTTAAGACCAGCTTAAGTAAATTATTGATTTCCATTTCACCTGGGTACAAGATATTTAAACCAGAGCTGAAATGACAGAAAAGTAAAAAAGTTTTATAACAAATGTTGAGAAAATACAAACACTAAATATTTAAAATTTCTATTTTTATTAAAGATGTCAGTTTGATTATATAAAACTCTGGGGTAAGTTTTGCGACTAAAGACACTTGAACCTAAATCCACAGTTCTAACATAATCAGTCCCATCCTTAATATACCCTATCTTTCTTTTCCTTTCCGTGATTACCAAAACAATAACGTGTCTATGGCTAGAGGTTACTGTTGAGTATCATCCAGTTGGTTCTGACACATAGTGACCCTGGGTAGGGTTTCTGAGAGCAGCTGGTGGATTTGAACTGCCAATCTTGCAGTTAGCAGTCCAGTGCTTATCCTACGGCGCCACACCAGGGCTAGAGGTGGGGGTGGTGGGGGTTACGTTCTGTGGAGTCAGTTCTGACTCACAGCGACCCTGTATAGGGTTTCTGAGGCTGTAAATCTTTACGGGAGCACAAAGCCTCATCTTTCACCCATGGAATGGCTGGTAGTTTCAAGCTGCTGACCTTGAGATAAGAGGAAGAACTGGCTTAAGAGAACTGGCAAGCTAGAAAGGTAAGCACAGTCAAGCCAGCTATACATGGGGACAATGAAAAAAAGTAGTTTGAAAAGGAAAATTTCTAATTCTCAGCTTTTTTATTTCTTTGGACAAAAAGATGAATTATTTTTAGGAAACAGTGTGATGCCCCAAGACACAGCTTTGGAAATGAACTTTGAATCCAAGGAGAAGGAAGTGGGTTCTGACTAAGATTTGAAAATGACTATTAAATGGACATTGCAAAACGGCACAAGAATTGTTTTCCTTTTCTTTTGTATTGATGTTTAACTGACCATAAACTGCATGTATTTAAAGTATGGTGGTGGTGGTGATGTGCCGTGGAGTCAGTTCTGACTCATAGCAACCCTGTACAGGGTTTCCGAGGCTGTAAATCTTTACGGGAGCAGAAAGCCTCATCGTTCTCCCATGGAACAGCTGGTAGTTTTGAAATGCTGACCTTGCGGTTCCACAGCCCGATTCGTAACCACTACACTACTAATTTGGTAAGTTTTGGCATATGTAGTCACTCATAAAACCACCACCACCACAATTAAGATAGTGAACATATCCATCAACCCCAGAAATTTCCCCGTGGCACCAGATTTTAATATTGCCTTAATGTTCTCAACAAAAAGAGAACGAAGCACAGTCAGTTATGGAAGGGGAAAGTTCCCTCTATCTACGCTTACCCCTGTCACACAGCCCTTTCACACCAGCAGTCCATTCTCTCTGAGTCACTGACTTACACTGGGTCACAAGAAGGATAAAAGCTTCTTCAAACAACTCCAAACAACAACTGAAAACTTCAATCACAATAAATAGGAAATGTTCTCTTATCTAACAAGATTTTAAGCAGATTAATAGAAATAATAATGGCTGATACTATTGAGAACTTACTTTGCATCTGCCCTTATTTTAGCTAAAACCTCATAAACCAATAAAGTAGGCGTTATTTTTATGCCTATTTTACAGCTGAGAAAACTGAAATGTCAAGCAAAGGTCATGGTATGTAATGGCAGAACAAAAACTAGAATCCAAGCCTGCTTTTTGTTCAAGTGTGTATTCTTAACCGAATGAGAACAGTCTCTGTAAACAATCAAAACATCATGTACAGGTCTTTTGAGAGATCCAAGAGAGCATACTTTTGGTGAGATAAGCAATGTTGGTGCCACGCGTGTCATGGGTCTTGAGGGTGGGGTCATAAACCCCTCTCCAATTAAATTCGCCCCTATTCAGGCAGTCACGACTACCAGATGGGAAGAGACACCTATGCTGCTGGTCTGCAGGGAAGACTGCAATGCATCTCAAGAAAATCACTGGCTGTTTACCTGATAGCAAGGCAGACTTCCTTCTGGATTTCAAGGCAAATTTGATCTTTTGGTGCCATCAATAGCTGCCAAAGAAGCAATCCTGACCTTCGAATGATGTCTCGATTCCTTTCAGTTTGTGGGCTGAAGAAAAATTTAAATACCACCTACAGAAGTATAAGGGTTATATTTAAAAATGCTAATTTTACTGGAGATAAATTTAACGACTTGAAGAAAGACACAGTAGGTATTCTTAAAACTAAATGCCCAGGAGGATTTTTAATCATCATTTTATCTCTTGTACAATAGTATAATAATAGTAAATATTCTACATACATTCATTACAATGAGCTACAAATAGCAATACTTCACTAACTACAATGTGATGAATATGATGTTAATTCTAATGACAGGATTAGAATGTGGCCAAGATACCACAAGCAAGAGTATTAATTACCAAATTTCCCTTCAGGTAGAAATTACCTAGGTGAAGCCAAAGTTTTGTTTGTTTTTCTCTATTATCTTATTTATCTCCAAACAGTGTATTTACCTGAAAGACCACAAGAATACAGCGTATAATACAGGTATCTCCATTAACCATGGCCTTTTCCATGATGTCACAAATACTGCTAAGATGGTGTGCTTCAATCGGATGTTGCTTGCCCAGGACACTTGTGATTGGTAGAGTGGGGTTGGTAGCAAGGAGATTGAGTTGGTGTATACACATCGCACCAACATGGTGCAATAATTGGTTTATAACCTCATTGGTGGTTATAGCCTCTTCTAGAAGATGAAAAAGAAACACAGTGAGGAGAGACATCTCTTTGGAACAGATTCCTGATTTACAAAAGGTGCACAAGGACTAGGAGAGACTAGACTCCAATCTCTTCCACTACTGCTGGAAAAACCCTTCCCACTGCAAGAGTCCTAGGGTGACATCACTTGGGAATTTTAATTTTCCAGATCATAAGTAGCTACCACTTTGTATGTGCTGGACACGGGATCATGAGCTTTACATGCATTTCCTTACAACATTCTTATTACGTGTTTATACTACTTTTAGCCCTGAGCCACTGCATCCTTTATATTTTGATAAATATGCTTTTGTTTTCATTCACTTCTAAATATTTTCTAATTTATCTTGAAATTTCTTCATGGGTCCATGTCTTATTTGAAAGCCAAGAGATCTTGTGCTAACATTAAGCTAATATTAAGAATCTTAATTATGTTGTTAAGCACCACTGAGTTGGTTCTGACTCATTGCGACCCTATATAGGGTTTATAAGGAGTGGTTCTTGAGTTTGAACTGCCAACCTTGTGGCTAGCAGTCCAGTGCTTATCCTACAGTGCTACACTAGGAATCCGAGAATCTTGATAGCAGTATTTAAAATATCAATATCTCTCAATGGTAATTCGATGTAATATGAAGTCTGTGTGTAAATAATTCATTATCAATGTAAAACATTATAACAAAATATAATCCCAATCCCAATCACAGTATAAATGAACAACCAGTTTTTGTAACAAAGTTTTGACAATTTAAATAGTAATGTGCCAAGTAAAAAAAAAATTTTTTTTAAGTCTATGGACCATCTCCAAAGCTCTACTTATTTGGTACTTGTTTATTTAATCATAAACCAGCCTTTCAGGGTTACAGATAACAAAGTATTTTGGCTTTCTAAATTCAAAAGGAGAAGGCTGTTAACAGACTTTGCTAATTGGTATATGTTCCCACTTACAAATGCTACTGTGCTCTTTCATATTTCCAGGGGAGAACCTCTTCGTTCAAGACTGTAGTTCAGCTTACCTTTGGGCTCAGTGATGATGTGGCTGACTCCAAGTCTCTGGCAGACGTAATGGAAGGCTTGATTTCCAGGATTACACCATTGATCGATATAGTCATTCGAGCACGTCCACAGCATGTTGTTCACTGTATCGTAACAGGCACCTGCAAAACGAGTATATTTGGGTTAAATGTCATGTTGCTATCTGCGTGTGTACATAGTTCTCACAAGCACTGCTAAAGAAGGGGACGGTGAGATTTTCCCTAGTGCAGACAATCCACAACTCACCAGGTTGGGACTGGCAAAACACCAGGTTGGGTCTCAGTAGAAAGAAACCAAGGTTAAATTTCTAATTTTGCTTAACTCCTGTGTAAGAACTATGGATTTATTAGTTCTTACAAACTGATTTATAGCTAATGTGCTTCCAAGAAGTAGTTACTTGGCTTACATGAAAAACTCAGCTACAGGGGCTCAGGATCATAGTCTCATGTGGCATCACGATCAATTGGTACAACATAATACACACACAAACACACACACAAACATTCTATGTTCCACTTTGAAGAGCAGTGACTGAGGTTTTAAATGCTTGAAAATGGCCATCTAATGTACACTATTGCCCCCGCCACACACATACCCTCTCACCCCCCATCTGGAGCAAAGAAGAGTTAAAAAAAAAAAAAAAATCAAAGATTCTGGGAAACAATTAGTCTAAAGGACTAATGGGCCACACAAACCTCAGCCTCCACAACCCTAAAGCCATAAGAACTGCATGGGGACCAACTATCACTATCAATCACCCTAAAAGCTCTTGGATAAAATGGGAGGAAAATGAGGAACAAGATTCAAAATCATAAAAAAAGACCAAGTTTACTGGTCATATAGAGACTGGTGGAACCCCTGAGACTATGGCCCTTAGTCACCCTCCAGGGCTGGAAATGAACTTACTTACCCCTTTGGTTCAACTTTCAGTCAAGCAATAGACAGGTGTAGAAGGGGAATAATAACACTAGGGAGATATGCCTTCCTTAGAACAATAAACCATTCCAGATCAAAAGGTCAGCACTTGCCAAAGGACAAAGATCAGAAGGCAGGAAGGGACAAGAAGAGTTGGAATGAAAATAGGAAACACAGGGAGGAAGTGGGATGATCGGTGTTACTTTGTCAGGTTTGCAATCAATCAACAAAACAAAATGTATATGAATTATTGAATTGAAAACTGATTTGCTCTATAAACCTCCAACCAAATCACAATAAAGAGTTAAACAAAGTACAATGCCCAATATAATAGGACTGGTTAACATTAATACATAATGAAAGTTTTAGTAACTGTTCTAAACATAGATATGAACTTCCTATCAGCTAAGGCAAAGAAAAAAATTCAATATATTACATAACACTTACAGCTTAACAACAAGAAGCATACCAAGTCGCCATTGGAAAGAAACCTTTTTATGGCATATGCTTCGAAAAGCATTTGTTATAGGCATCATCATCACACAATACAGTGGACAACTGCTTCAAAAGCAGTTTATATAGAGGAATTTCACATATGGTAATTCCTTACATTGATCCTCAAAAATTAAACCATAGTAGTAAAACAATTTTTTCTCTGAAGAAACTAGAATACCAAGGGATATTGGCAAACATTTTCAAGAGAAATTGCTTAAACACTGAATTTTTTGAGGAAATGCATTTGTTTCTTACCCAATCCTGGTACAAGAGCACCACGTCCAAGTGAGCTTCCAGCAGCATCGATGAGATCAGCACGACTTGTGAACTGACCGTCCGAAATATTATACACCAAGCTAGAGGCTAGGACTTTGGAAACAAACATTACATTGTTTAGGATCCTGAAGAGGATGGTCAAGCTACTCTTCAAAGTTTAAACTCTAAACTCTTAACAAGATTTTCATTTAAAAATTATAATAGTTAAAAAACAACAACACCATTTTTGTTATTGTCTATTGGTGGCAACAATGAGGACACAGAATACACATAGAAAGGACCACAAAAAGAAAACTACCACCAAAATACCTTATCAAATTTAATAATGAATCACATTTTTAAACATGGTAGCTTTTGAATGAAGTTTTTTTTCAGTATAGGTTATCAAAAAGGGTGACTGCAAGAGGGACTACTATCATTAATATCATGGAGTAACAGTATTTATGAGAAACACTTCATGTATAGTTGGTGCTCAGTAAAGGCTGATGGGCACCCAAAGAGCATTCCGTTCTTGTCCTTCCAAGCAGTGGCTCTAAAACTGAGAGACACTTTGGTCCTTTCCCTTCTTCACACCGGATCATGTAGGCATAAAGAACATAGGCTTCAGGTTTCTGGGTTTGAATTCTACCTCTCTCCTTTATGACTGACCCTGGTCAAGTCATTTAACCTCTTGGAGTCTCTTTTACCTTGTTTGTAGAGATAAGTACCAGCCTTCTACAGTTGTTGTGGAGATTCATGAGTTATACTGAATCAAGGGCCTACAACCATACATACTTGAATATGTTCACTGCTACTATTATTTTCTCCCCAATTTCAAATGTAAATTCCTAACACTGTGTGTCTTGGGTTTGTTGGGTGTTCTCCTTCTTTCTTTCTTCCTTTCTCTCTCTCTTTTTTTCTTTCTCTCTTATTTCCACTGATCTACTATTTCAGGCCCTTAGCATGCCTAAATTGAGTTATAACCAAAACTACTCTTTTTATTTCTTTTCAATTTTCTATTGTTCCATCCTATTTATCAACCGACTGGTTTTCCCAATCTGCCTTTCTCTGACTCTACTGCATGACAGTGTGCCCCACATGGCTCACGCCCTGAGCACTGAATACCATTTTCTAGCTGTTTCATATTCCTATATAGTTTCTCCCAACTGGATGATGAGTACCTAAAGGCATCCTTGAGCCCACTTACTGAGGAGCCCCATAGAAATCAATGTGGGACACAGCATAGAAAGTACTGAAGTATTTTCTAATATGTTGGTCTAAAAAAAGATCATTGCATAAGCTCTATCCTCATGACAGAATGGCACTGTGCAGGCCTGTTTTCATCAAATGGGGCCAGTCTCTAAAAAAGCCATGCCAAGGAGACAAAAAATGAACTCTGTGACCTGCACTTGAAAAAAACAAGTAAATGGGTTTAAAGCTATAGAAGACAAAAGGTCAATAAAAAGACAAATGACCCAATTAAAATATGGGCAAAGTACTTCAATTGAGCTTTCTTTAAAGAAAATATACAAATGGCCAATACAGACATGAAAAGATACTCAACATCATTAGTCCTCAGGGAAATGGAAATCAAAGCAACGGTGAGATACTAATTACTTCATACAAACTACTAGTTGCTGTTGAATCCATTCTGACTAAAAAGACAGACAAGAACTGGGGGTGACAAGGATGTGGAGAAACTGGAACCCTCATATGTTGCTGGTGGGAATGGTGCAACTGCTTTGGAAAATAGTTCAGCAGTTCATCAAATTTTTAACATAGAGTTTCCACATAACCCAGCAATTTCATTCCCAGGCATATATCCAATAGAACTGAAAACATATATCCACAAAGAATCTTGTATTACCTGAATGTTCTTAGCAGCATTATTAATAATAGCCCAAAGTGGAAATAATCCAAATGCCCATTAATAAATGAACAGATAAGCAAAATGTGGCAAATATATACAATGGAATAAGATTCAGTCATACAAAGGAATAAAATACAGATCTATGCTACAATATGGATGAACCATTAAGGCACTATGCTTAGGGAAAGAAGCTAGTTATAAAAGGCCACATATTGTTAATTCCATGTATATGGAAAATCCAGAATAAGATCACTCCATAGAGAGAGAAAGTAAATTGGTAGTTGTCAGGGGCTGGGGAGGAGAGGGAAATGAGGAATGACGGCTAATGAATCCAGGGTTGTTTTTTGAAATGATGAGAATGTTATAAAATCAGTGGTGATGGTTACACAACTCTGTGGATATATTACAAATTACTGAATTGCATGTTTTAAAGGCAAATGAGTTTGGAGTTAAGAATATGCAAATTCTAAGCACATGTGGTTTCCTGAAATGATCTAAAGGTTAAATTGTTACTGGATACATAATTTGGTTTAAATTGCTGATGGCTTAAATTAGAGTAAGAAATACTTTGAAAAATTCTGTATGTGAAATATAATCCTTTCACAGAATGGTTGGTTGTAAGCAATTACTTTAAGAGAAGAGAATATAAAATATTAGGAAATTAAAACAAGTAAATATTTCATACCATTTGAATTTTATGTGCCTAAATAAATTTGAGGAGCTCTGGTAGCGTAGTGGTTACGAATCGGGCTGCGAACCTTAAGGCCAGCGGTTCGAAACTACCAGCCGCTCCGCGGGAGAAAGATGAGGCTTTCTACTCCCGTAAAGATTTACACCCTCGGAAACCCTGTACAGGGTCGCTATGGGTCGGAACCGACTCGATGGCACTTCACAACAACAACAAATAAATTTGAAGGTGGAAAAAAGCAAAAATAAGCTATTCCTTTAGAGAAGCGAAATTTGTTTACTGCCTGTTTTATTCTACTTAACCTATTTGTCCACACCAGAGTCAAAATCATATTGCTTTAATGATTATAAGACTCATTTTAATAAAAATATATAGACATTTATAGGCATTAGTGACTTTCTACACATATTACTTTTTAGGTCCTATCTTTTTGGTATAATATTTTGCATATGCATCCCCAAGTGGAAGCATTTCACATTTTTAAAAAAAGTTTTATGAGATTCTCTCACAGAGGACGGAAAACTATGTGGCCAGAGATTACTTTATTTCATACAATTTTACTGAACTCATTAAAATTTAGCAATTTCACAGGATGATAGTTTAAAAAGTACACAATCATAGCATTTATGGTGGTAGTGGTGGTGGTGGTGTGCGGCGGAGTCGGTTCCTACTCATAGCGACCCTGAATAGGATTTCCAAGGCTGTAAAATCTTTAGGGAGCAGAAAGCCTCATCCTTCTCCCGTGGAATGGCTAGTAGTTTCTAACTGATGACTTTGAGGTTAGCAGCCCAACTCATAACCATGCCCAACTATGCTACCAGAACTCCTATATCATCTATAAATAATTATATTTTCAACTCCCCCTAGGAGCCCATGACTATGTTGATAGCTACTGTTTCAGAGTTTGAGACAAATGGCAAAAGTGCTATAAACAAAAGCCACTTACTTTTTAAAGATGACAAACCACTTGTGCCGCCAAAAAGAGAGCGGGTGGCAGAGCTGCCTGATCCCCCTGGTGGTGGGACCAGCATCACCAAGTATGTGCCACAGGTATAGATGGGAGTCTTCCGTAGCATTTTTAGGGGTAACCCACAGCTAGTGTTTGCTGGTGAACAGAATGAAAATGCTGAGTAAAAAATTTGACACACAGATTAATTTGATTACCAATACAGACTAGGTATAATGTTGTTAAGTACTGTCGAGTTGGGTCTGACCCACAGCGACCCTGTATAGGGTTTCCAAGGAGCAGATGGTGAGCTTGAACCATCAACCTTGCAGTTCAAATGGCTTTGCAGTCTGGCACATTAATCCACAGCACCACACCAGGGAACCCCAAATTCAAACAAGATGTACTCAGACCAGGAAAATAGAACAAGCAGTAAAAAGCTAAGGAAAAACTGATGCTCTTCTGACTTTGTCACCTGACCCCAACTGCCCAGCCATATGGTGTAAATTTCTGGAAGGTACTCCAAATTCTTCAATAGACCTTTATGTGTCTAAAAATTCTTCCAAACAAATGAATCCTCACTAAACCTCAAGGTAAAAGAAGAAGCCTTTTTATCCTAGGAGACTGATGTTCCATTATAGATCTTTTTATTACATAGTACAATTTTTTGACAGGTAATTAATTACACACAGCTTTGAACATGCAATTAGCTGGAAAGCCTAACCTATAACTAGTCAGTGAAAGCTTTCACATTATCTAACACAAAAGAATTTTATACCAGTATGGTTTAGAATACTCCACTATATAGATTTCATAGGATCAGTGAAAAACTATCATTGAGGAAAAAATGATTCTTTTAAATCATGAGATATACACTGTACTTGGTTCTTTCTGATTTTCTGGCAGATGGAAACCATAGAGTACATGTAAGGGTTTTCTATACACTAGACGATGAGAATGGATGAAGCCAACAGGATATCAGAGTGCTTTACTTAAGAAGAGGTCAGGCTATAAAATATAACTTATTATTCAAGGTCCAGCTAAGTGTAAGTCTTTAGAGGGTTTGCCTAGAAAACTGAGAAAAGAGAAGTCTAATCTGTTGGATATTTCTTTTGCATGTTTATGCTTCAAAATTGTTCCCTTTTCAAACTCCCAGCTCCCCAAAAAGAATATTCTGATTTCATGACATGAATTCAGCAATATTAAGTCTACTTCTGTAAGTAAGAAATTCAAATTAAAATGACAAAAAGGACAGTGATTAAGAGATTAGTAACTCTGTGAATATAATATTATTAACAAAAATATTTTTAATAGATAACCTCTCATTAACATGCCCATAATTTTAGGATTAAAAATGTCCCCGTGAATGTTCACCGAATTTTCACAACTTTACTTACCTTATGACCAGCTATGTACTAATGAATACACAGAAAATGTTTATACGAGTACAGTATGATAAAAAGCTTAGAAAACAGATAACAGTTTTCATAGCATTTTAAATATACCTTTGCCTTCTGAGGTCTCCTTTTGCCACTGTTCTTTATTTTCTTATGCAATAAACATTGTTAGTATTTCTATTCAGGGTAGGGTTCAATTTTTCCCCAAGAGACAAATTCAGATCAAGCCTCTAGTTTGTGGTAAAATGTTCATTTAGGTAACAAATTTCCTACAAATCAAGTTGCCCACTAACCTAAATTATAATAACTATTAATAATTTCCTAAATTATGTTTGATACACTAGAGGTCTGAGAAAATAAAATACTATCCTTACATTTTGAAGTGGATTAATAAGTACTTGATTTGGCAGCCTCATGATAAATTAACCATAAACCTTTTCTCTTCTTAGCATTTTGGACTGCAAAGGTATTAAAGCACAAGAGTATAACAAATTTCATTAAATGTATAGTAGATGTATATTAACTCGGATACATAATTTTCTTTGACATGGCAGCTTTTTCTGGCCTTATCTTTTACTACAGCTTTATGACCAGTCTTACACGGTCCGCAACAGTTTGTTACAAATTCAAACAGCTGTTATATTATCTATCAACTTCTAGAAAAACGAATCATAGATGACTTTGAAACTCTGATGATGGATACATATAACATGCTATCTAAAACTCTGGGGGAGAATATATGAAATCCTAAAAGGGGTATCCTTGTAAAGAATGTCTGCTTTAAAACTGCTGCTGTTGTTAAGTGCCGTTGATTTAGTTCTGACCCATAGCAACCTTGTGTAGGGTTTGCGAGGAGTGGCTGATGAGCTTGAACTGCCAACGTTGCGGTTCACTCAACTGCAGTCCGGCACATTAACCCACAGTGCCACATCAGGACTCCAAAACTTAAAACTGTAAAACTCAAATCTTACAACACCAAGACTTTAAACCGTAGAACAGCATATATAGTAAGCATTGGGCTGTGAACCTCAAAGTCAGCAATTCGAAACTACCAGCTGTTCCACAGGAGAAAGATGAGGCTTTCTGCTCCTGTAAAGATTTACAGCCTCGGAAACCCTGTACAGGGTACTCAAAACTGACTCCACGACACATAACAACAACAAAACAACAACAACCTTCTATTAAGAAAAGGACCACATGCATTTGTCTTTAATTGTATTTGCATAAAGAAACACAAGGATAAGTAAAAATAGGTAAATATAGCTGCCTATAGGGTACGGAGGAGTCCTGGTGTGGCACTGTGGGTTGATGCGCTAGACTGCAAAGTCAGTTTGAACAGCAATGGCGGTGGTTTAAGCTTACCAGCTGCTCCTTGGAAACCCTATATGGGTCGCTATGAGTCAGAACCGACTTGATGGCACTTAACAACAGCAGCAAATAGGGTATGGAAAGGATTTCTGGTGTGGCACTGAACTGCTTAACTATAGGATAAGCACTGAACTGATAATCACAAGGTCAGTGGTTTAAACCCACCAGCTGCTCCTTGGAAACCCTACATGGTTGCTATGAGTCAGAACAGATTCAATGGCATAACACAACAGTAACAACAAAGGAGCCATTCTATTCTGTCCTGTAGGGTTGCTATGAGTTAGAATTGACTGGATGGAAGTGAAACTTTTTGGATAGAGTGCAGAAGGAGCCCTGGAGGCACAGCAGTTAAGAGCTTGCCTGATAATTGAAAGGACAGTGTTTTTAACCCACCAGTCACTCCGTAGGAGAAAGATGTGCCCATCTGCTTCCATAACTATTAAAACCTTTGGAACCCTGTAAGGCAATTCTACTCTGTCCTATAAGGTTGTTATGAATTGGAATTGACTTGATAGCAATGGTTTTGGTTTGGAGAGGGTGCAGAGTATAGGCAGAACATGGAATATGCCAAGATGAAGGGAATAAGACTTCTCTACATAGACCTTTTTATAGTGGAGACACTTTCAAATTCCCATCTAACTTAAAATGTACAATGACAAACACTAAGTGATCAATTTTTTAAAAAGAAACATCTAATATAGATTATGTGTTTCTTGCTTGATCAAGATTATGTTTAGTGAAGATGACACTAAAGATTGGGTTTTAACAGTTATGGTAGATATTCTAAATGTGAAGGCAATTAATTTATACTAACACTAACGATGACCAGGTATTTAAAGTTGAAGATACAGTTGTTTTCAATTATTATGGATTCATGCTAAATCCTTTCCAAAGCCCACAACATGTATTAACTTGGAATAAACAAAGGTCCAATAACTGGGAGGCTATAGTAAGATAAACTAAGTAAAGTGCTTTGTAGACACAAAGTAAGTGCTCAATAAATGGCTGCTGAATGCAGTTACACTGCATAAGCAGACCAGCTTACCTGCTTGATCCTCTTTCAGAGTGTTGGAGATGGTGGAGCCAGTCAAGGCTGCCAGTGTGGCAGAAGGAGAAGCTCGGTACCGTGAAAGTCTGCTCAGAAGCATCTCGTTAATACTCTTTGCAGACTCTCCTTCTTTTCTCATTAGAATTGTGCGTTCCTGAAGAGGGTTGGCTACAAACATACCATTTTCAATCTAATATTGAGAGAAAAAATGGTTCTTAGCTGATAGTTGCTTCCATGTAGTTAGCAAATTTCTATCTGAGAATTGTATTACTGTGATCAGGTTGCTCAAAAACATATTAAAAACTGCACCTGAGTAGATCGATAACCTTAAATCTTAAGTGCTCTTTAGAAACTCAAGCAAACAAAAGAAAGAGAAAGTTAAATATGCACACTTTAATTTCTCCTAATAGACCAGATTTGAAATATAATGAGCCATGTCTAATAAGTTCTACAAAAAGGTGAGACAGGATGGAAAAGTGGGTGGAATGGGAATAGGAACCACAGGGAGGAAGTGGGCTAACTGGTGTTGCAGGGAGGGGGTGCAATCACTGGGATGAAACAAAGTGTATGATTTGTTGAATGTAAAACTGATGATCCTCCTGTCTGGAAACCTTCACTCAATTCACAATAAAAAGTTTAAAAAAAAAGTTTTTTATTAAAATTTCTTATACTGAATTCATAAGCAGCATCACTAACTGCAAGCCTCTGATAGGTATAAGAAAGATGAGAGAAAAACAAATCAATTTTATTTTTTTAAACCTTACCATTAAGTACAACTATAAGGATAATGACTTCTTGAAATATAACCACTGATTTAAATTAAAACTTTACATTAATAACAATTGACATTGTATTAACAAAAGTTAACATTAACACCAGTTACTTGGGTACAGAGCAATTCTGGAGAAAGGCAGATTTTGTCTGCTAACAATACATGCCAATTTTACCTGGATCCTTGATGGTGTTTGGCTTTTTTTTTTTTTTTACGAATAAGCTGGTTATTTCCCAGCAAATTCCGTCACCAATTTTGAGTGTAATTGTAAGCAGCTCACCTGCTTCCACTCACCTTAAGCATCTCCCAATCATCTCCCTTCCAACTCAAGAATCTTTGTATCCAGTCTCATTCATTCTTCCTTCCCTCTTATTTCACAGGAAGAAGTGTATCAGAGCTCCTATTATTCAAAGTTAACGCTTCCACCTATTTCTCTGACCTCACATTCTCCTACCTCCTCTCAACTACTTCCTCTGCCCCTCCATTACCAATGTCTCCCTCTTTACTGGCTTCCTGCTCTTTGGTTTCAAATATTCACAGGCCTATGAGATCTTAAATAAAAATCTTGCTGGCCCATCAAAATATGATCCCTTTTTCCCACTTGTATTCACTGTCTGTCTCCACTATATCTTATGCAGCCTCTGGTGCCCTTCTAGAGCCTGACTCCTGGGTCTGGCTGTGGTCTCAGCAACTGGTTCCATTAGCAAAGGAAGGAAGGGCTGGCCTGTAGTTGTGGAGTGTGGAAGGAGATATGAGAACAAAAGTGCAAAACTGCAAGGCAAAGGATGCAACTAGAAAGCACAGAAAGAATCCAAAGTGACAGGTTGGGGCAACAGAGAAAAGGCAAGAGAAAGCAAATAAACTCAGGAGCACAGCCAGAAAAGCTTCCCATAAGCAGCTATGCATATGGGGGTGGGGAGTCTCTTATGGCACATTCATAAATGATATCGGGGAAGAATTTCTTAGAGAGTCCAAAAACAGTTTGCATTTCCTCAACCTCTGCTTCTTGTGTAGTTTGGTCTCTGCACTCAGCCCTCTCTAATGAGCAGATGTTCTTGATGGTCCAGAAATCTAAAATCCAAGCCATCAGCTTCTTTCGTGACTTTCTTGGACATTGTGCCACGGTTGCCAGGATTCTTGGTGATAAAATGCAATCCAGGTTCATTTCTTTCTTTTTTTTTTTTTTTTAAGGTTTTTATTGTGGATTGAGTGAAAGTTTACAGGGCACATCACCAGTTTCACATTCAACCATTCATATGACTTGTTTCATTACATTGATTATAATCCCCTCCATACATCATCAGTTAACAGTGTTTCTCTCTATCTTCTTTAGCTTTTTTTTTTTTGGGGGGGGGAGGTCATTTCTTTTTAATGTAAGGTCTAGTACTAGTAAAGGCAGCAGTCTCTGCCTTCCTGCTCGCTCTATCTTCTTTGCTGGTTCCACATCTCCATCTAAGTGAGAACCTTTCCATACACTTCCAGTCCAGAGTCTGGCACCTGGAAACTCTACCTACCATTCAAGTCTCCAGTGGATGTCACTCACTCAAAGAGGCCTTCACTGATTACCTCCCCAGTCACACATCACACCATACACACCACATCACCCTGTTTTATCTGCACAGTACATCTCTCTGAAACAATTTTACTCATTAATTCATTTATTGTCTGTCTCTCTCTCTCTCTCCCAACCCCAACCGAATTCCAGTTCCCTGAAGGCAGGAATCCTGCCTGTTTTATTTGTTTGTTTGTTTTTTTAAATGTTTTATTGTGAATTATGTGATAGTTTGCATGGGAGAATATTAACTTTACATTCATCCTATCGTATATTGTTTCATTGCCATGGTTACAATCTCCTCGATGCATCATCAACCAACCAAAGGGTATACTACAAGCCTGCCCCCCGGTCGTCAGCACACAGCCCCTCTTCCTCTCTGGGTCTAACGTCATCAACTGCTCCATCTCTCCACATCATCATCTCTGCCTCCATCTCTTGGGTCACTGTTTCTCTGGGTAGGGTCCCGCTCTCCACGCTTCTCCCTTGATGGTACCAGGGACCTCCACTCCTAGACTGCAAAGTCAATCACTCCCCTCCTTTTGCTACTAATCGTCTACCTTTACATTTCCAACCCTCACAATCAGTCCTGATAACAATTATTCACTATTGTATCACAAGAGACCTATCCGCATCTTCTTTCAGCAGCCCCGCCCAGACAAATTGGCTACTACTCAGTGGAGATTCTACCTTCCTCAGCACCTTCTGGATCTAGACTTCCTCTTGAAAGCTTGTAAGCCAGTCACTTCTTGGCTTCATAACCCCTCCCCATTTTGGGTAGCCAATGTCCAAGTTGCCCGTCCCTGTCTACTGTGTATGGTGGGGATGGGAACCTGCCTGCTTGTTTGTTCACCACAATGTTCTCAGCATATTCAAGTCAATGTCTCACTAAATAGACAAATCAATATCCTCCCTCAAATTCAACTGTCTCCACTCTGTGGCAAATCTCAAATATCTGTCTACAGACCATCCTAACTACTAAGATGATCTAGTCCTACTCTATCCCCACCCCAGTTGC
>NW_006408660.1:3535540-3544178 GCF_000296735.1 Chrysochloris asiatica
TTAACAACAGCAAGTAGCATAAACAGAGCTATGTTTGCTAAAGATTAATCTAGCAGGAGCATTGGGGGTTACAATGATGTAATAAAAGGTAGATGTGTTGAATTTTAGGTGACGGTTGTGTATTCTAGCGCAACTGGGGTGGGGATAGAGTAGGACTAGATCATCTTAGTAGTTAGGATGGTCTGTAGACAGATATTTGAGATTTGCCACAGAGTGGAGACAGTTGAATTTGAGGGAGGATATTGATTTGTCTATTCAGTGAGACACTGACTTGAATATGCTGAGAACGTTGTGGTGAACAAACAAGCAGGCAGGTTCCCATCCCCACCATACACAGTAGACAGGGATGGGCAACTTGGACATTGGCTACCCAAAATGGGGAGGGGTTATGAAGCCAAGAAGTGACTGGCTTACAAGCTTTCAAGTTTCCCTCCAAGGAATGATCGTTTTTTCCTAGGAGATAGTAAATTATATCATTTTAAGAAAGGTTCTGTCACAGATCTGTTAGTAGGCAATTTTCTTTTACAAATTCCTATCAATACTTGGAGCCCTGGTATGGTGCTGTAAAATAAGCACTGGATTGACTGTTAACCACAAGGTTGGGAGGTCAAACCAACCACATGCTCCTTGGAAACCCTACACAGGGGTTCCTATGAATTGGAACCAACTCGATGGCGCTTAACAACAACTTACCGAGACCACTGATGTCCAATAGAACTTTGTGTAATTATGGAAATGCTCTGCATCATTACTATTCTACACAGGAGCTACTGGCCACTGGCTTCCGAGGAGCTGAAGTTTTTGTTTGATTTCATTAAAATGGATTTTAAGTAATGCAGAGGCACTATCAGTGGCATCTTCTCACTCCATGCTCTCCTCTCTGCATGCTAGCCAGTAGGACCTTCTTCTTTTTTTCTTGAATCTAGTTTCTCTGCCCCCTGACATTCTTATCTTTGTTGTACAGTAACTGTTATCCATTTAGTTTCATACAGGTGATTGTATTAAAGGAGCACAGTACTTACGGGTGATATGCATTACTTGTGTGAGCTGAGCTGTGTTTTATGTCCTAAAGCACACATGCTCAAGCCTACCACAAAACCTTTGCACTTGTACCCCCAATTCCTAGAATGTTATTCCCTCTCCTAATCTCCAACTCCTTCGTTTGGTTAACTACTACTTTTCTTCTGCTCTCTAAAATGACTTGTCCACTTATTTTTCCTGCCCTATCCTCACATTCATTGATACACTTGAGTCCCTTGTTGTAGGCACCATGTCAGTCCATCTTGTTGAGGGTCTTCCTCTTTTTCGCTGACCTTCTACCAAGCATGATTTCCTTTCTCTAGGAACTGGTCCTTCTTGATAACATGTCACCATTCTAGGTCCTTTGTATGCCAATACAAAAAGAAAGCAAACAGAAGCATTTCTACAAAGACAGAAAAGGAGAAACGTAAACTTACCACAAGTTCAAAAATGTCCATATACAGAGAGCTAGGTCCATTTCAGACAAGTTCAAAAATGTCCATGAAGACAGAATGTCCCTTAGGTGTTTTCTCATTCAGACTGGCAGGAGACCAGATCCAGTAGAAGTAAGTACCATCAGAAGAAAGGTGCACAGTGCTCATAGTGCTGCCCACAGGAAGGTGATTAGCTGGCATTGGCACTATCTGACACATCTGAACACATAAGAGAGGAAAACAATGTTATAAGGAAAGTTCGGTGAAGTCCATCAGCTTGCCATCATGAGAACTCACTATGTTTGCTGGCTAAAAAAAGGATATTTATCTCCATGAAAATTACTTGACAAGAATATAAAAGTTCATACACTGGGCAATAAAACAAATATGAATAGCCATGAAACATATAATAGGAAAAAGTATTCACTTAACACATAGAATCTGCTCTGCATGTATGTTTTGTCAAGTATTTATTAAAAGCACAAAATTTTGGAGAAGTAGTAGTTTCTGAAGTTTCCTTAGTAAATAAAATTTAAAGTCATTAATTATCGTTAAGAGATAGGAACTCTTATCTTATTCATCTTTACATCCCCAGTGCTTAATTCAGACCTAACAAAGTTGTCTAAGAAGTGGATAAATGAACATGCATCCTTATTTCTTAAAATGGAATCAAAGGTAGAGGTTTGCTTGCAAAAAAAAAAAAAGGACGAAGAACTAATAAAACAGAGGATGGAGGTAGGAGAAGAGGGAGGGAGGAAGGAAGGAGAGAAGGTGTCTCAAAAGAAGACACATGAAGGCTCATAATGAAATTCACCGAGTCTACAGGAGTGGGGGAAGAAGACAAACACCAATTCCCTGCATTACACATTAGGGCATGTGTTTCTAACACAGAAGATCCTTGGTTTTCAGCATAATGAATTTGCTTTGCATCATTTCACATTAAATGTGCAGTTACATTATACTTTGTACTACCAGATATCAACACTTAAAATAAAGGAAAATGAGAATGAAGAAAATAGCTGACTAGGTTTTGCTTTAAAAACAAAAAAAACAGGAGAAGCAAAAGAGCTGATAAACCAAATATAAAAATAATTAGTAAGAACAATCTTCAGTTACTTTCTCGCTTCCAGTGAATCACAAGTTTTCCTAAGGCTAATTTGATCCCTCAACTCATTCTTGATGATGTTTTGTCCAGACTTCTTGTGTCTGCCTCAAACATACAAACTCATTTAGGTGTTGTAATGACACTTGAAACTTGTAGTGCCAGGAACTTTTATTGCCAACAAAGCTGACAGCTACTGATTGGTCTAAACTAGCTCGAAAGTGCTTCCAATTAACATATCTAGTCAGTGACTTATAATATTACTTTCTTGTACAATGTCAAATTTTTGTAACAACATAAAGTTAACTAATATAAACACATTTTTTCAAATGCAAATTATGTTCTGAAATTTGACATCTGTTTAACTTCTAGGCTTATAACTTCAATTTAAAAAATATATGAGGAGATATTTCTCATCTGTCTGCTTTAGTGACAAGAAATGAAGTCATTTGGGCATAAATTACTTAATTTGTTCATTTGACTCATTCAAAATCACTGAACATCTATTATGTGTTCTGGAGATACAATGATGAACAACACGCAGTGTTCCATAGTTGAGTACAAGACAAAAAGAGACGAAACATCCCATTGATCTCCTGGATATCAGGACTCTCACTCCACAGACGGGAACTGTAACCATTCAGTTCAACTTTGATTGAGAGGAAGTTATAATGCAAAGAACTCAAACTCTACAGCTGAGAGTCATGGGTTCACGTCTGGTCCTGCAGTTACTGGTTTGTGTGGGCTTGGACAAATTACTTACTCGCTGAGTTGCATTCATTTATTCAAATATAAACAATGAGTGCTTAACAATGTGTCAAGCTTCAATTGCCTTATCTGTGAGATAAGCCTATCACAACATAGTTATGCCTCACAGATAGCATGTATATAAATTGCTTAGAACGAGGCTTGGCATAGGGAGAGACACTGTTATTATTATCTGTGAAATATTCTGTGCCAGGGATACAAAGATGAGTTAGAATCTCATCCTAAACATTTATAAGATGATCATTTTAGTATAATGCAGCAAGTGCTGTGATACAAAGCACTAAAGATGAGTCTTAATCCACTAACACAAAATTATTTTATTCCCATTACATTTCAAAGTTCCCTTTCACACTGAAAGGTTGTTTCGAACAAACTGGATAAGGAAATAATGCCATCCTAAATTAGACATGGTAAAAAAGAAAAAAAAAAAAACCACACACACACACAAATGAGCTCCTATTTATATCATATTTGACTCTTTAAGGTGTAGTTTTGTTTAAAATTCATAATAAAAAATACATAAAGGTTTGTTGTTGGCTTTAGTCACTCTTAGATAGCATATTTACTCAGTTCATGAGGTTGGCAGTAGAGAAGAAATTCAAGACACTAGTGGTAAAACAGAATGGTAGAACTATAAAAATGAGAAAGATGCCACTCTGGCAGAAAAAGTGCATCAACTGTATTAATACTGCTCCTGCTGAGGTCAGACATTTCCCTTATGGATGCATCCAAAATGTAAATGGCAGTGCCTTTATTTTCTGCTCACCTGCAGAGTATTCTGGTCAATGACTTGGAAAAGGGAGTGAGGCTTATTATCGAAAGATACAGGCCGGTGGAGAAGAATGCCACTGCCAAAAGCTACCCATCCCGGCTCCAGCTCCTCATTCCGGCAGTACACAAAACCTCTGTAGACAAGAAAGGGACACAGGCTAAGTCACAGCACTCTGTCTGAAACACACACAGACAATATTTCCTACCTAACCTGAAAATATGACCAGAGGATGAAAACATCTGAAGGAGAGTAAGCATTATTATGGTTACTTTGGGGCTGAAAAACTATGACAAATAGTAAGTTTCCCCATCTAATTAGAGAGTAAAAAAAGTTTGGGGAAAATGCCTAACTAAATACATCCCAGGATCGTAAATTGTGGTTTCTTTTTTCAGCAATTCATAGATCTTTTATCTCAACTGAAAATAATAGCTAATCCAAGTACAAAAAGATTTAACTAGAAAAATGGCCATTTATCAACATGGAGAAATCACTGATATTGCTACACATATTCTGATCATAGAGCAATTTCTCGCTGGAAACAAAGATAGTAGTGTTACCAAAAGCTGTCAGAATCAAGACAAAACTAAAATGCATTAAAAGAACATGAGAAAGGGGGAAAGTGGCAATAAGAGCTAAAGGATGGGTTTGTATGATTTAATTCAAGACCTGTAGTCAATTACTAATCTACAGGCAGTCAGTATGTGCCCCCAGGTGCTTTTTTTTCCCACAAAGATTAACAAAAGAGGAAAATGTTTCAGCCAGATCATTCAGCAAATTCTATGCAACTGACCTGAGAGTACCATGTAATCCAGACCCCAATTTGCTCACTCCTCTTCCAACTGAGTTAGTTGTATACAGGTAAAGACCGTCTGCTGTGAGACAGCGTCCCAGATCAGCATCTGAAAGTGGGTTTCACAGGTAAATTATACATATGCATTTTCTAACAATGTTGCAAGCATGCTTTTTCTAATGATAAAAGGCTTTAGGAGGTTGAGTGAAAGATAATCTTCCACTTCTAAAATAAGAGCCTCAATGTGACTTTCAAGGAAGATGGCTTATAAACTCCAAAATCAATACCCAAAATGCATGTGGGATCAAGGACCAAGACAAAGAGGTAAGAAACAGCTATTAGGAAAAGAACAAGATTCAGCCAAACATTTCTTTCTTTCTTTTTTTGAAAAGAAAAATACAAAGTCGATTTTAAGCATCCCTCATTCTAACTGGAAAGGATAGAGAACATAATTTGATCACTGATGGTGTTCTAAGGAAGGCATGAACTTTCAACTGCTTGGGATACTTATTAGGTGACCTTGAACCTTTCTGAGCTTCAGTTTGTTCATTTGTAAGATAAGGAGAATAATATATATTTCAAGGGTTGCCATGATGGCTAAGTGAGATAATATAAGTTAATACACCTGATGCTACTGGAACAAAAACAGTCAGTGTGCTCCATGAATGATGACCTGTCATTAATGTTGATATGCATTGAACTAAAATCTACTTCTATGGACTTTCCATCTAGACATCCTAATTTTAGTTTCTGGAGTAACACAGCACGAAAGAATAATATCTCTTCTACTTAAAAACAGCAATTATTTTCCCCTTATCTAAGTTTTCCCCAAGCTAAAAGAAACAGTTTCTCTCTATGTTGTTGTGAGGTGCCACTGAGTTCATACCGACTCACAGAGACCTTAAACACAACAGAACAAAACACTGTCTGGTCCTGCACCAACCTCACAATCATTGCCACACTTGAGCCCATTACTGCTGCTACTGTGTCAATCCACCTTGTTGGTATTCTTCCTCTCAATATGATATAGCAGACGGTTTTATAACTCATATTCTGAAGAATTTTCCGTACAGATAAAACTACGAGTGATCATTTTCATTAAGAGTCCACTCACAATGTTCATTGGTGTTTGTCTACCTGAAGCATGTCATATTTGTTGGAGAAAACTGAAGGTCACACCAGACAAATTAATACTGAGTTTGTTATTATCTTAAAAATTGAGTTTACCAATTTGAGACACTGGGATCTATAAATATTGGTTCTGGGGAAAAAATGTAAACTAGGCAATCATTCAAAAATATTAATTTCATACTTTAAACATTTTATTTTAACCTAAAATGTATAAATATACATTTATTCACAAATCTTTAAATGAAGGCCTAAGACCTTTTGGGAGTTCTGGTGTGGTGCTGTAGTATAAGTACTGGTTACTAATTGTAAGGTTTCCACTCCTGGAAACCCAATAGAGGGCTGCTATGAATCAGAACTCATTTGACAGAACTTTAACAATAAGACCTTTTGATTATGAGTGTGGCCAAGGGTGACAGTGAAGGGGCAAGATTAAACAGACTGGCCAGGAGTATCCTCTCAATTTCTATATATGTTGAATGCTTCCATATTAAAAGTTAAATTATTTTTAAATTATTGTAAGAAAAGTATCTACTTCAAGAAGCAAAACCAAAGGTACAAAAGAGTAAAAGGCCATCCTTAGTGAGAAACACCCCAAGAGAAGTAATAACTAAGTAGGATAAAGAGAGAATCAAAAAGAGATTTGGGTTTATATGAACATGTAAATTTGAGCCTGTAAGGTTTGAAACCTTATTGGGGATTGCAGAGTTTTGCTTCTCCTGCTGACTCTAATGGAGTGGTAAAGGTATCTCCACAAAGTCCTGTCTATTCCCCTCAATAGTCTTACGTGACAGTCTGGAGAAATAGTGGATTGTGAAGAAGCACCCATTCTGGGATGAGAGGTAAAACAGTAGTCTGGTGCTTAAATTGCACCCCAAGACCTCACAGCTGCTCAGGAGTTACCTCCAGTGAGGGTGGGAAATAAAGGGGAAGAGAGGGCAGAAAAGGCTCTCAATACCCCATGTAATGAACATAAAGTTTCTTCATGACTTGTCTTTGTTGAGTCTAAAACACTTGACCCTTTTAAGGGAGGCAATTTCCTGGGACTTTTTTTCTTTCTGCATTCCTATTTCATGGGTTATGTATTGTCTACTGATCTAATAATCATAATAATAAGTACCAATGACAATAACAAACAAGTCTGAGAGCAAAGTGGCTTCTTGGTAAGCCTACAGCTCTGCTGCTGAGGGCATTAGTGCACAGACATGTGGAAACGAGCCTCGTGGCTCCATGGGTCTAGTGAACCCTGGCATAGGTATAAATTTTTGGTCACATGACTGGAGGGACATTTCCTCCTGCCAAGTCAGTGATGCAGAGGCACTGAGTGCTCACTGAGATTAAGTGTAATCAAGACATACAGTACAACTGTGTAAATACATTTTAATCTAACTCACTGTGGGTTTTTTTGTTGCTGTTTTTATTGTGAATTATGTGATAGTATACATGGTAACCCACCGTGTTTAAAAGAGATATGAAAGGATTCATGCTCTCCTGAATCACTCCTTTCTTTCTTTTTCTAGGACTGAAAGACTTACAAACACACACAATAAATGACCAAGCAACAAAACAGCAAGAAGTGATACTTTTATTGGCAGACAATAACTTTCAACTTAAGGCTTCTATACCCTAACTCAATTTAAGTACCTCATGCCTCCTTGACCAGGGTGTATGAATGATCCTTTCCTTTCAATAGGAAAACCTATCCATTTTCTTACCTCACAGAGTATCAGCTTTTATACTGTCCTAATAACATACACAATGAACATACTGTATAGGAATTGTAAGCTTTTAATTAAAAGGAACACACAGTTACGACTCAATTTTTGGTCACAATGATCTAAAACCATTTGTTTTTACATCTTAATATAAATCCCAGAACGAAAAACCCTTGCATTACCTTTATTTTCAGAACTGGAGCCAGTGTTGCTGTCTGGTGCTGGCAACATATCTTCATATCCCCATGATACTATGTGCTTGCCGCCAAGCAAACAGGAAGGTGATCCAGGTCCTCCTTCCAAAAGCAACAGCCTAATAAAGGGAGGAGGAGAATCAGAGAGACTCTAAGACTATCTGTTTTAGCAAGAAAATAAAAGTCTACCTATCACTTCAAAGAGCAGAAAAACTAAGATAGTTATCTATAAGTGTTGAAGAGAAAAGCTGTCAGTTTGAGGACTAAGGTGTGCCTGACCTAAGCCATGGTATTTTCAATTGCCTCATATGGGTGTGAAAGTTGGGTAATGAATCAGGAAGAATTGATGCATTTAAATTATGGTATTGGTGAAGAATGCTGAAAGTACCATTGACTGCTAGAAGAACAAACAAATCTGTTTTAGAAGAAGTACAACCAGAATGCTCCTTAGAAGTCAGGGTGGCCAGACTTCGTCTCTCATACTTCAGACATGTTATCAGGAGGGACCAGTCCCTAGAGAAGGATATCATGCTTGGAAAAGTGGAGGGTTGGGGAACAAACAAGATGGCGGATCGGGTGGACGTATAGCAGAGAGCTCCGCCAACAGCAACACAGAATACCCGACCAAGCAGGCTCAGGGGATGGTCCCAGAACTCTGAACCACACATAAAGGAATACTTAGAAAGTTGGAAGGCTCACAGCTGGGGGAATTTGT
>NW_006408660.1:3547121-3555338 GCF_000296735.1 Chrysochloris asiatica
ATAGAGAGAAATACTTTTAACTGATGGTATATGGAGGGGATTATAATCAATGTAATGAAACAAGTTATATGAATCGTTGAATGTGAAACATGATGGGCCCTGTAAACTTTCACTCCATCCACAATAAAAACCTTAAATTAAAAAAAAAAAAAAAAGATTAATTGCCCATGTTATCAGGACTGACCGTGAGAGTTGGAAATGTAAAGGTGGACGTTTTGTAGCAAAAGGAGGGGAGTGATTGACTTTGCAGTCTCAGAGCAGAGGTCCCTGGGATAATCAAGGGAGAAGAGCGGAGTGTGAGACCCTACCCAGAGAAGCAGTGATGCCAGAGATCGAGGCAGAGACAACAACAGGGAAAGACGTGGAGAGATGTAGTGATTGGACTGGGGACTCTAGACCCAGAGAGGGAGAGAGTCTGTGTGCTGAGGACCAGGGGTCAGGCTTGCAGGGTATACCCTTTGGTTGGTTGATGATGAATAGAGGGGGTTGTAAAACTAATGTTCTCCCATGTAAACTATCACATGTCATAATAAAACATAAAAAAAAAAAAGTGGAGGATTGATGAAAAAGAGGAAGTCTTCCAACTAGATGGACTGATACAGTGGCAGCAGCAATGGGCTCAAATGTACCAACTGTGAGGATGGTGCAGGACTGGGCAATGTTTCACCACAAGTTGGAACTGACTCGATGGCACAGAACAACAATGAAGATAGGAGGTGGCTTCAAAAGAATTCATGGAACAATTAAATGAAAGGATCATGAAATTTTTCCACAACCCTTTTGAAGCCCCCTTGTATTTACAATGTATTTTAAATAAAAAGACTATAAAGCTGCTTGTAGAAATGATATAATTATAATTATGTAAAATATATGGATCATACATAGGATATATATGGATATTTTTACAGTTTTAATTATGTAGATAATGTAGATAATACATATGTATGTTACATGCTGCTGTTGTTATGTGCCATCGAGTCGGTTCCAATATATTTAGTATAAAATATGTATTTTTATATATTTTACAAGGGTTATAATTCTATTATAACCTATATAATACATATACATATATATGTAATATGTGTGATATGTATGGACTAGAAAGCATATATACAAATACATTAGGAACCATTCTCTCAGGTGGTGAGATTAGAAACAATTTTCATTTTCTTCTTTATATCTCAATATATGATCATCTCAAATTTTACAATAAAAATAAAATTACAATAAACAGAATAGCTCATTATAAGCTGTCATATGTAAAAAACCACAAAAATAAAAAAGAATGAAAAATAACATGTTCTAGGAACAGTTTCAAAGGAAAGAGGAAACAGCTAAAAAAAAGTATACTTATAAAATATAATCATTATAACATATTTATTAATAAGTCCTGGTGTGGCACTGTGGGCTAATGTGGTGGACTGCAAAGTTGGTTTGAACTGCAAGGTCCGAAGTTCAAGCTCACCAGCTGCTCCTCAGAAACCTTATACAAGGTCATTATGGGTTGGAACAGACTTGACAGCACTTAACAACAACAACAATTAATAATATAAACTAGCTACTTTTGTTTATTTTAAACTGTTTTATTGTGAATTAAGTGATAGTTTACACGGGAGAACATGAGCTTTACATTCATCCTATCGTATATTGTTTCACTGTCATGATTACAATCCCCTCCATGGATCATCAACCAACCAAAGGGTACACCTCGCAAGCCTGCCCCCTGGTCGTCAGAATAAAGCCCCTCTCCCTCTCTGGGTCAAGAGTTCCCAGCCGCTCCATCTCTCCACATCATCGTCTCTGCCTCCATCTCTGGCTAAACTAGCAATTTTATCATTATCTTTTTTCCTGACAAGTGACAAGAGTTTAGGAATCTACTTATTAAAAGAAATTAAGGTGCAAATCTGCCATGTTTAGAAGAAAGTTAGGGATCTCAAGTGACATCTCAGCAATCTCTAGTGCAGAAAGAGCATCATCACTTACCTATATAGTACATCAGCTACAGGCAGGGACCCTAGATCAGTTTGTTTCTGTAATAGATGTACTGTATGAACAAAAGTTTTCAATGATCCCCTAAAAATGAAAGGAGAGAACAGAAAATCATCAACATTGAAAGTCAAATGATTTAGGTTATTAATATTAGTTGTACTAACTACATGGGGACATTCTAAAATTTGCCTAATGTGCTTCTGCCAATCAGAAAATACACTGTACAAAATATGCTTGATTCTTACCTTGTTGTTGTTGTTATGTGCTGTGGAGTTGGTTCTGACTCATAGCGACCCTGAACAGGGTTTCCAAGGCTGTAAATCTTTACGGGAGCAGAAAGCCTCATCTTTCTCCTGAGGGCCAGCTGGTAGTTTCGAACTGCTGACCTTGTGGCCCACAGCCCAATTCGTAACCACTACGCTACCAGAGCTCCTTCTTACCTATTACCATGCAAAAAAGTTACTATGTGAGTGGTACCATGCCAATTAGATCTTCTTGCTTTATAAGGAGCCCTGGTAGTATAGTCGATAATGAGTTGGGCTGCTAGCCACAAGGTCAGCAGTTTGAATCTACCATCTTGGGAGCAAGATGAATCTACCATCTTGGGAGCAAGATGAGGCTTTCCCATAAAGATTTATAGCCTTGGAAACCCTGTATGGGATCACTATGATTCAGAACCAACTCAACAGCACACAACCATCACCACCACCACCACCTTACTTTGTAAAAGTAACCATTTTCCCCTAATACAAAAGTTGAAAACATAAGGGTCCAGCACAAAGAACATGGGACTATCTTATGTTTGGGTATTGATTTTATTGACAAGACACCCTCTAGTCTAGGAGAAAGATTTCAGAGTGAGGTTATGCTTAAAATCTAACAGTATTTCTAGACTGGCTTATTATTTTTGGTAAATATCTTTGTTACATTGATCGATTTTACATGAACAACTCCTTATTACATTAAATACAACAAAGAGAAGAACGTTTAAATAACAACTGCTTTGTGCTAAAAGGTTCTCTTTGCAATCCCCTGCCATGAGCACATAATTGTAATACTTGCAGGACTCCCAAGGCTTGAGAGGCTCTGGGCAGTCTGTAACATGGTCGCAGGATCTAAAAGAAGGTGCTTTTAAGATGCACAAAACTTACCTGGCCAGATCCCAAGCATAAATCACCAAAGGAACACTTCCTGAACTAAATGATCTCCTGTATCAGATGGGTGACTTCGGATTGCTGTCTTGTTCTCATAGCCAAGGCTTTAATCACTAGGTATCATATGCCTAAACTCCAAAAGAAATGAAATACCTAACTCTGTACCAAGGAGGCCTAACGTCCTCCTCTTAATTGCCCCTTTCACTATCTCTTGTGTTCAAAAAAGAAAAACCAAAGAACTCTGGAAGGCAGGCAGGAAGCAGATATGGAATAAAAGTACAAGTTGAGAGTCGGGGCACACAGCCTCTGAAACCTAGCTCTGACACTTGCCAGCTGCATAAGCTCAGTCTGTCATCTAACTCCTGTGGATTTCTGCTTCTTCATCTGTTCAACAAGGATACTTCCCTGGGGCATAGTCAGGTTTAAATAAAGGGGTAAGAGCATACTGGGAAGTTTAAAACCATGGTATTTTATTTCCTGAGAGAGAGTGTACCAATTTTAAGAGTAAAACTTTAAATCTTGCCATGACTCCTCAGGCCCAATGTGATCTGGGCCCTGATGGCGTCCTCTCCTACCCCTCTTAGCCTTTCTCTGATTACTCATCACGTCCCAGCTGCCCTGCCCGCTTTACTGTTCCTCAGCAATCTCTAGTGCAAAAAGAGCATCATCACTGGCCTCAAAATGTCTCTAGCTTTTTTGCATGGCTGGCTCTTCCTTCCCATCTAGGGCTTAGTTCAAATGTCATTCTTCAGTAAGCTTTCCCAGATGTCTCTATCTAATTCTGCCATTTCCCCACTACTACCACCATCTACTCCGGTAAAGATTTACACCCTCGGAAACCCTGTACAGGGTCGCTTTGGGTCAGAACCGACTCGACGGCACTAACAACAACAACCATCTCTGGAGTCCTGGTGTGGTGCTGTGGGTTAATGTGCTATACTGCAAAGCCGTTTGAACTGCAAGGTTGGCAGTTCAAGCTCACCAGATGCTCCTCAGAAACCCTATACAGGGTCGCTATGGGTTGGAACCAACTCGACGGGATTTCACAACAACAACAACAACCATCTCCAGTCAATTGCTACTGTCAATTTCTGGTTTGTTTACTTCCGAGTATTGATCCCTTTCCAAGATTATCTTGTATATGTATCTGTTGCTTATTGTCTATCTCGCTTACTTTCATGTTAACTTGGCAATTTCTGAGACATCTACCTGCCCTGCTCCTGCTGTATCTCTGCTTAGAAGAATGCCTTGCACATGGAAAGTGAGCAATAATTATGTGCAGAATGAACTGTCCTGAGTCTATTAAAGTATAAGCTTCATAAGCATAATGACTACGACGTGTATATCCTTAACACCTAGCAAGGATCCCAAGGCTCTAGGCTCTAGGACTTCTGGGACACAGCTGATTAACAGGATCTGAAAGAAGGTACTTTTAAGATGAATAAGACTTACCTGGCCTGATTCCCAGCAAATTAGAGAAGCTCAATAAATAGTAGGTGGTTGAATGAATATCTGCATAATAATGCATGGAAAAGTTATTTTGTCTTTGGGACCATCAATAAAAGGTTCAATAATTGGAGTCCTGGTGTGGCGCTGTGGGTTAATGAGCCATACTGCAAAGGTTGAACTGCAAAGCTGGCAGTTCAAGCTCACCAGCTGCTCCTCGGAAACCCTATGCAGGGTCCCTATGGGTCGGAATTGACTAGACGACACTTAACAACAACAACAATAACTTTATGGGAGTCCTGGTGGTGTAGTAGGTTGGTTACACATTGGGCTGCTAACTGCAAGGTCAACAGTTCAAATCCATCAGACATTCCGTGGGAGAAAGATGAGGCGTTCTATGCCTGTAAAGATTTACAGCCTCTGTTACCCTATACTGGGTTGCTATGAGTCAAAACCAACTCCATGGTACACAACCACCAACTACCAATAATTTTACTAAAAGGGTGCATCTAACACTGGAAAAGTATGTAATTTCTGAATTAAATAAAGTTCAAAACAAAATGGTAATATTCGCAATAAAAGGAACTTTGAACACTCCCACACAAAAAGGAGAAAATAAGACATTCCTTTCAACATTTTTCATGAATGGAATTTGGAACCTCAAGTGTATGAAACAATTTCAGGAAAGACCTGTGGTACAGACCAAATTTGGACACATAATTAAAAAGTGAGTTTTATGATCCATTGCTCAAGAACGTCAGATGTTTGAGTTGATAATTATTCCTAGTATTGTAAATCTATCTGAAAATAGACCCACCTAAATTTTCTCAAAAGGGGATGTTTACATTTATTTTTAAAACATCATTTTAGGGCTTAACATGATCTTTTATATAAGCAAAACAAACCCACACACACACACAAAATCTCATAGAAATTCTCTTTAGGATACCCTATTTCAGCACCATGCAATAAAGTCTGCAGAATTAAGCTCATGTCAGGATTTTCACAATCAACTACAGTCTTCAGGGATTTTAAACTAGGCTGTGACACTTGGCTCAGGCCAAAGAACCTGACAGTACATGCTGGTGCCATTTTGCCTTAAAAATGCTTGAGATTCAATCATTTGATGGTCACCTTAGAAATCATAAAAAGAAAAAAGAGAGAGGAAAAGCTTTACAGCTAAGAAACTCATAATCCTCCAAGAAGAATGCTTCCACATTTGCTTCGATAAAACAATGAAGATCCAAAGAAAAAATTCTGAGGGGTGAGGGACAGACAAACCATGGTCCTTATTGGTCTCTAGACAACGAGCTTAGCGGAAAGCTAGTTCCAGTGATCACACAGGTGACTGGGTAGGAGACAACAGACATCCTTTCTTGGAAAAGCAACACATTTCTTACGGGCAGCAAGTCAGTAACATCAGCTTGTATCTGAAGGACAGCATATTATTAAATCTTAACATATACATGGAGAGATCTTTTCATTGACTTGACAGAGGCAAGTATCAGGGTTCAGAAGCTAGTGGTAAAGTCCTTGTGGATGAAGCCAGGTGAATAAAACTTACACTAACTTACTGATACACTTCTTATAGAATAATAAAATAAATTTAAAAAAAAACTAAACTAAAAGCTCCATAAACTTTTTGACAGTTCTCACGGGAAAAATACAGATAGAACATCCTTGCCAACTACCTGATCTAAAAAACTAATCATCTAAGGGCTAAGTAGGTAATGGCAAGGGTTAATTTTCCATTTTAAGCTGTTATCATGGCATAGAAGAAAGAGAAACCTTGAATTTGGGTTTCAGCTCAGTCCCAGGTGTCAAGTTTTGGTGAAAGCATCATAGGCATTGTCAAGGACTATGGCATTCAATATTGAAACAAAGAAGGACTTTGTTAACACTTCTATCAAAGATGTTTGCCTTCTTATTTACTCACCCAACCCAGGTAGCAAAAGTCTCAATTCTTGACCAAGCTGTACATTCAATTATCCTTACCTGGCACATGCCAAAGCCACCAGGGCAGCAGCTGCATTTTCCTTTTGCTTATGTGGGATGTGTCGGCCTGTGTCAGAAGTCTCCTCTAGCCAAGAGCACAGCAAAGTTTCAATTCCATTGAGACAGTCAGCTGGCTCCTTGGTCAAGCTCAGGGGCTGGCAGTCGCGAAGGCAATTCAATAGCACCTCAGCAGTTATGTTACAGAGAGAAGGGTCTGTTCTACTCTGGGATTGAATAAGGGGGAAGACCAGCAGAAGCCCCATCCGTGAGGTGAAGGGAGCTTGTTCTGGTTGCTGCAACAAGCCCTGGCGTTTGAGTAAGGCCAGAGTTTCTTCATCACCCGAACTTTCCCTTTCATGCTGCTCTTCCAAGGCCAGCTGGCGCTGGGCATTCCACAGTCCTCGCAAGGCATTCAGGCGGTATTCAAGCAAGCGGGCATAGGCATTGCTCTGGTTCCCACAGACAGAGCGCAAGCGTTCTGCTAATTCTGTTGGATTCTTGGTCTCAAATGTTAAAATCTAGGGAAAGAAACAGCGAGTTGTTGGTATTAAAAAGGCATGTACTGCTTTCACCAAAGTCATCTGTAGAAACAAATATGTGTAACATTTTCATACCAAAAATTATTTTAACTGCTATCAAACATGAAAGCACATATTGTCAAGCCAGTTATTCATTGATAGATAATTTACCACCACTATTCCCTTAGCATTTCTGCTAATGTGCCTATCAAAATTGGCATTGGACCTAATTGAGAGAACCCAAGTCATAAAAGAATATACTTACATATGAATGTCAGAAATTAGTTCAAGTAATTTATTTTTTAAAATAAAGTTAAAAACTTTATTAAATAGACTCCCATCGTCCTGAAGTATGGTGAGACCTGGTTGGCCAGCAGTATGGTGAGACCTGGGGACTCCTGAACTGAACCCATGGACAAGGATATAGCCACAGAGGGCTAGAGCAGAGAGTGAAGCATCTAACTGATATGAAGTGAGGGGAGATGCACAAGAACACCTTGCAGACAGTACCTAGCTTCAATGGCTAGATGATCAGAATTCAACTAGAGATAGAAGGAAAGGCAAAAAGAAAAATAATTTTTTTTTTAATAATGAAAACAAGTGTAATTCACTACAATTTGGTAAACTTGACCTATACTTATGGATGTAGTAGCTTAAGATACCAACAAAGAGGGAAGGAATCTTCACAGCAAGGATTATTCCCACCCCCTCTCTACACAGGGTTGATAGGGATGGGCAACTCAGACACTGGCTACCTAAAATGAGGGGCTATAAAGGCATGAAGTGATTGGCTTACAAATTTTCAAGAGGGAGTTTAGTTTCAGAGGGTGCGGGGGAAGGTAGAATCTCCACTGAGTGATTTTCAACCTGTCTAGAAGGGGCTGATGAAAGGAGATGGGGACAAAACTCTTGCAGTTCAATAGTAACTATTATCATGACTGACTGCTATTATTGCAACTGTAAAGGCAATAGACATTTTATAGCAAAAGAGGGGACTTGTTGATCTTGCAGTCCAGGAGCGGAGGATCCTGTGACCATAAATGGAGAAGAGCAGGAGCAGAGTGTGGGACCCTATTCAGAGAAGCAGCAATGCCAAAGATGGAGGCAGAGATGAT
>NW_006408660.1:3555483-3566478 GCF_000296735.1 Chrysochloris asiatica
ATAACAGAGGGAATAGAAGCAAATACTGTTGAATAATGATGCATGGAGGGGATTGTAATCATTGCAATGAAACAAAATATGATAGGATGAGCGTAAAACTGATGTTCTCCCGTGTAAACTATCACTCAATTCACAATAAAAGCTTAAAAAAGAGAAAACAACTTTATTAAAGACTCTTAACTCCTATTATTAGGTGACTTGTCAGTGAAAATAGAACATAGTTTTAGCTTTGTTATACAAAACTTCATATACTTACTAATAAATGATCGACTATCTATTGCTCTTTGATTTTGACGAACTCTCCGTTTTACTACTTTGAATCCACCATTTAATTTGTGGCATGGCACTTATTCAGTTCCTATTTGTAGAGGAATTGCCACCATTTTCTTGCTAAAATATACAATTATCATAAAGCTTCCTCTAGATTTTCAGCAGGATAATAAAACCATTAGATCCTCAGTCAACTAAGAAAGGAACCAGCTCTCAAGATGAAGAATCAAACTACATTTATGGTGCAAAGACTTTTATATATATATATATATATAAAGGTCATTAGGTGAGAAGAACACACTACTGTAAGCGGCGACTAAAGGTGGACCATATGGAAGCAGGACACTGTCAGCTCATCAGGGCAAACGATGCCTGGTACTCAGAGTCAGAGTGGGAAGAAGCTCAGAGGAAATGCAGAAAATACGCTGCCATGCCTTTGGCACTGATAAGAAAGGGCACAGTTCACTTTATTTCTCTTCCTTGAAAAACAGACTTTCTTCTATTTCTAATTTTGTCTTTAAAATTCTGTTAGCCCAGTAAAATAACCAGGACATCCAAAAACAATGTAAACACTATAAGTGCCTTGTCTAGCTAAGCCAATGGACTTTATAAAATGCACTTAGAAACTTGTCCTATACTTATGAATGTAGTAACTCAAAATACCAACTGAGAGGAAAGGAATCTTCATATCAAGTACCCTCTGTACACAGGATAGATAGGGACAGGCAACTTAGACATTGGCTACCTAAAATGTGGGGGTGATAAAAGCTTGAAGTGACTGGCTTACAAGGTTTTAAGAGGGGGTTTAGTTTAAGAGTGTGTGGGGGAAGGTACAGTCCCCACTGAATAGTTTTCATCTTGTCTAGACAGATCTGGTGAAAAGAGATGGGGACAAGATTCTTAGGATTCAATAGTGAGTAATTGTTATCATGACTAATTGTGACTGTCACAGCTGTAAAGGTAGAAGTTTTGTAACAAAAACGGGGGAGTAGTTAATCTTACAGTCCAGAAACAGACAACCCTAGGACCATCAAGGGAGAAGAGCACAAGCGGAATGTGGGACCCTATCCAGAGAAGCAGTGACACCAGAAATGGAGGCAGAGATGAGGACATAGAGAGAGGGAGCAGTTGAAGAAATCTGGACTTTTGGAAAGAGGGACTGGGTGCTGGCAGCCAGGAGGCAGGCTTGCAGAATATGCCCTTTTTTGTTCAAATATATATATAAATATTCCTGAGCATTTTCATGTACACCCCCAAACCAACAACAAAAAAAACAAAACAACAACAGAAGGAATGGAAGCAAATACTGCTGAATAATGATACAAGGAGGAGATTGTAATCATTGCAATAAAACAATGGTGTAAAGCCACTGTCTTCCCATGTACACTATCACTTAGTTTACAATAAAAATTTAAATAAATAAATAAGTTTTTTAATGTGCTTGGTGGTGGTTATGTGCCATGGAGTTGGTTCTGACTCATAGCGACCCTGCACGGTGCTTTTGAGGCTGTAAATCTTCACGGAGGCAGAAAGCCTCATCTTTCTCCCGCAGAAGAGCTGGTAGTTTCAAACTGCTGACTTTGAGGTTTGCAGCCCAATTCATAACCACTATGCTACCAGAGATACTTAGAAACAACCAAAAATACCAATTTAAAAAATCAGCTACATATATATCACCTTGAACTGATTTAAAAAAAAAAAAAATTCTAAATTCAGTACCAACCCATCACATCAGAAATGATTACAAATGCTATAAATTTTCAGCCAACCACCTCAAACCCAACCCACTGCCTTTGAGTGGATTTAGATTCATAGCAACCTTATAGGGCTGAGTAGAACCGCTCCATACAGTTTCAGGCTCTTTAGATCTTTTAACGGAGCAGACAAGCCGCATCTTCCATGGAGAGGATAGTGAGTTTAACCCACCGACCTTGTGATTAGCAACCAGATGCTTAACCCATGGCACCACCAGGGCTCCTTAACCAACCACCTACAATTTATAATAATAATAATAAAAACAATAACAAAATAACCTGTATAGGATTTCAGAGGCTATAAGTCTTTATGGGAGCAAAAAGCCTTACTTTTCTCCCACAGAACCACTGGTAGTTTCAAACTGCTGACCTTGAGATTAGCAGCCTAACTCGTAACCACTGCGCTACCAGCCCACCTCAAAAGGTTATATTCTGATTCCAGTTTTGTGACTTTCTGGGAAATTAACACTATAAGTGATGGAGAATGAGCCAACAGTTGCTTGGAAAAGGATAACATGGATCACATTAAAGAGTTTTTTGGGGTGAAGAAACTGTTCTGTATCCTACTCGTAGAGGCAGTTACAAGAATCTATACTCCAGAAAAGGTCAATTTTACTGTATGATAATTAATAAAGTAAAAGGGGAAAAAAATTAACAACCAGGCTACAGTTGTATTCAACTAGGTATCAATGGGTAACTCTTAAATGAAAACCATATTATTAAGAACAAGAAAAAGGTCATTTTTACCTAGTTTTTACTATAACAGGATCAAGCAAATCAACAGTTAATTAAATGACCTTCACCATCAAGTCATATAGAATTGCATTACTTTACCCCTTTGTCTGGATTCATCAAATACAAATTACCCTTTTGTTCATTCAAGTTCCTTTAAACATGATTGCATTTCATCTGACTTAAAGCTGTAACACTACCCAAAGTAGCTGGGCTGCCTTTCTTTTAAGGAGCTACCCACCCCCAAAAAAACTGTAACCAGTTTCCACCACTGCTGTCAAAGATTATTAAGATATTTTTCAATGATGTGAAAATCACAAAACTTCTCTTAATATCTAAACAAACAATGAAATTTAGTGGTATTTAAATGTTAGTTTCCAATATTGCCTTCTGTGTTCTTTTACCCAAAACAACTCTTTCATATAAAACATGTGCTACAAATACACTTTTTATCAATAGTACATAGATCATCTACTTATGTTATAAGAAACAACTACTAAAAAATTCAGTACAGACTTTTACTGGACTCAAGAATTATAGAAGAGCTCAGTAACATTAACCCCAGCTATTTTTATTATCAATCTCAAACGTAAGTGCTTCTGAAAAGTGATATATTTCATGGTATAACCTTATATATAATAACATAATAAAAATTATATCTATCACTGAATCTATAGCTAATTCCAAATCTTAGGATTAGCTGGGAGAGAAAAACAAAACAAAAACTACAGCATGCACTCTGCATTTTTCTAATAATTCTATTTTTATAAGCATTTCAATTATATATTTAGCATTTCACTCAAAAGACAAACATTCTGAAATGTTCTGAGTTATATAATTAACCAAATATTATATAATATAAACACTTAAGTGACTTTTTTTTATTGATTTAGCAATACCTAAAGCATACCATGCTTTCAGAAATCCATTAGACTACTCAGCATTATGCATTTTCAATGGCCTGTTATGAAAACTAAGATCTGTTAGCTAAGCTGTTGTTTTTTTTGAATTCTGAAGTTTGAAGGTCATTGCCTAAAGTCACTTTATAAAGACATTATACCTTTGGTTTTTAGTAAGTCAGCTATACAGGATCTATTCTGGTACTTATGAATATTAAATGATGTATCTTAGATCCTCTTATAAAACCACTGTTCTCAGTAACTGTGTTTGACCAAGAAAATAAAAGACCAAAATGTCATTAGAAAATTAATATATTTATCTTTGATAAATGAGAAAGCTATATAAAGAAAAAGGAAGAGCCTTGTAATCAGAAGGGTCACTCACTGCACTTTGGTGATAATTCTGACATCACCCCAATTAAGGAAGCAATATTTAACTTGCAACCTTAATGTTTTGTTTTTTGTTTTTTTAAATAACACGTGATATATGTGCTTTTAAGCTAATCAAACAACAGTCATTCTTGTAAGTCTAATAAAAGGTAAGCAAAACCATAGTCAGTTGGTATAACACAGTTCATAAAGGCAAATGTTCTACATCCTACTTTGGTGAGTAGTCCATCTAAGCTCATGAGTGGCCATCTAAGGTACAATAATTTGTCTCTCCATGTACAAAAGAAAGAAAAGTGATTAAAATTAAAGATGTTTGGAATCAACTAGCCCAATGGACCAATGGAACATGTAAATATCAGTCACCACGATTCTGAGACCAGAACTAAATGGTGTCTGGCTACCACTACTAACTGCTTTGAAAGGGATCACATTAGAAAGTCCTGAATAAAGTAGGAGAAAATGTGGAACAAAACTCAAAATTACAGAAAAACAAAACAAATGACCAGGTTTACTAACTAGCAACAGACTGGAGGAACTTGAGACAATGACCCTCGGCCACCCTTCAGATCCGGAATGAAACTCACCTTCCTGGCCCAATTTTCAGCCAAACAATAGATAAGGATATAGTGGGGCACAACAACACTAGTAAGGTACGCTCACCATGGAATGGTATGCATCAAGGTGCATTGACAGCACTGGCAAAGATCAAGGCTCCAGGAATTGATGGAATACAAACTCAAATCTTTTAACAAACTGATGGAGCACTGGAGACACCCTTCAGATCTGAAATGAAATTCACCTTCTTGGCCCATTTTTCAGCCAAACAGTACATAGAATATATAGTGGGGGTCAACAATGCTAATAAGTTATGCTCACCATGGAATGGTCAACCATTCAAGATCGAAAGGGCAGCATTTACCTAAGGACAAAGTTGAGAAGGGATAGGAAGGGAAAATGGAAATAATAACCACAGGGAGGAAACTTTCTGTAAACCTTCACTCAATTCACAATAAAAAGGTTTAAAAATAAAACCTAAAAAAACAAAAGCAGGCAAATGAAAAAAAGTAGGCAAACTCATTCATCTGTTAGTTTGTCATGCTGTGCGTGTTGCTGTGATTCTGAACTCTATGCCACCAGTATTTTTAATACCAGCAGGGTTACACATGGTAGACAGGTTTCAGCTGAGCTTCCAGACAAAGACAGACTAGGAAAAAGGAACAGACTACTTTCAAATATTTAGTCACTGAAAATGTTATGAATAGCAGTGGAACACTGTAAGACAGCACCAGAGTACTGAATATTGAAACATGATGAAGAAACACCAGAAAGTTGGCAGCCCCTCAGGTTGGAAGGCACTCAAAATATGACTGAGGAAGAGCTACTTCATCAAAGTTGAGCGGACCATGAAGATGTGAATGGAGTAAAGCCTTCGGGACCTTCATAGGTCACAACTTAAAATGAATAGAAACAGCTATAAACATCCATTAATAATTGGAATGTGGAATGTACGAAATATGAATCTAGGAAAACTGGAAATTGTAAAAAATGAAATGGAATGTATAAACATCAATATCCTAGGCATTGTTGTTGTTGTTAAGTGCTGTCGAGTTGCTTCTGACCCATAGGGAACCTGTATAGGGTTTCCAAGGAGCAGCTGGTAAGCTTAAACTGCCGACTTCACAGTTCAAACGGCTTTGCAGTCTGGCACATTAACTCATAGTGCCACACCAGGGCTCCCTAGGCATTAGTGAGCTAAAATGGACTAGTATTGGCCATTTTGATTCTGACAATCACATGGTTTACTATGCCTGGAATGACAAATTGAAGAGGAATGTCATCTCATTCATCATCAAAAAGAACAGTTAAAGATCTGTCTTGAAGTACAATGCTGTCTGGGATAGGATAATATCCATACACCTACAAGGAAGACCAGTTAATATCACTATTATTCAAACTTATGCACCAACTACTAAAGCCAGTGATGATGAAATTGAAGAATCCTACCAACTTCTTCACTCTGAAATTGATCAAACATGCAATCATGATGTATTAATAATTACTGGCAATTGGAATGCAAAGGTGGAAACAAAGAGAAAGGATCAATTGTTGGAAAATACGGCCTTGGTGATAGAAAATATGCTAGAGATTGCATGATAGAATTCTGTGAGGCCAGTATGACTTCACTGCAAATCCATCTCTTGGGTGGTCTTCTTCTTTTTCACTGATTCTTCATCTAACCAAATATGTCCCTTCTCCAGGCACTGGTCTCTCTGGTCTCTCCTGACAAATTTTCCAGGTACCGGTCCCTCCTGATAACATGCCCAAAGTATTTTAAGTCCTCTTTACTTACAGCAATCAAGGTTGTCTCATCTACGTATTACAGGTTGTTAATGAATCTTCGTTCAAATCTGATGCCACGTTCTTCGTCATATAATCCAGACAATTGATATATTTGCTCAGCATACAGATTGAATAAGTATGGTGAAAGAGTACAGCTCCAACAGACACCTTTCCTGATTTTAATCTCTTTCGCATCCCCTTGTTTTGTTAGATTGACTGTCTCTTGGTCTATGTACAGGTTCCACATAAGCATAATTAACTCTTCTTGAGTTCCCATTGTTTGTAATGTTATCCATAGTTTGTTGTGATCCACAAGAATGCCTTTGCATAATCAATAAAGTACATGTAAATATCTTCCTGGAATTATCTGCTTTCAGCCAAGATCCAACAGATGTCAGCAATGATATCCATAGTTCCATGTCCTCTTCTGAATCCAGTTTGAATTTCTGGTAGCTTCCTGTTGATGAACTGTTAACAACAGTTTCTGAATTATCTTTAGCAAAAATTTACTTGCATGTGATATTAATGATACTGTTCAATGTTTTCCACATTCTTTTGGGTCATCTTTCTGTGGAATGGGCACAAACATGGATCTCTTCTAATTTGTTGGCTAAGTAGCTGTTTTCCAAATTTCTTGGCATAGATGAGTGAGCACCTACAGTATTGGTATTGCATCAGTTTACTGAAAATTTTTAACTGGTAGTCCATAAATTTCTGGAACCTTGCTTTTTGCCAATGCCTTCAGTGCACTTTGGATTTCTTCCTTCAGTAACATCAGTTCTTGATCATATGGTACTTCCTGAAATGGTTGAGCATCAACCATTTCTTTTTGATATAGTGACTATGTATTCCTTCCATCTTCTTTTGATGCTTCCTGCATCATTCAGTATTTTTTTCATAAAATTCTTCAGTATTGCAAATCAAGGCTTGAATTTTTTCTTTAGTTCTTTCAGCATGAGAAATGCTGACCATGTTCTTCCATTTTGGTTTTCTAACTCCAGGTCTTTGCACATTTCACCATAACACTTTGTCTTCTCAAGATGCTCTTTTGAAATTTTCTGCTCAGCTTTTTTACATCATCATTTCTTTCAGTTGTTTTAGCTTCTCTATGTTCAAGAGCAAACTTCAGAGTCTCTTCTGACATCCACTTAGGTATTTTTTTCCTTCCCTATCTTTTTAATGACCTTTGCTTTCTTCATGTATGATGTTCTTCTTGTCATCCTGCAACTCTTTTGGTCTTTGGTCATTAGTGTCTACTGCATCAACAATTCTGTTTTTGAGATGGGATAAACACAAGGTCATATTTTGGCTCTCTGTAAAGCTATTTTAACTTTCTTCAGTCATTCTGAACTTGAATATGAGCAACTAATGATCTGTTCTGCAGTTACCCAAGGCCTCTTTTAGCTGATGATATTGAGCTTCTCCATAGTCTCAACCCACAGATGTAGTCAATTTGATTCCTGTGTATTCTATCTGGTGAAGTCTGCGTGTATAGTCACTGTTTATATTTTTGAAAAAACAGTATTTGCAATAAATTAGTCATTGATCTTGCAAAACTCTATCATGTGATCACCAGCACAGTTTCTATTACCAAGGTCATATTTTCCAACTATAGCTCCTATCTCTTTGTTTCCAACTTTCACATTCCAATCACCAGTAGTTATCAATGCATCTTGATTGCATGTTTGATCAATTTCAGATTGAAGAAATCGGTAGAATTCTTCAATTTCATCATCACTGGTGTTAGTGGTTCATGTGTAAATTTGAGTAATAGTGGTATTAACTGGTTTTCCTTGTAGATGTATAGATATTATCCTACCACAGATACACTGTACTTCAAGACAGATCTTGAAATAGTCTTTATAATGATGAATGTGATCCAATGACTTAAAGTGTGGCCAATCTCAGTTCATTCCAGCTCATTAATGTTTAGGATATCAATCTTTATGTGTTCTGTTTCATTTTTGATGACATAGATTCATACTTCATACATTCCACATTCCAATTATTAATGGATGTTTTCAGCTGTTCTCATTTTGAGTTGTACCCCAACAACAAATGAAGGTCCTGAAAATTTTGCTCCATTCATGTCACATAAAATCAACTTTACTGTGAAGAGGCAGCTCTTCCGCAGTGAGTGCTTTCCAACCTGACAGGCTCATGTTCCAGCACTATATCAGACAATGTTCCTCTACTATTCTTAAGGTTTTCAGTGGCTAATCAACCATTCAGAAATGGTCTGCCTCTCCTTCCTGGAAGCTCCACTGAAATCTGTCCGCCATGGGTGACCCTATTATTGCTGTTGTTTGTTAAGTGCTGTCAAGTGAGTTCTGACTCATAGCAACCCCATATAGGTTGTCTGAGCAGTAAATCTTTGTGGGAGCTGAGAGCCTAATCTTTCTCCCATGGAGCGGCTGGTAGTCTTGAACCACTGACTTTGTGGTTCACAGTCCAGTGCTTATTCTATAGAGCCACTTCACTTCCTGGGTGACCCTGCTGATGTTTAAAATACCAGGAGCATAGCTTTCAGCATCATGAACACACAAGGCAACACAGTATGCCAAACTTGACAGACGAGTGGTGGCAAATGTAAAGTCCCATGTACAAATATCCTGTCAGATATTTGTAGGTTTACTTCCACTCTCCCTCTCATACCTGTTCTGTCTGCAGATCACCATTATTGCAGTATACACAAGTCTATTATAGAAAGTTAAAACATGGTGCCATTTACAGTTGTGAGAAATATAAATATAAAGATGCAATATTAAATCATAACTACAGAAAATTAACTAGCATATACTGTACTACTGTAAAGGTTTTTTGTTTTTTTTTTTCCAGATTCACTCCACTTTTATTATGAACAAACATGATCTCACAGCAGTATGACTATCTTCAGAGTTGCTATTAATAGAAATTATTCCAAAAATATTCTTAGGTCACAAATAACTACTATCCCACATGAAAAGGGGAAAAAAATCGCATCCAATCAAGGAAAAAGCATCCAGTGTATGTTTATGCACTTGCAAATTTTTTGGTTAGTCTTCTACCACTTATCTAATGGAATCATTTAATCGCTTGGGGAGAACCACAAAAATCAGTGATATCATTCAGGATGTGACATATTAAATTCAAGGAGGATACTGCTAATAATGTGGGGACAATCAAGACTGACTTACTTCAAAGGACAGTTTTGAGGAGTTATTAATGCTTTTTATAAAGAATTTGGGGATCTTTTAGCCTTGTGTAGGATCATGGTATGGATCAGATCTCTAGAACACAAGTAGAAGTGAAAGTTGTTTTACTTGTTCTTGCATTATAAAACAACATAACCTGTGGAATAAAACTCACCTAACAGGGTTTTCCACAACATTGGTGCACACAGGTAAGTAGATCTAAACTACAGAGATCTTCTATTTAGTTCTTCCCAACTCAGATGATCAGCTCAAGAGAGGATGCCTGCAGTGCTACTATAATGATTTTATAACCACTGCCTGCTGCTGTTGAGGTGAGTTCAAGTTTTGCAAGTATCTGCTCAAAACACTGTGTGATGCTAATCATCTGTGAGCAGTTGCATTTTCAGTAAATTGCTTTGTGTTATTGTGGTTCCTACTCATTTCTCATAATGTTTAGTGCAATGCTGGAAATAACCTTAAATATCACCATGGGACCCAAACAAAGTGCCACTAGTGATGCTGGAAGTGCTCCCAAGAGGCAGAGAAAAGTCATGACATTACAACAGAAGGGTGCACTGCTTAATATTTACCACAGATTGAGGTCTGCGGCTGTGGCTATCTGCCATTTCAAGATAAACGAATCCAGCATAACGATCATTGTAAAAAAAAGAAAATTTGTAAAACTATTGCTGTAGCTACTGTAGCAGGCACGAAAATGTTGCACTTTTGTGAAATATCTTTTTATTTTGTACTGAAATGCAGTTTTTACGTGGGTGCAGTATAATACATATTATTGTTGTTGTAAGTGCTGTCGAGTTGGTTCCGACTGATAGCAATCCTGTGTAGGGTTTCTGAGGAGCAGCTGGTGAGTTTGAACTGCCGACCTTGGGGTTCAAATCAGCCTTGAGGTTGAGTGCTTATCCTACGGTACCACATCAAAATTACATACAAAATATGTGTTAATTAACTGTTTATGTTATCAGTAACGGCTTCTTGTCAATAGTTAAGTTTTTTGGGAGTCAAAAGTTATACATGGAGAACACACAAGATGGCGGATCGGGTGGATGTATAGCAGAGAGCTCCGCCAACAACAACACAGAATACCCGACCAAGCAGGTTCAGGGGGCTGGTCCCAGACCTCTGAATCACATATAAAGGAATACTTAGAAGGTTGGAAGGCTCACCGCTGGGGGAATTTGTGGCAGAAGAAAGAAATCCATTACTTTCTAGTTCCAGACGTTTGGCTGCTCCAGGAGCCGCCATCTTGGGTGAGACCACGTGGGGGAAGGATCGGAGCAGCCACAGACGCCTGGCAGAACCACTGAAATAAAGGTGTGGACATTCTTTTCTTTTGGTATCTGTTCATTGGTCCCTTGCTGTCTGCGCACCTCCATTCTAGTGACTATAGGGGTGTCTGAGCTAGTGGGTACCCCAGCC
>NW_006408660.1:3569611-3571054 GCF_000296735.1 Chrysochloris asiatica
TGTTGAATGTGAAACTGATGATGGGTCCTGTAAACTTTCACTCAATCCACAATAAAAACCTTAAATTAAAAAAAAAAAAAAAAAGTTATACATGGATTTCAACTGCATGTGGGACTGGTGCCTCCAACCTCCATGTTGTTCAAGGGTCAACTGTACAGTAAAACCTGTGAGAGCCAGAACTCCAGAGGATGTCTTGTTTCTCCAGGTCTCAAAAGTTTTCTGCCTTTGATAAGTACACTTTTCTGTTGCTCTCTAATAACACAGTTCTATGACAGGTTTCTACTTTACAGTTTCTGACTTTCACAGGTTTTACTGTATATACATTTGTTGTTGCTGTCAAGTGCCATTGAGTTGGTTCCAACTCATAGCAACCCAATAAAGGATTTCTGAGGAGTGAGTGGTGAGTCTGAACCACAGTCCTGGCAGTTCAAACTGACCTACAGCACCACGCCAGGTCACTACATACAGGGACATTAATTAACCTAATAATTAGCATAATATTTAATCCCGAGGATTCAAAATCTGTCATTCCCTAAATGTTAACATCAAGTTCCTTTTACTTTGCTGTTCATAATGTTGTTGTTAAGCACTATTGAGTCGGTTCCGACCCATAGCGACCCTGTACAGGGTTTCCGAGTTCATAATAGCACATACAAAATTCACTAGAGGGTCAAATAAGAAGCTAAAATCACCTTTTCTTATATTAAAGCCATCAGTCCACAGCGCCACCAATAAATACTTAGTAATTTCTAAAATTTAATTAGTATTTGTGGTAATAGAAACATGTTTTTTTTTCTTTATTTAAAAAAAGGAATGGATTTATGACAAATTAAATTGCAGTCATACATCAAGGCAAGTGGTTTGGTCCGCTCAGGGCAAACCCCCTTCCAGGACTGGGACTCAAGGGGAATACACGAGCAGATACGTGCTGTGACTGGTGACCACAGTGGTCACCGATAAGGGGAAGTGAGGGAAAAACAGCAATGAAGCTGCGAGCTAAGTCCTATCACGTTCAATAGACTCTTGTGAACCCGGGTGGAGACCTGGTTGGCCAGCAGTATGGTAAGACCTGGGGATTCCAGGGCCCAGAGTCAGTGACATAGCCACAGAGGACTAGAGCAGAAAGTGAAGCATCCAGCTGATAAGAAAAGAGAGCATATGCACAAGGACACCCACACTTGCATATAATACCCACTTGACCTGGCTTCAATGGCTGGAGGATCAGAACTCAACTAGAAGAAGAAAGAAGAGGAAAAAAACAGAGATCTGATGCAATTTGATGAGCCTGACCTACACCTATGGATGCAGCAGCTCAAAAGAGGGAACAAATCTTTACAGTGAGGATCATTTCCACCCCCTCAATACACAGGGTAGGAGCTCTGGTAGCGTAGTGGTTATAAATCGGGCTGTGAACCTTAAGGTCAGCGGTTCGAAACTACCAGC
>NW_006408660.1:3571500-3578300 GCF_000296735.1 Chrysochloris asiatica
AGAAGAGTGGAGTGTGGGACCCTACCCAGAGAAGCAGTGATGCCAGAGATGGAGGCAGAGACGATGATGTGGAGAGATGGAGCGGCTGGGGACTCTGGACCCAGAGAGGGAGAGGGGCTGTGTGCTGACAACCAGGGGTTAGGCTTGGTTGGTTGACAACCATGGCAATGAAACGATATATACGATAGGATGAATGTAAAGCTAATGTTCTCCCATGCAAACTATCTCATAGTTCACAATAAAGCATTTAAAAAAAAATTGCAGTCATAACTAGACTTTCTTATATTAAATCCTATTTCTAAGAATTTACCCTAAAGAAAATTCCAACTATCAGGGGAGAAAAACTATATGAACAAAGATATTCATTACAGTATCACTTATTATAGTTGGAAGAATAGAAACATAATCACTTATCAGAGTATTATAAAACAACTAAAAATAATAATTAAAACTGCACAACATTGAAAGCAATATAAAAATTGTGTTTTCCCTATGATTAAAAATATATATATATTAATTACCAGTGAGTCGATGTTGACTTATAGCAACCCTACATTGTTGTTGATGTTGTTAAGTGTCATTGAGTCGATTCTAACTCATAGCAATCCTGTATAGGGTTGCTGAAGAGCAGCTGGTGATCTTGAACTGCCAACCGTGCGGTTCAAGCCAACTTTGTAGTCCAGTGCATCAGCCTGCAGCACTACCAGTAAGTACTTATCAATTTCTAAAATTTCATTAGTATTTGTGGTAACAGAAATATGGCCTTTTGCTTTATTTAAAAAAAGAAATGGATTTATGACTAATTAAATTGCAGTCATAACTAGAGCTGTTATTTTTCACATACATCTTTAATTGATAGTCAACTAAATGATGACACAATTTGTTGTTATTATTGTTAGGTGCCATCGAGTTGGTACCGACTCATAGCAACCCTATGCCCAAGAGAATCAAACCTCACAATTGTTGCCACGCTTGAGCCCATTGATGCTGCCACTTTGCCAATCCATCTTGCTGGGGGTCTTCCTCTTTTTCTCTGACCTTCCACCTTACCAAACATGGTATCCCTCTCCAGTGATTGGTCCCTCCTAACAATATGTCTGAAAATCAGAGACAAAGTCTGGCCATCCTGGCCTCCAAGGAGCACTCTAGCTGCACTTCTTCCAACACAGGATCTGTTGGTTCTTTTGGTAGCTCATGGCACTTTCAATATTCTCCTCTAACACCATAACTCAAATTCATGTTCTTCTACGGTCTTCCGTATTCACTGTCCAGCTTTCTCATGCATATGAGGTTACTGAAAATACCATGGCTTGGGTCAGGGGTACCTTAGTCCTCAAGGTGACATCTTTGCTCTTCAACACTTTAAAAAGGTCTTGTTCAGCAGATTTGCCTAATGCAGTAGATCGCTGGATTTCCTGACTGCTGATTCCATGAGTATTGATGGTTGACCCAAGAAGAATGAAGTCTTTGACTACTTCAATCTTTTCTCCATTGATAAGAATGCTGTTTATTGGTCCAGTGGTGAGGATTTTTGTTTTTTGTTTTCTTTTTACATTGAGATACAATCCATATCAAAGGCTTTGATCTTCATCAGTAAGTATTAGATATATTTACATTTCAGAGGGGCACAGCGGACAAAGAATAAATCACAAGAACCATGAAAGTAGCTCACTAGCCTCGTCTATTGTACTTTAACAGTCATTTATCTGAAACCATGTAGAGTTGGTTTTGTTCCTGGTTATAAGAGAAGAAGGTGGCAAAATAAGGAACACCACCACATCTACTGAGAGCCATCAATAAACAAATAAAACACTCACTTTCTAAAATTACTGGGCCTGGGTCTCAGGATTATAGTCTTGGGGGACATCAAGTTCAACTGGCACAATACAGTCTACAAAGAAAATGTTCTATATTCTACTTTGGTGAGTAATAGCTCAGGTCTTAAAAGCTTGTGAGCAGCCATATAAGTTGCAACTATTTATATCTACCTGTCCTGGTGTGCCACTGTGGGCTAATGCGGTAGACTGCAACATCTTTTGAACTCTAAGGTCAGTGGTTCAAGCTCACCAGCTGCTCCTTGGAAACCCTATACAGGGTCACTATGGGTCGGAATTGACTCGATGGCACTTAACAACAACAACAACATCCAAGCAAAGAAGAGAGAAGAAAATCAAAGACCCATGAAACCAATTAGTCCAAAGGACTAAAGGACCATATTAACTTCCACAACCATAACCCTAAGACCAGAAGAACTAGATGGTGTCTGGCTACCACTACCAATCACTCCGAAAGGGATCACATTAGAAGTCCTAGATAGAGTGGAAGAAAAATATGGAACAAAACTGAAAATTATAAGAAAGGCCAAGTCAGGTAATCTAGACATTAGCTATCAAAACTGGGGGTAGGGTGGAGTGGGGTGGGGAGGACTACAAAGGCATGAAGTGGCTGGTTTATAATTTTTCATGAGTGTGCTTAGTTTCAGAATAAGAGGGTAAGACAAAATCCTCACTGAATGGTTTTCCTTTTCTCCAGATGGATCTGGTAAAAGGGGGTGGGGGGTGATGCTGATAGGATTTTATGATTTAATTGTGAGAAATGGTTAGCAGGATTAATTGTGCTTGTCATAACTGTAATTACAGGAGATGTGCAACTAAAAGGGGGAAGTAGTTAATCTTTCACTTCAGGAACAGACAATCCCAGGACTATTAAGAAGGAAGAGCATGAGTGCAGTGTGAGATCCAACATAGAAAAACACTGACAGCAGAAACGGTGGTGAAGACAATGAATGGCATGGAGAAATAGAGCAGCTGGGAACTCTAGGCCCATGGATTGAGTAAGGCTGTGTGCCTGTGGGCAGGAGGCTGACTTGCAGAACATGTCCTTAGGATAGTTAAATGAATATATATACTTTTGTTTTGTTTATGAAATATAAATGTAAAAGGGAAGGCAGAGGGAGGAAGCAGTATATGATTTGTTGAATGTAAAACTGATAATTTTGTCTGGTAACCTTCACTCAATTCACAATAAAAAGTAAGGAAAAAAAAAAAAGACTAGGTCAAATAGAGACAAGTAGAACTCCTGGAACTGCTGAGACAAAGGCGCTTAGCCAGTCTATAAGCCTAGAACTAAATAAACTCAATCCTGTGACTCAATTTTCAGCCAAATAATGAACAGGTCTACAAGCTATTTGGAGTCCTGGTGTGGCACTGTAGGATGAGTACTAGACTGCAAGGTCAGTTTGAACTGCAGTGTTGGTGGTTCAAACTTACCAGCTGCTCCTGGGAAACCTTATACAGGGTCACTACAGGTCAGAACTGACTCAATGACACTTAACAACAACAACAACAATAACCTATATAACATAAGGTGAACAATATCACAGGGAGGTACTTACTCTTTAGAACAATCAACCATTCTAGATCTGGAAAATAGATTTGCTCTGTGAATCTTCACCCAATTTGTAATAAAAAGTTTTTAAAAAATGTTTAAAACTCAGATCACTCAAGCTTCAAATAGATTAATTATATTATCCTACCCCCTAGTATGGTACATTAACCTATTCCACTCATTATATGAATCTGTCAGCATAAAATAAATTTATACTTGACAATTTCAATGCAGATCAGTTGGCCAGAAATGTAACCCCACTACAAAACATTTAAGTAAAGGCAAAATACCTTAAACCCTCTCAAATGCTGAAATGCACATTTAAACCCTTCTACAGATTTTCCTACCATTTTTCACATTATGAAGTTGGTAATCATGGCTAAATTGAATTGCATATGGCAATTCAAAGATCAGAAAAACCTCATGTAAACCTAGAAAGTAAAAGGTGAATGAAAGGATGGAATTCTATCTCCACTACTGGAGCCTAAATCAAGAGTGGATCACTTAAGAAGTAAATTAGACTCTGAATCACATGATCTTATCCAATCCTGGAAATATATGTTCATTCAAACACTTTCAACAACTGTTTTTAAAAAGGATCCTTAACTGATAATCATAATATGTAATTCCACACCTTAATTCATGAGTTTTAGTCCCTAGTTTGGTGCCAAAACTAGGAATGAGGCCTAACTTGGTAACAGATTATTTAACTTTGGCTCAGCATTATAATATTTTCTCCACCACATGCTGATTTTCCCAGATCTTGGTACAATTGCTGTTGATGGCAGCACAAGTATTAGAATCGAGAGGACACCCAGACATGAAAAAATAGCTGGTCAAATTACTTTTGCATTAAAGTCTTATCTTGCCATGGACACTGCCTAATTTTTATCTTTTTCATGCTCCCATCTCACTCCTATTGTTGCTTACATGTTTGTGCTCAGCATAAATTTTATTTCTCTTTCAAAGTTCAGTTCTGCTTCACCACCATCTATACCTTGAGAAATGGAGTCTTTCTTTTCTTCCCAACACCCTTCCCTTTCTTCTCCTTCCCAGAACAGTTTCTATTTCCATTGCATCTTATACATACTCTATCAGAGGGTCTGCTACAATCTATAAGGAAAAATGCTTCAGCCATTTCAATCATAATACATCAATGAATTAGTTTTTAATAAATTATGTCCATAAAGGGAATGTGGTGGTTTTCAGAGTAGCTCTTGAAAGTTGATCCAAGGTATCACATCCATATCTAAAACTTTCTCCACATTCCCAAATCATTTTTTTTCCCAACAATATTAAATCTTGATAAAACTAATAAAAATTGTCATCCTATACAGAATAAAACTTGGAGAAAGATGCTAGCAGGAATTTCTCAAATTGCTAAAACACTGCATTATTAAGAGAATTTAAAGAAAAAAATATCTCCAAAAAGAAGTAAGTTCATCTTTTAGTTTCTGGAATTAAATTCTTAAAAAGAAAGTCTACTTAAGTATAATATAGTCATCAAATGTTTACCATAAACATATTTTAGCAAGAACATCATTGTTGTAATTTTTAAAGATTAAAAACACAATAAATTGAAGAAGGAAATTATATAGTTCCATTATTTATAATGGAGTCCTGGTATGGTGCTGGAAGATAAATACTGAACTGCTAGCCACAAAGTCAGTGGTTCAAAACCACCAGCTGCTTCTCGTAAGCTCTATACAGGGTTGCTATGAGTCAGAACCAGCTTGACAGAACTTAACAATAACATTATTTATACCACTTATAAATAATATCATGTTTATTTAAGTTCTATGCCCCTGATCAACTGTGAGCCCCTCAAGGGGGAGACAATGCTTTTTTCTTATCTATAATACCAGTGTTGACCACAATGCCTTGCACATAAGCATGTGATAAACTACTGAATGAAAATATGCATACATTCCAAAAAGAATTCTCTTAAAATTTCTATCTGATTTCCACTGTACCCTAAGTAAAGAGTAGTCCTATCTTACTTAGACTAATTCTAATACTGCCTTCTGGAACATTGGAAAATAATTCTTCCTTTTCCACATGAACCTTGTCCCCTTTACTCAATTCCAACTCATAGTGACCTTCTAGCAAAGAACTGCAACACAGGGTTTCCAAGGATGTAATCTTTAACAGAAAAGACTGAACATCTTTCTCCCTCTGACCTTTTGGTTAACAGCCAAGTGCTTAAGCACTTTGCCAGCATCAGCCAAACCAACCCTAAAGTGAAGTGCACAAATAGTACAAGGATAACAGCGCACATGCTTCCATTCTCTATCTACACTTACAGGAGACAGTAAGTGAAAGTATACGAAAACATCAATATAGAGTTTTCAATTAAATACAAATACAACTACTCCACAATGCTCTGGAGACAACAGACAATTTTAGCTCACACATAGCAACAAGAGACAGTGTGGCTCAAACAAATGATCAAGATGCAGAAACAGAAAAAGTTTCTCAGGAAGAAAAGGTAATAGAACTAACTGAAAAAGAATTCAAAAGAATGATATTTAGGTAGCTCCAAAGAACTGACAAAAAGATTGAAGAAAACAAGGAGAACAACAGAATAATCTTTAGAAGAATTCAGGAAAACACTACAAGAACAGACAGACAAAATAAATTCAAAATATGAAACAATACAAAACCTGCAATTAGAAAGCCAGAAGATTAATGCAAAAATTTCAGAAATGGATAATACATTGAAAGGCCAAAGGAGTAGATTTGAAGCAATGGAAACCCTAATTAGTGAGCTTGAAGATAAATTTCTCAATTATAGCATGCCAGAAGAATAGTTGAAAAAAAAAAAAAATGAAGGACAAGATCAAAAGAAAGTCTAAGAGTTATTGTGGGACACCATGAAGGGGAATAATTTACAGGTGAACAGAATTACAGAACAGGAGGAGACAACAAAAAGCACAGAGAAAACTGTCAAAGAATTGTTGGAAGAAAACTTTCCATGAACAACTAATCATAAGCATACAGGCAGCAGAATGAACCCCAAACAGGACAAATCCCAAAAGAAAATCACTAAGACATATCATAATCAAACTTTCCCAAACCAAAGACTAGGAAAGTATCCCAAGAGCAGCTCAGGAAAAATGAAAGTTACCTATTAAGGAGACCCAGGACGACTCAACTCTGATTTTTCAGCAGAAACCATGCAGGCAAGAAGGCAATGAAATGACATATCCAAAACTCTGAAAGAAAATACACTTCCAAGCAAGAATCATAAACCTAACAAATTTGTTCCTCAAATACAACAGTAAAATTAAGACATTTTCAGATGAACAGAAATTGAAGGAATTTGTAACGACAAGACCAACTTTACAAAAAATACTAAAGGGTGTTCTTTGGAATGAGAAACAACAACAGTAGACAACAACCTGTGACTTCCA
>NW_006408660.1:3581196-3604817 GCF_000296735.1 Chrysochloris asiatica
GAAACATGATTAGAGAAAACTTGTAAGCCTGTCTTCAGCCTATAACTGATTGGAATACCTAAAAGGGTTTCTAGAACTTGCCCAGAAAAATAGGGCTCTTGCAAAGCCTTTGTTGAATGTAAAACTGATCTGCTCTGTAAACCTCCACTCAATTCACAATAAAAAGCTTTTTTTTTAAAAAAAAAAACAATTTTAATTAAAGAGTTTGAAATGTTAAAACAACAAAAAATGTTGCTGCGCAGGACCCTACCCAGAGAAGCAGGCAGAGACGATGAAGTGGAGTGATGAAGCGGCTGGGGACTTTGGATCCAGAGAGGGAGAGGGCCTGGGTCCTGAAGAATGGGGTGGGGGGGAGTGTAGGGGGTGGTTTTATAGGGTATACCCTTTGGTCAGTTGATGATGCATGGAGGGGATTGGAACCATGGCAATGTGACGATATACTATGGAATGAATGTAAAACTAAAGTTCTCTCATGTAAAATATTATATAATTCACAATAAAACATGAAAATAAATAAAGATTCACAGTCTACCACACACACACAAAAAGTGTTGCTGCAAAATCATAGAAACCTTTATTGAACAAAAATATTAAAAGCTGAAGCAACTGTTTCTCAGTGTATTATCTAAGTCTATACACTTCTTCTTGGTAGCGTAGTGGTTACGAATCTGGCTGCGAACCGCAAGGTCAGCAGTTCGAAACTACCAGCTGTTCTGCGGGAGAAAGATGAGGCTTTGTGCTCCCGTAAAGATTTACAGCCTCGGAAACCCTGTACAGGGTCACTATGAGTCGGAACCGACTCCACGGCACATAACAACAACATACACTTTAGCAGACAGTTTATCCATCTGTAACCCTCCCTCAAAGGATTCTGTGCTCTTTGATTTGTACCACGTCAAAATGTTAGTTTTGTCAAAATGTTAGTTTTTGTCATCCTTGAGGAAATGGAAAATCGTGGTTCTTCCTTTTCAATATTCTTTGAGTGTGGGGGACAAAAAAGAAGTCTGAAGGGATAGAATCAGGAATGGAGGATGAATGGAGTAAGATTTTCCAATGAAATTCTCATAGGACAGCCCTTGTTACCCTCAAAGAATGAGCAGATGCATGATTGTGATAGAAAAATTTCCTCAGCTCAACTTTCTTGGCCTTTTTTGCACCAATGCATTTGCCAATGTTCTTAAAAATTCTTCATAATCAAGTCCATAGTCATCTTGTATCCTTTGAGAAAAATCTATCAAAATTAGCCCTTTGAAATCCCCAAAAAACAGTTGCCATAGCCTTTATGAGCTGACCTCTCTGTTTTAAATTCAATTTTGAGGTCTTCCCAATTCTTCTTAAAATGATCCATCTATAAACGGTTTTATGTGAGGTAGCATTGCTGTAAGCGTGCTGCAAAGCTTCAATGATTTGGGAAAATATCCACTTGAGGTTTGTTAAAAATTTGATATTAGCCCTAACCTTAAAAAGTATCTTTTTTTTTTTTTTTTAATGTTTTATTGTGAATTATGTGATAGTTTACATGGGAGGACATAAGCTTCACATTGATCTGATCATCTTTCAAGATGACCCCCATGGAGTCACCAAAAATGTTGCCACAACCAGCGTTTTGACTGGATTTTTTTTTTTTTTTTTTAAGGCAGCCTAATGGCATCCTGGAGTCCTGGAGTGGTGCTGTTGATTAATGCATTGGACTGCAAAGTAGGTTTAAGTTGCAATGTCAGCGATTCAAGCTCACCAGCTGCTCCTCGGAAACCCTATACAGGGTCGCTATGTCAGAACCCACTCAACAGCACTTAACAATGAACAACAACAACAACAATGGAATCCTGGTGTGGTGCTGTAGGATACACACAGGTCTGCTAACAACAAAGTCAATGGTTCAAACCCACCAGCCACTCATCAAAAACCCTATAAAGCATCCCTATATGTTGGAACCGATTCAGTGGCACTTAACAACAATGAGGCTAAGACAAATATACTACTGAGAAAACTTGTCTGAAGCCATCCACTGATCACAAAGACATGTTTTAGCATGTTTTGTTTGGAATAAACCCATGCATGTTATGAACTGGAACCCTAGTAGCAATACTACTTTATTTTCCCTCCTAAATACATTTGATGGTGGTAGAGGGACATTGTCATATGAATTAGGGTAGCCAGGTTTAGGATTCAATTCTAGCTGAACAGCTAAATTGTTTTGGGAGCTTTTAAAAATTTCTAGTCCAAGCAAGCCTGAGGAAGAGCCACTACTTCATAACCAGCATCACTCCTGGCTTGCTGCTCTGTGTGGATCCCAACTTACTCAGAGTGGGCATTTGTCTAGATATGGTCATGTGAAGCCTGTCTTTCTTCAACATGAGTAATGGCACTATGGGTTAATGCACTAGACTGTAAAGTCAGTTTGATCTGCAAGGTTAGCAGTTCAAACTCACCAGCCGCTCCTAGGAAATCCTATACAGGGTTGCAATGGGTCGGAATCAATTCGATGATATTTAACAATAACAACAACAAATGGATCCCATGTCTACACATTCACCAATATTTCTGCTCCTTCAATTCTAAGACATGGTGATCAAGGCTCCCTGAGAATCTGTCCTGTGGAGAACTTTTATTTCTTTAACTTCAACTAATATGTTAAGGAGGCTGTGAACTGAATAAACACTTGCACGTGAAAAAAAAAAAAATTATTAGTCCAATTAACTCAGATATCCAGGGATAAGGTCTAGGAGGTTTTTTTTTAACTCTACAGAGGAATCCAATGTGTAGACAAGGTTGCAAACAGGGCTTCAAACTGGTTTATTCCCTGTTGAAAATTTACCTTTCCATCCCAGATATACAGAATGAGAATCTACATTTTAACAAGATCCCCAGGAGATTCTTATGTATTTCATATGTATCTTCTGCAATGAACTCTATTTACACATTTTACTTAAGATCTCTAAGTCTCTGTTTCTACAGCTATAAAGTGAAAATAACACATGCCTCTATTTTACACAGTTAAGATCAAAGGAGATAATGTCCAGGGAGTGTTTTTTAAAAATGGAAATAGCAAGTTTCAGTCTTTTTTGACATCTACTTTTATGTTGTCATTCTGTCTTTTTAATGACCTTTGGCTTTCTTCTTGCATGTTCTTGATGTCATGCCAGTACTCTTCTGACCTCTGGTCATTAGTATTTAATGCATCAAATCTGTTCCTGAGATGGTCTCTAAATTCAGTTGGGATGTATTTTAAATCATATTTTTACTATCGAGGACTTGTTTTAATTTTCGTCAACTTCAACTTGCACTTACTTGCACATGAGCAATTTATGGTCTGTTCCACATTTGGCTCCTTGTCGTTTTGGCTGAAACTCAAAGGGAACCTGTAAGCAGTCTAATATGCTCACTGGTGATCACCTACCTGGGTCTACTTATGAGTGGAAGTGGGGGAAATGCAGTAACGAAGACATGGGCTGAGATTTGGCCACATTCTGTTGGCCTCGAGAGCAGAGGAGGAAGGCCTGGCTGGTCTGAAGTTTAAGGTGATGTGTGAACTGCGGAAACCATGAGCACTGACCTAGCCATTGGGGGCTAGAGCAGAAAGTGAAGCATTCAGTTAGTCTGAAGTGCAGGGAGGCATGTGTGAACTCCCAAACTTGCAGCTAGTACCCATTTGACCTTGCTTGTATGGTTAGTTTACCAAAAGTTGACCAGATGAAGATAAAGATGTTTGATACTATGAACAAGTATAAATAGCTACAATTTGATGAACTGGGTCTTTGCTTATGGATACAGTTGCTCAAAATTCCAACCAGAATGGAAGGATTCTTCATATCAAGGAATGAACTTGTTTCCTCAGTGTATTGGATTGATAGGAATGGGCAATTTACATACTGGCTATCAAAAGTGGGGAGCTATAAAGACACAAACTGGCTGGCTTACAAGCTTTCATGGGTGTGCTTAGTTTCAGAAAGGAGGGGTTTGTTAAGGTAGAATCTCCAATGAATATTTTTCCTCATCTCCAGATGAATTTGGTGAAAGGGGATGGGAGATAATGTTGGTAAGATTTTATGGTTCAACTATGAGTAATGGTTTGCAGGATTAATTGTGATTGTCACAACTGTAATTGTATAAGATGTGTAACTAAAAGGGGGAAGTAGTTAATCTTTCATTTCAGGAACAGACAATCCCAGGACTATTAAGAGCGAGCATGAGTGGAGCATGAGATACCTAGAAAAGTGGTGACAGAAGAGATAGTGGCAGAGGCAATGGCATAGAGTGATAAAGCAGCTGCAAGCCCTAGGCCCACAATCTGAGGAAGGCTGTGTGCCTGCGGGCAGTAGGCTGGCTTGCAGAATATAACCTTCAAACACTTAGTGTGTATATATATATATATTTGTTTTGTATGTGTACATCAAATATTTTTGCTTTGTTCATTTGTGCAATATAAGATGGAAAAGGGAAGTCACATGGAGGAAGTAGGATAACTGTTGTTGCAGGGAGGGGATTGTTACCATTGCAATGAAACAAAGTGTGTAATTTAATTTGTTGAATGTAAAGCTGATGATCTTTTTGGTTAACCTTCACTCATTTCACAATAAAATATTATATAAGAAAAAAAAAGGCAACTATTTCCACTGTATAGTTGGAAAACAGTATTTGCACTAAGTAAGTCAAAAGTCATTGGCCTTGCAAAATTCTATCATGGGACCTCCATCATAGTTTCTCCCACCAGAGCCATATTTTCTGCCTACTGGTCCTTCCTCTTTGTTTCCAACTTTCACATTCTAATCACAGTAATTATCAATACATTTTGATTGCATGTTTGATCAATTTCATGTTGAAGAAGTTGGTAGAATTCTTCAATTTCATCATCACTGGTTTTAGTGGTTGTTGAGTAAATCTGAATAATAGTGGCACTAACTGGTTTTCCTTGTAAGTATATGGATATTATCCCATTACACACAGCATTGTACCTCAAGATAAGTCTTGAAATGGTCTTTTTGATGGTGAGTGTGACGCCATTCCTCTTCAATTTGTTGTTCCCAGCAGAGTAAACAATATAACTGTTCAATTCAAAATAGCCAATACCAGTTCATTTCAGCTCACTAATGCCTAGACTATTGATCTTGGATGTGTTCCATTTCATTTTTAATGACCTCTAATTTTCTAGATTCACATATCCATACATTCCACATTCTGATTATTAATTGATATTTGCATTTCTTTCTTCCCATTTTTAGTTGTGCCACATAAGCAAATGAAGGTCTGTAAAACTTTCCTCCAATCACATCATTAAAGTCAATTCTACTTTGAGGGGGCAACTCTTTCCCAGTCTATTTAAGTGCCTTCCAACCTGAGGGGCTCATCATCTGGCACTCCATCAGATAATACTCCTCTAACATTCATAAGGTTTTCAGTGGCTAGCCATTCAAAAAGTGGTTCACCTCTCCTTCTTCCTAGTCTGTCTTAGTCTGGAAGCTCTACTGAAACCTGTCCACCATGTTACATAGCTTACAGCATCACAGCAACACACAAGCCATGACAACTTGACAAATTAGTGGTGTAATTATATTATAGAATCATTACTTTTAGTAATATTGGTTATATACTTTTAAAGGATATATTCAGAAATATTTATGAGTGAAATGATATGATGACTACTATTTGATTCAGAATGATGCAGAAATAAAATGGGAAAGATGGAAGTAGATGGGGGTATAGATGAAACAAGATTGGTCATGAGCTGACAGGAGTTGAAGCTGAGGATGAGGACGTATAGGGCTTCATATACAAAATAGGTTTGAAGTCTTCCAATTATTCAAAATAAAAGGTTTTAAATGCTATCAAAGTAAAACAGTATACATCGATAGTATATTATTCAGTGATAATATATTAATAGGCTGTGATAATCCCATTACTAGGTATGATCAAGAAGACACTGAATGGTCTTTTATTAGAATTATTCTAATGTAAATGACATGGAGATTTCATCTTCCAATTCAAGAAGTCTATTAAAATGAGTAGAGTCTTTTAAAATAGGCAGAGATCCTGGCCTATCTCTATCATGTCAACTTGTCATTTCATTTTGCTAATGGAGACTCTTACTTAGAACTCTCAAAACTGTTTACAAATAATTTCTAATACAATGTCCTCAATAGTTAAATATATCTGTTTAAATGACTTACCCCTAGGGAACACACCAGTGACAGAAGAAACAAATTAATCAAATTAAGAAAATGCAATTTCTAAGATTAAAATGATTTCTTCAAGTGCCAAATATAATTTACATCTAAGGTACAATTATTGTTAATATGACCAGTATGTTTTATCATCAAATAATACTTCATGAGACAAGGGTGCAATAAATTTTCTAGGACTGATGACTAAACATCTGTTGCCTCCAAATACTTATAACAAACACACTAATCTTATTAGCAAATAGATTTCAGTCTCCCCCCGCAAAAAAAAAAAAAAAAATTATTTTACCAATCTATACTTAGCCAGAAAGATTGTTGGCTGCAATGGAGCAATGAAAATATAAGTAAGTCAAACAAATAAAAGAGCATGCAATTCATTTAATGAATACCAATGAATCTATGGATCTTTTCTAAAGAGAAAAACAGGTATACCAGGGTAAGTCAAAAAGTATTGCTACTAGGGTTCTAGTTCATACATGCACATGTTTATTCTAAAGCAAACATGTTTAAACATGTTTCTGTAAGCAGTAGATGGTTGCAGACAAGTACTCTCAAGAACATATTGTCTTAGTTTCATTAGTGTGCCTTATTGAAAATAAAAAGGATATGTTTTAGGTCGGGGCTAATGAGTCAGAACCGACTTGACGGCAAAACAAGATCACATTTTTTTAACAAAACTCAACTGGACATTTTACCAAATCAGTGAAGCTTGGCACCAAGTTTAAGGAAATGGAGCCCCACATAAAACAACAGTTTTTACATGGATCAAGATTTTTAAGGAAGGTTGGGAAGACCTCAAAGATGATCTCAAAGCAGAGAAATCAGATTAGAAAGCTATACAGCAACTCGTTTTTGAGATTCCAAAGGGTAATCTTGATAGATTTTCTTGAAGGAAGAATAATTACAGGAGCTACTTATGAGGAAGTTTTAAGAAAACTGAACTGCATTAGTGGTGAGAAAATGGCCAAGAAAGTTGTGCTGAGGAATTTTTCCATCACAATACCCTACCTGCTCATTTTTGAGGGAAGTTTACAAGAATTTCACGGGAAAATCTTACCCCATTCACCCAATAACCCTGATCTTGCCCCTTTCAGACTTTCATTCATAAAACTAAAAGAACATTTAATTTGATTTGAGTCGCACAAGGATGCCAAAATCACCATTTTGGTGTGGTATAAACTGAAAAGTACAGAATTCTTTGGAGCAAGGTTAATGAGATGGTAACACCTTCTCCAGAAGTACAGATATAAGATACGTGGAAAACAGGAGCTTCTTCAGCTTTTGATATTTTTTATTTTGTAGCAATACTTTTTGACTTACCTGCGTATGCAGAAATACTAACTAAAGGCTAGGAAGCAAGGAAAGAAAAATAAATGTTGTGACAGTACACTGACACATATCTTTCTAGATTTTAAACCACATAATATCCCCTTGTTCTGTTCGAATCACTGCCTCTTGCTCTATGTACAGGTTCCACATGAACACAATTAAGTGTTCTGGAATTTCCAATATTAGTAATGTTATCCATTTTGAGATATAACCCACACAGTCTAATGTCTTTGCCTAGTCAATAAAATACATGTAAACATCTTTCTGGTATTCTCTACTTTAAGTCAAGATCCATCTGACGTCAGTAATGATATCCCCTCATTCCATGTCTTCATCTGAATCCAGCTTGAATTTCTGGCAGCTTCCTGTTGATATACTGCTACAACCATTTATGAATGACCTTCAGCAAAATTTTACTTGCATGTGATAATTCCACATTCTTTTGGGTCAACTGTTTTTGGAATGGGCATAAATGTTCCAGTCGGATTTCTGGAAAAGAATAGCAAGTACTTCCAGCTCTACATCAGTTTGTTGAAACATTTCTGTTGGTATTTTATCAATTTCTAGAGCATTGTTTTTCAGTGCAACTTGGACTTCTTCCTTCAATGCTATTGATTCTTGATTATTTGCTACTCTTGAAATGGTTAAACATCCACCAATTCTTTGGTACAGTGACTCTGTGTCACTGTAAGATGCTTCCTGTTTCACTCAATATTTTGCCCATTGTTGTTATTGTAAAGTGCTTTAGAGTCTGTTCTAACCCATAGCGACCCTGTATAGGGTTTCTGAGGAGTGACTGGTGGGTTTGAAACACTGACCTTATAGTTAGCGGTCTAGTGCTTGTCCGATAGCACTACATCAGGACTCTATTTTGCCTACAGAATCCTTCAATATTGCAACCCAAGGCTTGATTTTTTTTTTTTTCTCCCAGCTTGAGAAATGCTAAGCATGTTCTTCCCTTTTGGTTTTCTAAGTCCAGGTCTTTGCATATCTCATTATAATACTTTGCTTTGTCATCTTGAACTGTCCTTTGAAATTTTCTCTTCAGCTCTAATACTTCATCAGTTCTTCCTTTCACTTTAGCTAGTACACATTCAAAAGCAATTTTCACAGTCTCTTCTGGCGTTTACTTTGGTCTTTCCATTCTTTCTTGTCTTTTAAATGAACTTTTGCTTTCCTGTATGATGTTCTTGATACATTTCACAGCTCCTCTGGTCTTCAGTCACTGGTGTTCAATGCTGCCAAAACTGCAGAGAGGCCATGTCTGACCTCTGGCTTCACAAGGGGAAAGGATAATTTAATTTAAAATTAGACCAAAGTCGATGTCTATAAAACAAGAGAGGTAAGACATGCCTCTACCATTCAACTTTCTTTGCCTCTTCTAACACCAACCATCCCTCCCACAGCACTCTGCTTCACATCAGGGTTTGATAATCTGTTGCAATGGCCACACAGAACTCACAGACAATACTCACAATTAAAGGGTTTATTAGGGAAGTGAACAGGGTACAATTCAGGATCAGAAACAACTCAAGATGCAGCAGTTCTCCAGTCAGGAACAGTCTTCTCTGTCATACTACAGGCACATCTCATTCTTGTCTTCAGCATATCAGACATTATGGCAACTCGGCCTCTGCCCTACATGGGCAAGTGTTATAAAGCTTCTTTAGCCAGTCTGTAAATTTCCAAAGGGCACAATCTGCAAGCCAGCTTTCCTTGGCTTTCCTTGGTCTCTGGGCTGGGAAGTTTGCAGCTGCTCTGTCTCTCCATGTGACTGTCTCTGTTGCTGCTGCTTTTCCAGATACAGATCTGCTGCTCTCCTTGTGGCTTTTCTTTCTTGAAGGTTCTATGATCTATTCCTGCTTCTGAGACGGTTTCTTTTGAACCTAGCAGGATGGCAAAAGGAACCAATAATAACATTAGAGTTCTAGTTCTGGTGTGGTGTGATAAGCACTGGACTGCTAACCAAAAGGTCCAGTTCAAAGCCACCAGCAGCTCTTCAGAAACCCTATACAGGATCACTATGAGTAGGAACCAACTCAATACCACTTAACAACACAATCACCAATCAATCATTTGGTGGGAGTTAAGAAGGCTTTGAATAGAAACACCAGACCAAGTAAATTCATGGTACCACAAATGTGTCAAATATGTTCTTGCAATGGACTCTAAATTCACGTGGGATATACTTGTCATATTTTGGCTTTCATGGACTTGTTTCAGTTTTCTTCAGCTGCAGCCTGAACTTGCATATGAGCAATTGATGGTCAGTTCCATAGTCGGTCCTGACCTTGTTCTGGCTGATGATATTGAGCTTCTCTATCATGTCGTCCCATAGATGCAGTCAATTTGATTCCTATGTATTCCATCTGGTGGGGTCTATGTGCATAGTTATAGTTTTTGTTGTTGAAAAAGGGTATTTGCAATGCAAAAGGTGTTGGTCATGCAAAATTCTATCATGGGATCTCCAGTGTCCTTTCAATCACCATCCTCAAATTTTCCAGTTGCTGATCCTCCCTGTTTGTTTCCAATTTTCACTGTCTAACCATCTGTAATTATCAATGCATCTTGACTGCATGTTTGATCAATTTCAGACTGAAGAACTTGGTAAACTCAAACCAATCCTACTGTCATCAAGTTAATTCTAACTCAGTGACCCTATACAGGGTTTCCATGGCTGTGAATCTTTATGGGAGCACAAAGCCTCATCGTCTACAGAGCAGCTGGTGGATTTGAATTGCTGACCTTGTGATTCGTAGTCCAGTGCGTATATTATTTCAGTTTCTTCATCACTGGCTTTAGTGGTTGGTGCATAAATTTAAATATTAGTTACATTAAGTGGTCTTCCAGATAGGCATATAAATAGTATTATCATAGGCAGGAGTGTATTTTAAGATAGACCTTGAAATGTTCTTTTTGACGATCAACAAGACACTATTCCTTTTGAATTTGTCACTACTGGCATAGTAAACCATGGTTGACAAATTAAAAATGGCCAATACCTGTGCATCTCGGCTCCATTTCACTTTTGACAATTTCTACTTTTCCTAGATTCATAATTCGTAATTTCTACATTTCAATTATTAATAGATGTTTTCAACTATTTCTTCTTGACGGAGCCTGAGTGCAGCTATTTTTTACTAACTGCCATAACTCTCTTAAATGTCTATTTTCCTTAAGTTTCAATTTCTCATTTCGGCCAGTTAGCCCCATCTAAATTCTACCCCAAGGCAAGACCTCACAAAAGCCCATTTCCTCCAGAGTTAGCCCATTCTAAGCTCCACCCCTCCCAAGACCCTCATAAAAACCCTCAGTCTGTGTGGGAGGATGCTTCTGGCAGTGGCCAGTAAGCCCCTCCTCCCAGGTTTGTCTTGAATAAACCTGTCCTTGCTCTTGAGCTGTGCTCTCCATCTCTTTTCTCTATTGACCCTAACACTTCTCATTTTGAGTCATGCCCCATCAGCAAATGAAGGTCCCCTGAGCTCTGCTCCAATCATGTCTTTATGGTAGACTCTATTCTGAGAAGGCAGCTTTTCCCCAATCATATTTTGAATGGCTCATATTCTGGCACTATATCAGACAATGCTCCATTACTATTCATATGGTTTTCAGTGGCTAATCGTTAAGAAGTAGACTAATTATTTCTTCTTTCTAGTCTGGATCAAAGGAGCTCTGGTAGTGTAGTGGTTACGAATCGGGATGCGAACCTCAAGGTCAGCAGTTCAAAACTACCAGCTGTTCCGCAGGAGAAACATGAGACTTTCTGCTCTTGTAAAGATTTACAGGCTCAGAAACCCTGTACAGGGTCACTATTAGTCAGAACTGACTCAACGGCACATAACCACCACCATCAGTGTGGAATCAGGGTTATGACCTATTCCTCCCTAATCACCTATGACCTATCCCTCCCTAGTCACCTTACATTGGATCACAATTGATCATGTAAGACTACATCATGGGGACGATTGCATCATTATGTAACTGCCAAACCACTGAGGATCATGGTCTAGCCATTGTTGACATATAACTTGACACATATATTCTGGGGACAAAATTCAATCCATGACACCTGTGATATAGTCATATAATTTTTAAAAAGTATGCAGTAGTAAAAATAAATGAAGCACAGCTACATACACCAACATGGAAGATTCATATAGCACACTTGGTAAGTCCCCCCACCATACTCCCACCCCCACCCCCAAAAGCAGGCAAGTAAGAAAGGATACATATGGCATACTATTTTTTTCTCTTTTGTTTTATATGATGAAAATGTACACACTAAAACAACAATTATCACATTTATAACTCAATGAGATTGACTATATTTTTCATGTTGCACCACCTTTATTGCTATCCTCATCCAAAACATTCTACCACCATTAACTAACATAACTCAGTATTCTCCAAATACAAATTCTCCTTTTACCCCTTCCTCCTGCTCCTAGTAATCATTAATAATCTTTGAGTTTTATACATTTGTTTATTTTACGTAAGAGAGATCAAACAGTATTTATTTTTGGTGATTGGCTTGTTTCACTTAGCAAATGATTTCAAGATTCATCCATACTGTGGCAAGACCTACTGCATTTACATATGGTTTTTATTTTCCTATTAGGAGATGGGTGAAGGTTTACAGAGCAAATCAGTTGTCCATTCAACAATTCATACACATTTTGATTTAACTCATTGATTGCAATCCCCATAATGTAACATCACTTATTCCACTTCCTCCCTGTCTTTTTTGCTTTGGGTAAATGCTGCTTTTTTTTTTATTTTTTTTTTTTATCTCAAATGGTATGGATTATTTATATACATAGTCTTTAAACACATGAAACTAAACCTTGCATTGCTTAAGGATGCATAATATGACAAAATACCTTTTAAAAAAAGAAAAAAGTGGTTTCCTATGCTAGGAAGAGGGAGAGTTGGGTGATGTAGTAGGCAGGGGGCTTTAAACATATTCCTTACACTGGGTGGGGTGATCATTGAGTATATCTGTTGTTAAGTGTCGTTAAGGTGATTCCAACCCTGAGCAGCCCTGAAAAGAGTTTCTGAGACGTGTCTGGTGAGCTTGAATCGGTGACTTTGCCATTCAAACCAACTTTGCAGTTCACTACATTAACCCACAGCACCACAGCACCACACCAGGATTTTCTCTACATGCATACATACATACATACATACATACATACAGTCATTTAAAAATTCTAAATCCTACTGGCTGTTAATCTAGCCCTGAAAAGCAGAACAAGATTACTAGCTCTGCTGCTGCTGAGCACTTACTTAGTGTCTTCTTCAGAAATATAACTGATGAAAATATTCCCTGTTAATATGTGAATAGCCTCCGAGAGCTTCACATCTTTAGAGGGAGTGTGAGCTGATGCACCAGTTAAGGTTGGGGTGACACTGTATTAGCCTCTGGAAGAAGCTCGTTATCTGGGGAGATTAAAGTCTTGAGCTAGGCTCCCAATCAGGGGTGGGGAGACAGAGAACATTGCCTCCCAGGAGATGTTTTGCAATATCTAGAAGTTGACATTGTCACAAGGAGTGGTGGGGTGTGCTACTGACATCTAGTAGGGAGAGGCCAGGGATGCTGTTAAACTTCCTACAATGTGTGGATTTGTTTCACAACAATGAATAATCAAGTCCAAAATGTCAACAGTGCCAAGATTGAGAAACCCTGGTCTATAGTGCCTACTTGTTTGAGTACATAAAGCCTAACAGTGTGGCGCTATAGAATGAGCACTGTACTGCTATCTACAAGTTTGGAGGTTCAAGCCTACCAGTAGCTCCTTGGAAACCCTACACAATGTTGCTTTGAGTTGAAACTAAATCGACAGCACTTGACGACGACGACAACAACAACAACAACAATAAGCCTAACTACTGCTATCTGCCAGTAAGTGGGATGCAGGGGAGGTAGAAAGTCTACTTGCAAAACTTGTCATTTCTCAGAACTGTGCATAGGAGGGATTCTAGTCATCTGCTGAATGAAAGTGCATGCTTTACAGATAACTATTATGTACCAGAAGGATTCTAATAGACAAGAAGCTCCTCAAGAGAAGGGAGTAGGATTCACCCTATCTTTAGTTATATCTTCTGCACTAAGCATAGTGCCAGGCACAGAGTAAATCTCAATAGCAATGTTGAATTGTTTTGTCTGAAATAATGCACAAATAATGTCCTTGGCATGGAGTAAACACTCAATACCATTATTTCATATTACCCGAAAACAGTATTTTTTGTCAATATAAACTCTGTATGCATTGTTTGCTAATGTAGCTCAAACAATGAAGAACCTGGCACATAACAGATGCTCAATAAATATTTATTGAATGAGTGAATACAAATGTTACCCGATAATACACATACATTGTTGTTATACGTGCCGTGGAGTTGGTTCCGACTCATAGTGACCCTGTACAGGGTTTCCAAGGCTGTAAATCTTTACAGGAGCAGAAAGCCTCGTCTTTCTCCCGTGGAACAGCTGGGAGTTTCAAACTGAGCAGCCCAATTTGTAACCAGAGCTCCTTTAATACACATACATGCCCTCTCTCAAAAAACAAAAAACACAGAAGCAACAGTAGAAACTATGAGGTGCACTGCCTACAAACTTCCCAGCTCAGCACTTCTAGTTGACACCTATGACCCAGGCTTCATGCGCCTCCAGTCATGTTGTCAGCTTCTGCCATGAACAAGGAAGCTGAAGTCAGTGCTATCCATACTTTGATTTATAAGATCAATCAAAAGGCATTCATTCTAAACCTGTGATCTGTATTATGTAAGAATGTGAATCCACATCTATACCCAATAGCTATACAATAAAAATTCACTGAAGACCAAGGCTGACAACTAAGTACTGCTACCTCTAAGAAACGTGAGAAATGCACCGATTTTATACCATTGAATCTTCCCTTCTCGTCAAGTCCTGTACACAGCTGTGCCTGACTAATTTAAAATGCCTGGAAACCTCGTCTATCACTTTACTGGTTACTTCTTACTGAATCAAGATTGCACTTTAGAATTCAAATCCATCTGTCTCCCTCAGTCTTCAAAGAACAAATGTTCAGAAAAAACCTAACCAGCTAGCTAAAATTAAGTGTACTTTTCCTAGCTAAGATGTTTACTGGGGGTAGAAACAAAGTCTAGGATAAATCACTAAAAAAAGAAAATAACACCAAGATTAACCAAGTTAGATATTGAGATACTCCTTCAATTCCTGTCTTGGAAGATCAGGGAGAAATCCAAAAACTCTTGGCAAAAATGGATTTACATCTAAAGACAAAATTTTCTGGTGAAATTAACTATTGCTCACCCAAAATGCCTACATATTCCTAAAGGTTTGCTCATCCTTTTAAATGTGCATTCCCATTGCCAGCTCGTAGATTCTGACTCATAGTGATCCTCCTACAGAACTGCCATATAGGCTGCAATTTTAATGAAGGACTCCTGGTATGGTGCTGTAGGAGAAAGCACTGGACCCGCAAGGTTGGTCTGAACCGCAAAGTTGGCGGCTCAAACTCACCAGCTGTCACTATGGATCGGAACGGACTCAAAAGCATTTAACAACAACAATCTTTATGGAAGCAGACTGCCACATCTTTCTCCCATGGATGACTACTGGATTTGAATTAATGACCTTTTGGCTAGCAGTCAAGTGTTTAACAACTGTATCACCAAGGCTCCTAGCCCTAAACTGGCTCATAATCTATAACAATGGTGGGGAACACCCAATCTGTGAGCTGCAGAAAGCCCATGAAATCCTTTGGTCTGGCCCTGCCAAGGCAACTGCAATTCTAGCCATCATATTGTTGTGGTTAACTGCCATCAAGTCGGCTCCAATCCATAGTGACCCTGCATAGGGTTTCTGAGGAGTGGCTGGTGAGCTTGAACCACTAACTTTGCAACTCAAACCAACTTTTAACCCACAGTGCCACACCAGGACTCCAGCCATAACATTAGGGGTGAGTTAATTAAATGTTTGAGCAAATATAGCAGGCTAATTTTTAAGTTGATAATTGTGTATGGCCTGCGAATGATACTATAAATTTTGGCAGAAAAAAGTTCCCCACCCTTGATCTACATTTTGATGTCTGAGCTATATAGAATTTACTGCTAATCATTGTCATGACCTATGAGTAGAAAAACACAATTTTTTAAAAAAAATCTACTCCTTTATATATAGGTTTACATAGGTTCTTTTATCTGGAATTAATTATTATAGCAAAATATGTAAATTCTTCCTCTTAATGCTGCTTTAACCTCTTTAAAAAGCAGTTCTGAGTTATAAATAAAGTCCTTAACTAGAAATGATACTGGATGAACATAAGAAACTATTCTACAAAATGGAAAGAGGTCTAAATTATGGATTTCAGCAGCCAACAGCTGCTTCTGTGAGATTTGATTAAATTTTGCTGCCAAAGTCACATACATACAGCACATGATAAAAGTTGTAATTATGTTCTGAAGTGTCACAAGACCTAAAGTTCAATTTCTCTTTCCAACATTACCAAATTTACCAAAAGCATATTTACCCTAGCACGCCCCCCAAAAAAGCCCTTACATCTTAAAAAACAATTTTAGAACCACTGTAGTTTACCAAATTAACATTTGTAATACTCTATAATATCCACGGCACATAACCACCACCACCACCATAATGTCCAGATGTCACTGATAAAAATTTTTAAATGAGATTCCTTCTTTACTTTGCAAAAAACATAGCTGCGCAATTTTAGAATTTCACTACAACTTCTAACACTACAGTAAAATAATTTCCAAAGACACGTCAAAGCTTGTATCACACTGGAAGATTGTATCAAAAATAAGAAAACACATTTCCAGCCACTAAAAATATTTTTGTTACACAGAAAGTTTGTTGTAAAAGTGTTCAATCTGCGTCTTTGATGTTTTAGAATGAGAAGTAGCTAACAGTACTAGCATTCTCTCAAAACTATACTTCAAATGTTTTGACAAGAATACCATGAATTCTATTTTAAAATAAAGAAGGAAATGACACTTTCCTAATTCAATTCAACAAGTTTTATTTACAAGTTCCAAAGTATTAGTAACTACTGATGTTGTTGTCACGTGCCTTCGAGTCGGTTCCAACTCATAGCGACCCTATGTAAGGTTTCCAAGAGCAGCTGGTGGATTTGAATGGTTAACCTTGCTGTCAGCAGTTCAGAGGGCTCATGGTAACCACTGTAAGGATCTAAAAACATTTGGAAGTATAAAGATATTGGTCATGCTTTGTAGAACAGTAAACTCAAAATCAACCTGCAATGTGATGAAGGGCTAAATAAACTGATTGGTAATAAGTTAACAAGAATTAACTCACCCCATCGTTAATAACAAAGTTCAGAAAACAACAAATGCTGGCAAGGGTGTGGAGACATTGGAGCTCTCATACATTGCTGGTGGGACAATAATATGGTGCAACCACTATAGAAAACAGTATGGCAATTCCTTAAAAAGCTGGAAACAGATATACCAGATGATCCAGCAATCCCACTACTAGGTATGTAATAAGAGCAGTGACAGGAATAGACATACAAACCCATGTTCAGTGCAACAACATTCACAATAGCAAAAAGATGAAAACAACCCATCAGTGAATGAATGGATAAATAACCTATGGTGCTTACATTCAATGAAATACTACACAGGTTAAAGAATAAAATGAATCTGTGAAACATCTCATAACGTGGGTGAACTTGGAGGGCATTTTGCTGAATGAAATTAGTCAATGACAAAGGACAAATATTGTATGAGACCACTATTATAAAAAGTTAAGGAAAAGTTTTCACAAAGAAAAAGTCATTCTTTGCTGGTTACCAGGATAGGAAAGGGAGGATGGTAAAGCACTAATTAGAGGACAGACATGTATTAACGTGGGTGAAGGGGGAGGCAACATACAATAAAGAGGAGATCAGCACAAAATAATCAAGGCAAAGGAAGACAAATGGAGGAACGCAAGAGTTAAAGACAACAGAGACAAATATTCTTACATATGCAATCCTGCAATTAACAGTAGTAACAACAAAATACAAGTGGATACACAGACACACAAACTGCAGGTGTGGGAAGGTAAATGAGATCACATCCACATACATATCTAAGTTTCAGAGAGGATATTTCTACATATGTACACGTGTTTAACTTATGTTGCAAATATAACCATAAATACAGTAGAGCATTGTTGTTAAGTGCTGGGAAGTCAGTTCCAACTCATAGTGACCCTGTACAGGGTTTCCAAAGAGCAGCTGAGGGGTTTGAACCAACAACTTTGTGGTCAGCAGTCCACTGCTTATCCTACAGTGCCACACCAGGATTCCTAATAGTAGAGTATATAATGAGCAAAATTATGAAAACTTCTTAAGACACAACCAAACACCTTGAGGGAATGAGTCAATGGGCCTGGATACTTGGGACAATAGTCTTGGGGTGGGGGGTGGGGGGCAGGCATTAAGTTCAAATGGCACAGCACAATCCACAAAGAAAATATTCTACATCCTACTTTGGTGAATAGCAAATGGGGTCTTAAAAGCTTGTGAGACTGAGTAGTATCCAATCTGTCTAGGTGGAGCTGATGAAAGGAAATGCGGAGAGGTCTCTTGTGATACAATAGCAAGTAACTGTTATCAGGACTGATTGTGAGGGTTGGAAATGTAAAGGTAGACGTTTTGTAGCAAGGAGGGGAGTGATTAACTGTGCAGTCTAGGAGCGAGGTCCCCTGGGACCATGAAAGGAGAAGAGAGAAGAACGGGACCGTACACAGAGAAGCAGTGATGCCTGAGATGGAGGTAGAGACAATGACATGGAGAGATGGAGCAGCTGGGGACTTCAGACCCAGAGAGGGAGTGGGGCCTTGTGCTGAGACCAGTGAGGGGGGGAGGAGGGGGAGACAGGATTGTAGGATATACCCTTTGATTGGCTGATGATGCATGGAGGGGATTGTAACCACAGCAATGAAACGATATACAATAGGACGAATGTAAAACTGATGTTCTCCCATGTCAACTATCACATAATTCACAATAAAACATTTTTTTAAAAAGCTTGTGAGAAAGTCATCTAAAGTGCAACTATTGATCTCTAGCCAACCCAAGCAAAGAAGAATGAAGAAAATCAAAGACACATGGAAATAATTAATTCAAAACCTCAACCTCCATGACCTTGATACCAGAAGAACTAGATGGTGTCCAGCTACCACCACCAATCACTCAGAAAGGGAACACAATAGAAGGTCCTACAGAGAGAAGGAGTAAAATGTAGGCTAAAACTCAAAATCACTAAAAAGATGAGGCTGGATACTTTCCAATCACTATAGGCTTTAATGTGGAACCCCTGAGACTATGGCTTTTAGTCATCCTATAAGCCCGGAACTGAACTCATCCCCATGGCTCAACTTTCAGCCAAACATTAGACAAGTCTACAATGTGAACAGTAAAACCATAGAAGTACTGCATTTCTCAGATGGACCAGTCATTCGAGATCAAAAGAACTACGACAAAATTCAGAATGACAATAGGAAACACAGGGAAGAAACGGGATTAGTGATGTTACATTGTGGAAACTGGAATCAATGACATGTAACAAAATGCACAAATTATTAAATGGAAAACTGATTTATTCTGCAAACTTTTACCTAAATCACAATAAGAGGTGTTTTTAAAACTGAAGCTGAGGATCTGGGCCAACCAGCAGCAATCTCAGGCACCAACTAAGCCTGAAGATACATGGAGCAGTTGGGGGTACTGGACACATTGACCAAGATCCTGGTAGCCTTATATGAAGAACCAAAGAAACCTTATCAAGCTTTGGATTTTTTAAAGTATCACTTAGGAACTGCAATCCCAGAAAATCCAGAAATAGAGCTACTTCGCCTAAAATTGGCAAAAAGAAAAAAGAGAAATATGAAGCTACTGCAGACGAAAACAAAAAATGTAAAGCAAAGCTTGCTCAGTATGAACCACCCTCAAGAGAAGCATGCTGAATTGGGGTCTTAGCAATTCAAAAGACACTGAAAAAATGGTTTTGTAGGACTTGAATACTTTGTATAGTATATAATCTTTTCTGAATAGATGCTATAAAATTTTTTTAATATGCTAAATTCACTTGTCACACTTTGTTTTAAACATATACTTAGAATCATCAATAAAAACTCAATATAACTTTCCAAAAAAAAGAAGCTGAGTAATATACACTCACAAGAAAGAACCTCCAAGTTAAGAGTGGAAAAAAACAAGGTGCAGAAAGAACCATGTATGTAACAATACTGACCCTTTTTTAAAAAACTATCTTCTATAGACAGTGTTTCAGGCTTGATCACAGAAAAAACTTAGAGCTGAAATGAAAAGCAAAAGATGGAATGGGTTTTGAATAAGACTAAGTGTGAACCCTAAAGATCTTCTGAGGTCACTTGGTGCATCCTTTAGACAATTTTAGGAATAACTTTTTATTTACATTTACTTAGAACTTTGGGGGAAACTTCAAAAATGCTTTAACCTTAATGCCTTTCCAGCTCCTAATGATTTTAAGTAGAAAAAACACAAATCACAGAAAGAAGGAAGGGTCAGGAAAGAAGAGGGAGAGGTGGGATGGGGTGGGGTGAGGGCTGCAGTGGTGCTCAGGACCTAGGGAGTAATCAAGAAGAGTGCTGTTTCACTGATGAAATTGCAACTAATTTTACAAACACAATGTGTAAAAACTGTTGTGTGGAAAACTAAATTTGTTCTGGAGACTTACATCCAAACCACAATAAAAATCAAAAATAGCAGTTGATCTCAGAATTATCTCACATTTTTTTCTATCACATATACAATACTTGAAATTAAAAAAATCAGGAACAATGAGACAATATGAGAACTATTCAAAACTCGCAACCCTAACTGTGTTGGTTTTCATGTGCTGTCAAGTTGGTTCTGACTCACAGTGACCTTGTATTGTGTTTCCAAGATGAGGCTGGTAGGTTTAAACAGCTGACCTTTTGGTTAGCATCCAGTGCTTACCCTACAGCGCCACACCAGGACACCAAACCCTACTAACTATATTGTTGTTGTTATGTGGCCTCAAGTTGGTTACGATTCATAGCGACCCTGAGTTGAGTTTCCAAGGAGCAGACAGTGAGTCTGAACCACCGCCCTTGAGGACCTTGGGGTCAAGTGCTTACCCTATGGTGCCACACCAGGACTTTACAGCCCTAACTACAGGAACAAATGCAGACAAGTAAAACTTAAATAAGAAACACAAAAGTAAACCACCAGAAAAAGCAATATAAGGACAATTTAGTATTTTACAGAAGAAAATCACTAACTATAATTAACCACATTATAGATAGAAAGCAGTTTAATGGAATCACGGGTTATGAGTAATTTTTACTTTCATCCATTTGCTTTTTACAAAATTTCTCCAATTAACATGTATTAGTTTTGTAAGAAATTATTTTAGAAAGAACTGAAAGCAAACATCAGCCTTTCCTAAAGGTTCTAGAAAGCTGTAATAAAAGCATTCACAGGAAGCCGGGTAAAGGTGAGATACACTTAAACTAAATCAAACTTGCTGCTATGGAATCAATTCTGACTCCGTGACTCCATGTGTTACATGGTAGAATTATGATTCATGGGGATTTGGGGCTGTAATCTTTACAGAAGCAGATCACCAGCCAGGTCTTTCTCCCACAGCATCACTGGGTGCGTTCTAACAGTAAAACTTGCATCTAGTCATTGAGTGCTTAACCATTTGCGCCACCCTGGGACCTTGAGATAGGTAAGAAGCTTTTGTTCACTGTGGTCCCTATTTTATAAATAAAGAAACTGCTGGCTTAGATGGGTAAGCAAATGCTACGGTCAGCTCACTAGCAGTTGGTGAACTGGGATTTAAAGTCAGTCTCTAAGCTCACAGCCCAAACTCTCACCCCTACCCCCAGAGTATGTTAGAAAAACATACTCCCATTATACACTATCCTAGGACCAGGAGGATCTATAATTAATACTCACTGCCATTTATGAGTCGATTGCAACTCATAGCAACTCTGTATAGGGTTTCTAAGGCTGTAAATCTTTATAGGAGCAGAAAAATCTCATCTTTCTCCCATGGAGCAGCTGGTGGGTTTGAACTACAGACCCAGTTAGCAGTCCTGTGCTTATCCAACAGTGCTACCAGTGTTCCTAGATTAATAGTCACCCCAGTAATTCTAATCAAGTACAACTTGGAAAGGGTTCTGGTGTGGCACTGTAGGATCAACACTGGACTGTGAACCACAAGGTCGGCAGTTCAAACCTACCAGCTGCTCCTTGGAAATCCTATACAGGGTCACTATGAGTAGGAACCAACAGCACTTAACAATAACAATAACTTGGAAAACTTGGCCTATCCTTTACTGTTAGGAAAATTTTGTTTAGGATGAAGCTTGTTACTGCATACAAATTGGCCCTCATTGACAGAATGAACTGTTTAAATATCAGACGATACATTTTTTCACACACACACCTGGCCCCCTTTCCCCTAAAACCAAAACAATCAAGTGGTTGAAGTTACTCTTGGGTTTCCAGAAAGAAACAATCACTTTATAAACATGAAGCGGGAGATTAATCCTATGTAGTTAATCCTATATATTGAGGCTGCCATAGTTCCAGAATCTCTACAATGCCTTGAGTCACTGAGAACCTTTCCTTCCCACCCATGAACCCAGTGGTTGGAGGACAGGAATGTGTTCAGTGACAGCCCTACTCAGTTGCTTTCATTCTCTAAAATAGACGAGAAGCTGACATGGAATTTCATATTTCTCAAAAAGATTTTTCCTAGTAGAAACAGCTCATTGATAAGCTGAATTAGTATTACATAGATGCATATATACAGGGAATGATGGAGCCCATGGCAAACTGGAGCATGCATTTCCCTCCCAAAAGAATTCATATTCAAATCTTTTTGAAAATCCCTACGCACCAAACAAAGCCCATCTATGGATGGAATTTGGCCTTCAGAGTATAGTTTGTAATCCCTTTAGGCCCAAATTCTTCACACCTCAGTATCTTCTTCATATACATACACATTCGTTATGTAAAAACAGATAAGGGGAGTGAGACAAATGAATTTAAAAAAAAATTTCTGATCAAAAATGAGTTGACATTTGTCAAGTAAGCACTCTGGGGCTGAGAATAAACTAGTGACTGAAATACAAAGGCAGGTAAATTTGAGACATTTACTTGCACTTTAGTTACCTAACGCTAACCATCAGTACGCATATTAGGAAAAATCTTTATCAGGCTAGGCAGAACCTGGGTGGATAGTTCTTGGAGCTATAATGTATCAACATTTTTTTTTTTTATTCCAACTAATCTAACAAATCCAGCACACTCTCCCCAGTCATTGTGATTTTGAAAAGCACTGATGCTCAGGGCAGAAGGAGAAAGGAGCATGCGGCAGGTGTGAGGAATCGCTGATTTAGAATGGAAGAACAGTATGTTGGTCCAAGCTGTGTGTGTTCTCATGCCAATTATGTGCCATATGAATTATAAACACATTCCATTTATATGGACGACATGTGATGTGACAATACACAGAATTTCGTGCTTAAGAATTTTCAGGCTGTCACCTCATTAACTCTGACAATGTCTTCGCCCCAGGCTTGAGCACTGTTTATTTCTTAGTTGGGACGGAACATAGAAATCTATCATAAAATAAAACGGTGGGGCACAGCAAACAGAGAAGTTAAAAGCCATAAAGACCAAGTTGTTGTTGTTAAGTGCCGTCGAGTTAATTCCAACCCAAAGCTTTTCCAAAGAGCCGCTGGTGAGCTTGAACCACCGATCTTGCAGTTCAAACAACTTTGCAGTCTGACACATTAGCCCACAGCGCCACACCAGGACTCCTAGAGTATTCTAATTACTACAGGTAATAACACTTTAACTTTTTTTTATGTATTTAAATCACTGCTTCTTGTTAAGTATCATCTAGTCGGTTCTGATTCATAGCAACCTTATATAGGGTTTCCAAGGAGCAGCTAGAGGGTTTGATTTTTACATTTTTTTGTTATCTCTATTTTACCAGTTGTGTGCCTCTGAATAAGAGAAGAGTATTTCTTGGGAAGATAGTTAAAATATAATA
>NW_006408660.1:3604917-3616706 GCF_000296735.1 Chrysochloris asiatica
TTGTTGTTTTTGTTGTTGTTAAGTGCCGTCGAGTCGGTTTCGACCCATAGCGACCCTGAATAGGGTTTCCGAGGCTGTAAATCTTTACGGGAGCAGATCGCCTCATCTTTCTCCCGCGGAGCAGCTGGTAGTTTCGAACTGCTGACCTTCCGGTTCGCAGCCCGATTCGTGGTTGTGAGAAATAAGCTTATCAAGCAAGATCCTGGCATGCCCTTGCAATAGGCTTCATGATGCTCTTGAATGCTGTGTCAAGCAGAACTATGGTTCTCAAACTTATATTCACTAAAACTTTAGTGAGGCATAATCTTACTTCTGTAAACACCTGTGAATATATATGTACACATATGTATATTTAATGTGTATATATGTAAGTAGTGAGAAAAAGAGAAATAAAAGGCAAAGGAGGAAGATAAAATTCTTAGCAGTAAAGAAATTATGGTTGATTTTTACATTTTTTTGTTATCTCTATTTTACCAGTTGTGTGCCTCTGAATAAGAGAAGAGTATTTCTTGGGAAGATAGTTAAAATATAATAGATATAGAAAGTAGGCTATAAAAATTTAAAATTCTATTTTTCATTTATGCATAAAGGAGCCTAAAATCAACATTCAAAATATTTGTTTACGATAATTCCACCACAAGTTGGTGTCCAGAGAAGAGTCAAATTGGCAAAGGTAAGCCATGCTTCTGGAAAAGAAATATCTAGTTTTTCTTCTCTCTCATTGTTACATGAATCTCAATTTATCCATGTTGAGAACAGATGGCAAAAGAAATTGTCCTAGAACTTAACAGTGGCAGTATAAACACAGTGGTCAACCGGAGAAGCATTACTGTTAATTTTAACATTTTCCTGGAAACAGTGCCTGGAGTGTAATGGAATAAAAATGGGTGAGCAGATGTAGAAGGGTTTTATTTTTGGCAAGGGTTGAGGGCAAAAGAGAAAGATAAATTTGATTTTAAAAGCCCTCTTAATTCAAAAAATTGATAAAGTAGGTTGGGAATACCTTGAATATTTTTGTATTTCTGAATAAAAAGCTTTTTGAAAAGGCTATTGGTACAATACAAAATTGATAATAAGAATATAGCACTTTTAATTTTGGTAATAATTGTGTTCTTAGGACTCAAACCCTAAGTAAAAATGACATTCTCATAACACATTAAAAGGAAGATAATAATAATTTCTGAGGAAAGAGCCTATGTTATTAGAAAAATATTACTTTGTATAACAATTCTGTTGCTATGTTTCACACACAGATTTCTGAAGTAGTATCATTGTGTTCCCAAAAGCTTCTTAGCAGTTTCAGCATTCTATACAAACTCAAGAAGCTGCTTTTGTTTTTTTTTAAGTTTTTCTTATGAATTGACTGATATTTTACTTGGGAGAACATCAGTTTTACATTCATCCTATCGTATTTCATTGCATTGCAATGATTACAATCCCCTCCTCCGTGCATCATCATTCAACAGTATTTGCTTCTATTCCCTCTGTTTGTGGTTTTTTAAAAAATGTACACAGAAACACTCAGAAATAAATCACTTAAATGACCAAAAAGCACAGTCTGCAAGCCTGCCTCCTGGCAGCCAGCACATAGTCTTTCTCTTTCCATGAGTCTGGAGTCCTCGGCTGCTCTATCTCTTCATGTCATCATCATCTTTGCCTCCATCTCTCTGGTGTTGCTGTTTCTCTGGATAGGGTTCCACATTCCACTCATGCTCTTCTCCCTTGATGGTCCTAGGGGTCCTTTGCTCCTGAAAGGTCAGATTAACTACTCCCCGCTTTTTGTTACAAAACTTCTACTTTTACAATTGTGACAATTTCAATTATTCATGATAACAATCACTCACTTATTCCCATCTCCTTTCATCAGACCTGTCTAGACAAGATGAAAACTATTCAGTGGGGGTTCTACCTTCCCCACACACTCTGAAATTAAACTCCCTCTTGAAAATTTTCAAAACAGTTACTTCGTACCCTTTATTAACAACCCCATCATTTTAAGTAACCAGTCTCTAAGTTGCCCATCCCTATCAACCCTGTGTACAGATGGGATTGTTGTTGTTGTTGTTGTTAAGTGCCATTCAGTCGGTTCCAGCCCATAGCGACCCTGTATAGGCTTTTCCAAGGAGCACCTGGTGAGCTTGAACCACACCAACCTTGCAGTTCAAACCGACTTTGCAGTCCTGTGCATTAACCCACAGCACCACACCAGGACTCCACAGATGGGATAGGATTGATAATTGATGTGAAGATTCCTTCCCTCTCAGTTTGTATTTTGAGCTACTATATCCATAAGTATAGGTCAAATTCCTCAAATTGTAGCAATTTACACTTGTTTCCTTTATCAAAATTGCTTTAAATCTTCCTTTAGTTGAATTCTGATCATCAAGCCATCAAAGCTAGGTCAAATGGGTACTAGATGCAAGTTTGGGCGTTCTTGTGTGTCTCCCCTCACTTCACATCAGCTGGATGCTTCACTCTCAGCTCTAGCCCCCCCTGTGGCTATGTCCTTGTCCATGGGCTCAGGAGTCCCCAGGTCTCACCACACTTTGAACCAACCAGCCCTTTCTCTTCTCTTTCTCATCTACAGGTAAATGGGAATCTATGGAATGTGGTTGAACTCAGCCCATATCTTCATTGCTTTCTTTCCCTCACTTCCACTCACCAGTAGATCATCATGATCGCCAGCAAGCTTACATGCCTGCTTGCGTGCTCCCTCTGAGTTTCAGTCTTGAAGAGGGGTTTGTCCTGAAGGGACTTGATTGCTTGTCTTGATGACTCCCCAACAAACAACTGGCTTGTTCCTACAGTATCCAATCAGACTGCCATTTTTATTTTTTATTTTTCCTGCTGGTCTTTCTTTCAAAAAGTATCTTTCTGCTCCTCTAGCTGCTCCAGGCTGGTCTCCTTGTGCTTTCAAACGGGAAAGTCCTACCAAGAAGCTTTTAAAGGCTTGCTGTTATTGTGAAGAGCCAGCAAATTGGTTCTGACTCATAATGGCCCTGTATGGGGTTTCTGAGGAATGGCTGATGGGTTTGAACCTCCGACCTTTCAATTAGCAGTCCACTGCTTATCCTACAGTGCCACACCAGGACATGTTTAAAGCTATAAATTATCTATTTTGCTTTTATTCATTAAAGGTATGTTCCAACGCTCCCTGTGAAGTCACTGAAAATAAGCCCTCCCGTTTCTCAGTATATTTTATTATAATTAAATGTATGCGTTAACATTCTTGGATAAGTTCATGGAAAAGAATGCCTCAAGTAAATAAGACTTTATTTCATTATAATAATAATAAAAAAATCCAATTAACAAAGCTTTGTTAAGGCTACCAGCAAGACACCACTTCAGTTTTCATTCTGCAAAGTCAGCTGTGCTTTATAAGGCCAGTACTTCAGCCACACATCACACCACAATTGGTTCTATCGTGCCTCTTGGTGAGAGGGCTGGCTCAACTCCTTTGGTTAACATGGCTACCTCAGGAAATTATAACCAAGTTCTAGAAGTGGTAGGGAGCTCTGGTAGCATAGTGGTTACAAATCAGGCTGCTAAGCCTTAAGGTCAGCAGTTTGAAACTACCAGCTGTTCCGTGGGAGAAAGATGAGGCTATCTATTCCTGTAAAGATTTACAGCTTCAGAAACCCTGTACAGGGTCGCTATGAGTCAGAACCAACTCCACTAGAAGTGGTGGTGTTTTGGGCTCAGTCTGTATAAAGGGCCTATCAGTTTCCTTAAGAAATAGTTCCATTCTGAGTCAGAAAACCAAGTGTGAAAGACAAAAACCTCTCGCTCAAATTGTGCGGTTGGTTTGGTCATCAATCACCTTAATTCATATTCTAACAGAGGGCAAACACCATCACATGGGTTTGGGTAAGGTTTATTTTCTCCATTTTGAAGAACTGAAAGATCTACATCTGGCTTTCTGTATAGATGCATCAGGTAGTCCTTAGACACTCCTCCTGATTCATTTTACTAGTGTTTATAACTTAAGTCATGGACCACAGAACGTCTGTTTGGGGAATGTCCAACCACGTGTACGTTCATGGTCCTATAAAGTAGTAACAGAGTTCAGCAATCCTGATTAGAGAAAGGGATAGAGTGAACGAATGCAATCGTTTCCTAAGTGCAACACGTGTATCTCATGTCTCTTGTATACAAAGTGATTGCACTGCCAGCAGTATAATGGTACCGTACATAGGTAACCTATACATATATCTTATAGTCATAATAAACACCTATGTTGCTGGCTTATGTATATACACTGTACTGTACTTTCTATCTAAAAAATTTACTGCGCTTCCTTCCATTTGTAGGTAGCAGCATCCAATCTTGTATATCACATGTCTCTTGAGTGTTGTAGTATTATCTCTGTTGATTTTTCTTTTGAAAATATTACCATGAAGTACATCAAGGCTCCAAAATGCAAAAGTCAATGCCTGTGAGAGCAGTTGTTGTGTTGTTGTTGTTAGGTGCTATCGAGTCAGTACTGACTCATAGTGACCTAATGCACAGCAGAACAAAACACTGCCCGATCCTGGGCCAACCTCATTATTATTGCTACGCTTGAGTCCAATGATGCTGCCACTTGGCCAATCAATCTCGTTGGAGACATAAAAGTATCAAGTTAGAAACGAAATAAAAAGGTTATTAAATAACAAGAAGGTTGAAAATTAGTGAATGCTATTGGTCATGATTTAGGCATGCCACATTCAGCATTCATCACACTGACTCCACTGAAAGCTAAAAGACTAATGAAAATGTAAAAGGATCGATATCAGATACGGAGAAATTGCTAATGATGAGGACTAAGGACCAAACACAAACGTGAATCCTTTTCAGAGGGAACAAATCCTTACAGCAAGAATCATTCCCACCCCCTCCACACACAGAGTAGACAATGATGGGCAACTTGGACATTGGCTACCCAAAATGGGGGGGGGGGGCTACAAAGGCAAGAAGTGATTGGCTTACAAGCTTTCAAGAGAGAACCTAGAGCCAGGTGGCCTGAAGGAAGGCAGATTCTCCAGTGAATAGTATCCAATCTGCCTAGGCGGAGCTGATGAAATGAAATGCAGATGGGTCTCTTGTGATACAATAGTGAATAATTGTTATCAGGACTGATTGTGAGGGTTGGAAATGTAAAGGTAGACATTTTATAGCAAGTAAGGGAGGGAATAACTTTTCAGTCTAGGAGAGGAGGTCCCTAGGACCATCAACGGAGAAGAGCCAAGAGCTGGACCCTACCTAGAGAAGCAGTGATGCCCGAGATGGAGGCAGAGACAATGACGTGGAGCGATGGAGCAGCTGGGGACTTTAGATCCAGAGAGGGAGAGCGACTGTGTGCTGAAGACTGTAGGGGGCAGGCTTGCAGGGTATATCCTTTGGTCAGTGATGATGCATGGAGGGGACTGTAACCATGGCAATGATACGATGTACAATAGAATTAATGTAAAAACTAATGTTCTCCCATGTAAACTATCATATAATTCACAATAAAACACTTTAAAAAAAAAAAAAAAGTGAATCCTTTTCCGATGATCACTGCTAAGGCATAAAGCTTGTTAGAGATGCTAAAGAAAGTGCAGGACTAGACTATGATATGTTATTTGCACAACTTCCAAATCACATAACATCGTATTTCACAGAACATCTCATGAATGTTAAGTGACACATGAGTGCAATTCCAATCTCTTGCTTCCTAGTAATACAAGTTTACTGCAAGAACAGAAATCATCCATGCATGAAGGGGTGGGGAGACAGGTTCATCATCAGGTCAAAAGTGAGGTGCTAACATTATCACCTCTCGCCAAACATGCCAGGGTGGGGTATGTTTAGTGTCTGCCAGAACACAGATAAGGTGGGGTAGGCCTTCCTCCTGTTATCTCAGACGATGGCTCACAACAGCATGGAGCCCTTCCTCTCTAGGTATTCATGTTAAATCACCTTCTAATAGTAGAAACCCAGGTAAGTAGTTCAGGAAAAAGGTATCACAAGAAGACAACTTTAAATTTCTAAGTCTATCAGTGAACACAGTGGTGAATAGGTAAAAATAAATTTCATGCTTTAATAAATAGAAATTTCTAGGCAAAGGGATAAAAGAGAGTTTAATTTTCTTTGTTTAGATTTTTTCTTAGCAAACTGTTTTTATGTTATATTGTCTGACTGAAATTGTGTACATATAAGAAAATTCAGTATCAAGGAAGCACTGAAGCTACTTAGTAACTTACAACTTAATGGATAAAATGTATGTTTAGAGGCAAAGATTCAAATCCAAGGTAAGACAGTGACTGTGATCTTCCCATTTCTCAGTTTCCTAATTTTGAAAACAATGACAAAATGACCCATATCCAACTACTTCTCAGAAGTGTGGATAAATAAAGTTAATTGTCTTAGCATCCCAATTCACTTGCATTATGTTGGTGTTTCAGTTTAACAAATATTCAGCAAGTGTACCACATGCTGTGGGTTAGGCATTGGGTTGCTAGCTACAAGATTAGAGGTTCAAATTCACCATTCACTCTGTGAGAAAAGATGAGGCTATCTGCGCCTATAAAGATTTATGACTCAGCAACCCTATCTATATAGAGTCGCTTGAGTCAGAATTGACTTGATGGCAGTGCTGGGTTGGGTACGACACCGTGGGTAGTGAGAAGGTTAAGGATCTCTCACTCCCAAATAGATGAGGAAATTATGAACTTTTCCCATTAAGAAACTTTCTAGTTTTGTTTTTATAGAATGCCTAACTCTCAACATATACTGGGGTATATATCATAGTTTCAATATGATGATTTGGAGATAGGAAATCAGCAATAAACCTATGATATCTATCCAGTTCTGGGTACATGAGTCCCTTAGAAGTAAAAACATAGAAAAGGAAAAAGAATAACCCAAAATAAGATCACTAGGCACAATCCTTGCTAGCCTAGGTAAAGTAACTATTAAATTGACAGGGGTCCTGGTGTAGTGTTCTGGGATAAAGGACTGGACTGCAAGGTCTATTTGAACCACAAGGCAGGCAGTTCAAACTCAATAACTGTTCCTTGGAAACCCTCGGCAGGGTCACTATGAATTGGAACTAACTCAATGGCAAATAACAAAAAAGTCCCAAGAACAGGAGGGCTGGAACAGAAACATCCAGAGAAAATTTACTACATTAAATGAGTACGCTACTGTCACTGACTATTAAGTTATTACACAGAAAAGGAAGTTTGTGAATATCCTGAAATTTTTTTAGTAGGTGTTACTTTATGATGATGCTGAGGACATAATTAATTTTAGACATTACAGAGATATAGATAAAGCTTTATATGAACAATAACTATAGTTAATGTTGTTGTTGTTGTTATGTGTCATTGAGTTGGTGCCAACCCATAGCAACCCTGTATAGGGTTTCTGAGGAGTAGCTGGTGAGCTTGAACTGCCAACTTTGCAGTTCAAACGGCTTTGCAGTCTGGTGCATTAACCCACAATGCCACACCAGGACTCCAACTATAGTTAATGGTAAGGTAATATTCAAGTCAGATACTAATATTCAAGCTAGACACTTTTACCTGATTTCTTTCTACTCTTTCTTTTCATCCACTCAAATGTATAAGGCAAAATAATATTGATGAGGTCTGAGGGAGGCAATTAGGATAGTCAGAAAGCTCTGATCTGCCAAACTATCATTTTGGGGCAAAAACACACAACACCCTCATTACCTCAGGTAGATTATGAAATTATCAAAACAAAATTCATTCAGACTCACATTAATTTTTTTTTTAAGTTAACTTTTTTTTTTTAATTTTAATTTTGTTGTTTTTAAGTGCTGTCAAGTTGTTTCCGACTCTTAGCAACACTGTATAGCTGGGGTGGGGAACGTCTGGTCCACAGGTGATAAAAGGTGCCCTAAATCATTTGGTATGGCCCTGCCAAGACAACCTCAGTTCCAGTCATCACACTGTTGCTAAGTGCCGTCAAGTCGGTTCCAACTCATAGCGACCCTGTATAGGGTTTCCAAGGAGCAGCTGGTGGGTTTGAACTTTAACCTTGTGATTCACAGCCCAGTGCTGATCCTACAGTGCCACACCAGGAGTCCAGCCATCACATTGGTGGTGGTGGTGACCCTGCATAGCGTTTCTGAGGCTGTAAATCTTTACAGGAGCAGAAAGCCTCATCTTTTTCCCACAGAACGGCTGGTAGTTTCAAACTGCTGACCTTGAGGTTAGCAGCCTGACTCGTAACTTATACACCACCAGAGATCCTAACCATCATATGAAAGATAAGTTAATTACATGTTTGACCAAATACAGCAGGCTAATTTTTAAGTTGGTAATTTTGTATGGCCCGTGAATGTAATAAATATCCAACAGGCCCTTGGCAGAAAAAGGTACCTCACCCCAGCTGTGTAAGGCTTCCGAGGAGCAACTGGTTAAGTTTGAACTGTCGACCTTGTGGTCCAACCTTGTGGTCCAGAGCTGATCCTGCAGCACCAGCCAGGATTCCAATTTAATTTTAGTTCTTCAAAAAGTAACACTTAAGAGGCGGGGCTTGATGGCGGATAGGGTAGAGGTGCAGTGAAGTTCACTGTCGGCAATACCATGGAATACAGTGCAAGGTAGGTTCAGGGCAGAGCTCCAAAACTCTGAACCACATATCTAGGAATGTTTAAAAGGTTTGAAGGCTTGTAGCTGGTGGAAGTTGCAGCAGAAGTGGGAAATGCCATACTTTTGACTCTGTCTGGCTCAGCAACAACTTGGTGAGACCAAAAGGCAAGGCCAAGCTGGGGAGCACACACACCATGGAATAATGCCACAGGAACCTCAGAGCAAAGGTGGACAATACACTTTGTTTTGCTTTGTTCTGATTTTTTTTGTTATTGTTGTTTGGTTTTTGTTGGTATATGTTCATTAGCCACTCACTGCTTGCGCACCTCCATTCTGGTGACTAGAGAGGCTGCCTGAGTGAGAGGGCACTTTCCAACCCTATCACTGGTGGGTTCTCCTGCCACACATGCCCACAGATACTCTCAGCCCAAGAACCGGCCCTGAACTGTATTTTAAAAAGGGAAGCGGACAGAACAAGCAAGGGGTGTGGAGAGAGAGTTTAAAAACAAAACAGGCCAAAAATTAAATTAAATACTGAGGTACAGCATAACAACCAAGAGTGGCATCTTGAAATCTATCAGATGGCCATGAAGGCAAGAAGCTGAAAGAGGACATTAAAGTCATACTCATATTTTCTGTTAAGTGCTTTCGAGTCAGTTGTGACCCACAGCGACCCTGTACAGGGTTTCCAAGGCTGTAAATCTTTATGGGAACAGAAAGCCTCATCTTTCTCCCACAAGCTGGGGTCATTTACCATAAATTAAATGTTTAAATTAAACATGGACAACACACAGTCATCCCCAGTGGCTGTTAAAAGACATCCCTAAGGTGTGGCACTGTAGGCTAATGCATCAGACTACAAAGTCGTTTGAACTGCAAAATCGGTGCTTCAAGCTCACCAGCTGCTCCTTGGAAACCCTATACAGGGTCACGATGGGTCAGAATCTACTCAATGGCACTTAACAACAACAACAAGGGGTGAAAAAAGGAGGCAAGGAAGGAAGGCAGACAATAAGCCAGGGACACAGTCATGGAGTTCAACCTGATTCAGGTCATCAAAATTAACACATGCTAGGCCTCATAGGCATTTGGCTACTAAATAACACTCAGCCAGGAAACCAAAATCTCTGTTCTAATTGTTGTTAAGTGTTGTCAAGTCGGTTTCGAATCACAAAGCCCCTGTATAGGGTTTCCTGCTCTACTTGGACACTTGAAAGTACACACAGGAAGCAAAAGAGCATAAAAAGATAAATAAGCCATCAATTTGCTTGAGTTTTAAACACACAGAGTGTAACTCACTCATTCTCTGTAATTTGCAGCAGAAACTTAACCCATGGATTTTGATGAGCTCTTGTCTGCCATAAAGAAAACTTCAAAATTTCTCCTAGACCATTGTCAAAAGGATAGAAGCCTCTTGTTTTCATTAGCAAATAGCTGTGACAGAGACAAAGTCCAAACAAACCCAGTCCCAAACAGAATGCCAACCCTATGTAAACAAGTAGAGGGATTTCATAAGCACCTAGAACCTGACTGGAACGTACATTAGCAGTCACATTTACCAGGTGAAAACAACGCCTAACAATGTTATCTTGACAGCTGTGCAGCTCCAGACCAACATGTGGCCTCGTTACAGTCAAGGGAGAATAGGAACCTGACTTTGAATAGGAACATAGTTGCTGTATTGACACTTGCCTTGCATGAGAAGCTGAACCAGAAACAGGTTCCAATCCTGTTTTGTTTTGTTTTGTTTTCATTTTAATCCTAAAACTGAGGAACAATTGCCAACACCTGAAGAAGTATATGGGATCAACATTGTAGGCTAATGGATAGTTATCAAACCTGTACTATTACCTTGAATTCTAAACCTGTTAGATGAGAGGAAAGGCTCTAAAATAATTAGCCCACCTATCAACTAGCTTTTATGATCTCTCTACAAAAGAACATGTTATATTACTAAAAGAATACAAGACTCTTATTTGTCTTTCATATTTTACAATAATGCAGTGCTTCGTTGGGCTTCAACAATGACTGCTGGACAGATATAAATTGAGTTATTTTAAGAAAATTCCACCAGATCAGTCTAAATAAAAATACAAAATAAACTCTTAACTTTAACTTTGAAAAGTTCAGCTAAAAAATCCACCATTTCCTACTCTGGTAGGAGTCACCTGCTTGTTAATGATATTACCAAAATGTAACTTTTTGTGAAGGGTAATTTTAATCTCATCGACCAGAATTTGCCAAAATGGAATATGTGCCCAGTAAGATTAATGATAGTGGTTTTTGTACAGAGGTCCGAAATTCCAAAAAGAGACAGAGAAAAACCTGGGTGCGTTGTTCAGGATGCTCCTATTAAAACAAGGGCCCAACACTTTAATCTCAAATTATTTGGGGTCATCACTATAAAACTATATTATCAACCATGGTCTATTTCAAAGTGTTGTTTAATTCAGAACAACAAAACATTGTAAAAACTAAAAAGTTAAGCACAAAACAAAGAGGAATGCTGCCCTAAGAAATAAATAATTATCTAATATTTAAATAAGCACAAGATGAAGTCCTTACCAAATGGGCTTTATAAAACAAAAGAAAATGTGTCACTTCATTATATGGATAAAAATTTATCCAGTTATATTATATGAATACTATCACATAGAGGCTGATGGTATTATTGAACAAAAGCAACTAGACTGGTTTTTCAACATTCAAACAATTTTTTTAATTGGCCAAAATGAAATCTACTAAATCTCACGATTTTTTTAAGTGGTGACTTTTGGGGAGAGTCCCCTGACTCAATCACTGACTTTTTTCTATCCTTAAGTTGTTGGATGCTGTCGAGTCAGTACTGACTCAGCGACTGGAGAGTTTGAACCACCAACCTTGCGGTTTGATCCAACCTTGCAGTCCAGTGCCTTATACTACAGTGCCACACCAGGATTCCAAAGTAGGGAGTGACAATTTCATGATACTCAGTAGTATAAAAAATATGTCCTTTAATCCTGTAAGCACCACAGTGTGCTAAAAGCCTTTGACGTTATTGGGTCACACATAAACTTAACTATAATTTGACTCGATTAAAAACATTAGGACAAGGCTACTCCAATGATACTCAGAGAGGAAGTCCAAAGTGCATTGAAAGAAGTGGCAAAGAACAAGGCACCAGGAATTGATGGAATAAAACTTGAAATCTTTCAGGAAAGTGAGGCA
>NW_006408660.1:3618081-3631542 GCF_000296735.1 Chrysochloris asiatica
CTATGAGTCGGTTCCGACTCGATGGCACCTGACAACAACAACAACAACAACTCCAATTCCAAAGAATACCAAAGGTTGCTAAAAATAAAAAAGGTCACAATTGCAAATGGCACCGAACTGCATAGGATTGGGAATGCCAAATAATATGACAACTGTATGCTTCCCAAAAGATAAATGACATGAAAAAGCTAACAAAAGCCCCTATCCTTCTCTTATCCAAGAGGCCAGCACACAAATACTGCCATGATATATTTAAATATTTACAAATACGGCAAACTACCCAAAAGTTTACATTCCTTCAACCTTGCTGAGTTGATGGGACAGTAGCATATTCAATGAAAGAAGTATGTCCAAGAATCAGTACAAATGCATATGTATAACATAACATCCTACTGTGTATCTCTCTTCAAAGCAAAAAACCCAACCCACTGCCATTAAGTTAGTTCCAACTCATAGTGACCCTATAGTGACTGCTCCTTCAGGGTTTCTGAGATAGTAAATATTTAGAAGAACAGACAGCCTCATTTTCCTCCTATTGGTAGGTTTGAACTGCTGATCATGCAGTTCCCAATCCAACACTTAACCCACTGTGCCATGAGGGCTCCTTTGCAGAACATACTCTCAGTTTAAAAATGAGAGTTATTTATAGTTGAAAACCAGCAGTACCAATTTTAATCACCTCCTTTCTATAAAATACTGCTTCTGCTATCTGTTACTCAGATATCTGGCACCCTTCACCCAAAAGAAATGCAAATATTAAAAACATAAAGAAGCTGTCCGTTGGTCTACTATGTGCCAAATACTAAGTTAGATATTCGACATCAATTCTTCTCAACGATCTGTGAGGAAAAGCCTATTTTGTTTTTTGTCCTCCTCCAATCCGTTCTTCAAACAAGACTTCTGCAAAATACAATAAAAATTACTACAAAAATAAAATGAGCCCTTTGGACATTTAAATGAATAAATATTTTTTTGGTTTGTATGTGTACATCAAATATTTTTGCTTTGTTGATTTATGACAAATAAGATGCAAAAGGGGAAACCACAGGGAGGAAGCAGAATAACTGTTGTTGCAGGGAGGGGATGGTACTCACTGAGATGAAACAAAATGTCTGAATGGTTGAAAGTAAAACTGATGATCTTGTCTGTTAACCTGCACTCAATTCAATAAAAAGTTGAAAATAAATAAGTAAATGAAAATTTAAAAAACAAAAAAATAATTCAAACATACAAGCCCCAAGTTTTACTATCGGTGGTTGGTGGTTATGTGCCATGGAGTCGGTTCCGACTCATAGCGACCCCATACAGGGTTTCCGAGGCCGTAAATCTTTACAGGAGCAGAAAGCCTCATCTTTCTCCCCCGGAACAGCTGGTAGTTTTGAACTGCTGACCTTGTGGTATGTAGCCCAATTTGTAACCAGTACGCTACCAGAGCTCCTTAAATTTTATTATTACACAGATATAAAATTACTCTGTAATGAATATTCTCAATGTCTACTCTTGACCTCCGTATATGGACCATATGTGCAACATCGACCTATGTATAACCTATATAATCATACAAAATTATTTTGAACTCCAAGTTCACAGCAATTACCACAAGAAAAGAAAGGCACTCAGTTCTTCTGAGAAAGGAGTGGAATTACATGATCTCAAAGATGAGCTGAAGATGACAATTTCTGCTACTATGAAGATCTAGAGCCTTGGAATCCCCTAAGCAGTGTTGCTATGAGTCGGAACCCACTCCACGGCACTTACCAACAGCAAGAGCTGAAAATGTGATGTGACTGGTTGCCTAATGACAGTCATTTCTGTCAGACTGACAGAATGACCAAAGGAAAGAAGATTTAAAAAAAAAACAAAAACCCAGAAAAGATAAGCTCAGAGAAAAGAAATAAGAATTTAATTCTATACTGCTGCAATTTTTAGAAAATGATAAACATATTACAAACATGAGAGCAAATTATTTTCACATTAGAAGTCCAATACTAAAAATAAACTGCTATCGTTTCCACTGGGCTAACAAAGGACATTGATGTTGCAACCTGCACTACTGGTGGTCTGGTTCTCAAAATCAGCTTCTCTGATTATTTGCTCAGCATACAGATTAAATATGTATGGTGAAAAAATACAACCCTGGCATACACCTTTCCTAATTTTAAACCATTTGGTGTTCCCTTGTTCTGTTCATATAACTGTCTCTTGGTCTGCGTACAGGTTCCTCATAAGCACAATCAAGTGTTCCAGAATATTCATACTTTGCAATGTTGTCCATAGCTTGTCATGATGTACACAATCCTCAAATTTCTTTCTAGGACCTTCTAATCTGATCTCTTTCCTCATCTACTTTACCAAGCATGATGTTCTCAGGGTCTTGTAGGCTGATGTTCACATTCATTGGACTAATTGTTTCCATTCACCTTCGATTTTCAACTGATAGTGACCCTATGCACAACAAAACAGAACACTGCCTGGCCTGGCCCCATCCTCACAACTGCTGTTATCTTTGAGCCCATTGCTGATGCCACTGTATCGCTCCATCTCCTTGGAGGTCTTCTTCTTTTTCACTGACCCTCCACTTTGCCAAATATGATGTCCATCTCCAGGGACTGGTCCCTCCTAATAACATGTTCAAAGTAAAAGAGATGAAGTCTCGCCACCCTGGCCTTCTGGCTATACTTCTTCCAACACAGATTAGTTTGTTCTTCTGGTAGTCCAAGGTATTTTTATAAGCTCATTTAAAAAAATGTCCTCTCCAAAGATCCCCAAATATATTTTTGCACTTTGACCCATTTTACTCCTTTCTAGACTAAATAAGGACTGAACTGCAAACCACAAGGTAGGTGGTTCAAACCCACCAGCTGCTCCTCAGAAACCCTCAAACCCAGACAGGGTCACTATGAGTCAGAACCAACTCAACGGCACTTAATAACAAAAAAACAACAACAAAAACAAACTAAACAAACCAACAGTGGTCTTATAGCTACACCACAAGTATATGATAAGAAAGTAATCAGTACCAAAACATGAAAAAGTAATTCTTGTATTATGTACCACTGTTTTGAGATTAATATACTGATACAAATAATCCTTTAATATTCTTAATTATTTTACTTCAGCCATAAGAAAAGCAAATACATCAACTGCTCATTTACAGACACAGTGAGATTCCAAAGGCCAGGCCACTATACAAAAATCAGTGTTTTGAAACATCAAGGATGACTGCACATCAGATCATACAATGGAAGATGACATCATTACAAACTGCCAGATCACTGAGAATCACCCAGCAAATTGGCACATAATCTTGACCAATACAACCAGTGTTGCTCTTGTCACCACCATACATACATCGTCAATGCACAAAATCATCAGAAAGCAGATTTTTTTTATTAGGTTGTAAATGCAAAATACAGATAATAAGATCGTGTCAGTAAGTGAGGAGTAGGTGTAAACCACAGACAGGAGGTCCAGACCTTCTCGTCCATCCTATAAATAACTACATTTATTATATTAGGTTTTTTCACTTGAAACCTGTATTGCATACTACAGCTGTTGTCAAGTGCCATCAAGTAGGTTCCAAATCAGCCACTCTGTATAGGCTTTCTGAGGTGCGGCTAATGGGTTTGAACCACTGACCTTTCAATAAGCAGTCCAGTGCTTATCCTACAGTGCCACATCAGGGTTCCACACACTACAATGCTCTTGTTAAGTGTCATCAAGTCAGTAACAACTCATAGTGAACCTGCGTAGGTTTTCCCCAAGGAACAGCTGGCGAATTTGAACTGCCAATGTTGTGGCTAGCAGTCCTCTGCTTATCCTACAGTGCCACACCAGAACTCCCTACAAATTACATAGTATAAAACAAATACAAAGGTAGATACAAAAGTATTGATATTAAGGCTTCAGTTCACACATGCATGGGTTTGTTTCAAACTAACCATTATTCCAACATGCCTCGGTGATGAGTATTGCTGCAAACAAGTACTACACTAGTCTTAGTCTCATTCGGGAGACTTCAAAAAAAGAGGTTCAATCAAAATTGTGGCTTCTAAGGGGATCTGTTGGACCTGTTACACCAGAGAGGTCAGCTGAGGTGGTTATGGGACTCCTAAGGGGTTTGTTTTAGGCATGTTATTAGGAGGGACTCATGACTGATCTGGATATGTTCTTTTTCACAATGAATGCAACACCATTCCTCTTCAATTTGTCATTCCCGGCATAGTAAACCATGTGGTCATCAGATTCAAAATGGCCAATACTAGTTCATTTCAGCTCACTAATGCATGAGATATTGAAGTTTATGCGTTCCATTTAATTTTTGAACATTTCTTATTTTCCTAGATTTATACTTCGTACATTCCATGTTCTGATTATTAATGGATATTTACAGCTGTTTCTCTTCATTTTGAGTTGTGTCCCATCAGCAAATAAAGGTCCCTCAGGCTTTACTCCATTCGCGACATCACAGTCAACTCTACTTTGAGGAGGCAGCTCTTTCCCAGTTGCATTTTGATGGCCTTCCAACCTGCAGGCCTCATTTTCCGGCACTATATCTGACAATATTTTTCTGCTATTCATAAGATTCTCAGCGACTAAATATTCGGAAGTAGTTTGTCACTCCTTCTTCCTAGGCTGTCTTTGTCTGGAAGCTCATCTGAAACCTGTCCACCATGGGTGACCCTGCCGGTATTTAAAATACTGGTGGCATTGTTTCTAGAATCATAGCAACTCTCAAGCTACCACAGTATGACAAACAACAACAACATTAGGAGGGACTAGTCCCAGAAAAAGGATATCATGCTTGGTAAGTAGACGGTTAACAACAAAAAAAGAGGATGACTCAAAACCTGACAGAATGACACAGAGACTGCAACATGGCCATAAACACAATTGTGGGGATGGTGCAGGACCGGGCAGTGTTACATTCTCTTAGATGTGGGATCACTGAGTCAGAACTGACTTGACAGCAACTAACAACAATAAGAAAAAACAGATTTTCTCATAGGACATGGGAAGATCATGGGACTTATTAGGAAGAAGTTTTAAGAAAACCGAAAACTGCATTGGTGAGAAAAAGCACAGGAAAGTTGCACAAGGAATTTTTTTCCATTATGCCAATGCACCTGTTCATTCTTCAAGGGCTCCACAAGATTTTTTTTAGGAAACCTTACCCCATCTACCCTACAGTCTTGATCTTCAGACTTTTTAGTTCCCCAAACTCAAAGAACATTGGAAAGGAACACAATCTGAGTCGCTTGTTGTTATGTGCCATCTCACGGCGACCCTGTACCGGGTTACCAATGAGCGGCTGGTGAGTTGGAACCAGATACCCAAACTGCAATTTTGACCTGGTGTAAATTGAAGACTGCAGAATTATTTGAGGAAGGGTTAGAGACATGGAAATATTTCAGAATTGTATAGACCTAAATGGTGGATATGCCAAGACAATGGCTTTGCATTTTGATATTTTTGTTTAATAAAAGGTTTCTATGATTTTTATAGCAACACCTTCTGACTTATCCTCAGACTGAAAAGACTCATTACAAATACAAGCTGAATGTTAATATTTTGTTGGTATAAAACCACAACTTGAATGATGCATCTGTAGTTATTAACATTACTAAGCCTACAATTTGCATAAAATAGTTTGCAAATTACACATCTCCCTATTGTTAATCCAAAATTGCTACACACTGTGCTATGACCTAGTAATTCAGCCAACTGTAGATTCTGTAGAAACACAAGGGATTCAAATGTGTCCGTTCCAGTGTCTAATCACAAAGTATCTAATCACGAAACATTAAATATTCTACAATTGTGCCTAAAAGCATTTTGTAAACTCAGAGTTTTATACAAATGTTAATCATTACTGCACGATTAAGATCTTTTAATTATGCAACTGCTAATAGTAACAAGTTGAAAAACATATTTTAATAATCACTACAAATTTATAATTTTTAATACTTTATCAAACTAATCATACTCCAAACACTAAAACTCATTTAGCTTCCTATAACCTAGAATTACCTTTAAAATAACAAATGTGAAGAAACAGCAGAAATGTCCAAGAAGACAATTATAGTACAAATACAACTCAGACAAAGGAGGTTGTATATGTTTTACTGTGCATATTCACAATAACAACAAAATAAAAAACAAAGTAGAAGATTCGAAGAAACAGCAGAAATATCCAATAAAACAATTATAGTATGTGTTCCATAATGTCTGACACATAAATGTCCGTAGTCCCACAAGGTTGTTATTGTTTTAAGAGAAAGCAGCTCTTCTTTTGTTTATTATTTCCCAACTAAAGGTCTTAAGGATTCCTGATGTATCCCAGTAGGATAATCCCTGGAGTAAGTGTAAATAACGAGGTCAGCAATTCTAACCTACCAGCTGCTCCTTGGAAACCTTATATAAGGTCACAATGAGTTAGGAAAAACTCAATTGTACTTGACAACAAAGATCTCACACCCAGAATTCTGCACCATTGGACCACCACAGGTGGGATACAGGCAGGTGAGGCAAAGGACATGGATGGCTCTTGGGTTTTATCCAGCAGGCAGGAGGGTGGCGGCAGGGGTTGCAGGAGTTGGGACGTTTCTGCTGTACAGAACAGTGGGTGGGGCTGGGTGCTCTCTGTTTTCAAAGCCCACTCCCTCTAGCCCAGCTCCCCCCAACTTCCCTCTCAATTGCCAGAGCTCCTACCTTCAGCCTCCACCAGTAATGCTACAAGCAACAGCAGCACAATGAGTACAACCAGAAGCAGGCACCATAAAGCTTTAATACAATGCTCCCATAACACAGAAATCACAGAATGTCCTATTTCATAGAACACGTCATAGATGTTAAACAACACATAGCTGAACATCTACAAATTACTATGCAGCCATTAAAATAATCATACTTGGAATTTGACTAAATGCCCCCATTACATAATTGTTGTTGTCAAGTCCCACCTCAAAACGACCCTATATAGGGTTTCTGAGGAGCGGCCGATGGGTTTGAACCACTGACTACGATTCAGAAAGACCTTGCAGCCCAGTGCTCACCCTCCAATGTTAAACACATTTTGCAATTAAGGGACTAAAATGGTATATAGCACATCGTTGTTGTTGTTGATAAGTGCCATCGAGTGGGTTCCGACTCATAGTGACCCTATACAGAGTTTTCAAGGAGCGGCTGGTTAGTTTAAACCATCAACCTGTAGTTCAAACTGACCTTACAGTAAAGTACTTATCCTACAATGCCACACCACAACTCCATATAGCACTTCTACACACATACAACAATATGAGTTGAAGGAAGAAATCATTTTAAAATTAATAGGATTATTTATGATAGGAGACTTGGTGGCCCAGTGACTAAGCACCCAGTTGGGAACCAAAAGGTTAGTGATTTGAACTCACCCAGTGGCCTCTGCTCCAGTAAAGATTACAGTCAAGGAAACCCTCTGGGGGAAGCTCTATTCTGTCACATGGTGTCCCTATGAGTTGGATGGCACATGACAGCAGCAACACTGTTTCTGGATGGAACAATCACAGGGTATTTCTTTTCTCTTTTATGCTTTTAGGTATTTTCTACCATATCCATGTATTCATTCTTTCCAATCCAGAAAGTTTTGGGTAGCATAAAAATATAATTTACCTAATTACAAAATTGTTTATGTAGGTTTAAAACAAAACAAAACATGGAGTTCCTGGTTACATATGCACAGAAGAAAACCAGTGTGGAGGAAGTCTCAGTCCACTGAATCTGCCTGAGCTCGGCACATCTCTCCCTGTCGTGCAGCTAGCTGGCTCAGCTGAACTCTGGCAGCATCCCCAGACCATCTCAGAACAAGGAGTTGTGGCTCTCTCCTGCCTTTATATGGGAACGGTCTTTATTAACTGGATTACTGACCAAAATGAGCTTATGACAGGAGACAGAGGAGATAACAATACAGAGGGATCTTCTAAAGTGAAATAACCACACAGTAGTAACAGAAAACTCTGGCTTCTTTTGGCTGACTGCAGTCTGGTACGCATTTCCAGTTACTCGGTTACATTTACTGGATTTGTCTTTTAGGGAAAGAGGCATCAAATTAAGAAAATGTTAAATTTAAGCAAATCTCTGGATTCTAAAATGGCCACAAGCTGGGTATAAGGAAAAGAGGTCCCATCAAACACCACTGCTTAAGTATAAACTGGTATAGTTACTTTGGAGAAGAACTGGGTGGTATCTATTAAAATTTTAAATGGTCACCTATGGCCAGCACTTCTGCTTCTCAGGATCTATCCTAGAGAATTATATGTGCACATGGAAACACATGGGATGTGCACCAAAGGACTATTTTTAAAAGTGAAAAACAAGGATAACCAAAATATCTATTGTGGCAGGCTAAATAATGATACCCCAAAATACCCAGGTCCTAATGCTGGAACCTGCAAATGTGAAAGGGACTCTGCAGATATGGTCAAGTTAAGAATACTGAGATGGGAACATTGTCCTGGATTATCTAGTTGGGCCCTAAATATGCTGAAGAATGATACAGGAGGTGTCCAAGTAAGAGTGGAAGAGGGAGAGATGAAAAAAGCAGAAATTGGAGTGATACGCTTTAAAGACAGAGGAAGCAGTCATAAGCCAAGGAATACAGGTGGTCATAGAAGCTGAAAAAGGCAAAGAAACAAACTCTCCCTTCAGAGCCTCAGGAGGAACCAGTCCTGACTTCAGCCCAGTGAAACTGATTTTGTATTTGTGACCTCTATAACCATAAGAGGATAAATTTGTGTTGTCTTAACTCACAAAGGTTGTAGCAATTTGTTATAGCAGCAGCAGGAAAATAATACAACTATTAAGAGAAAAATGTTTAAATAATCTATGTGTGGCACTTAAAAAGAATGATATATATATATATATATATATATATATATATATATATATATATATATATATACACGCACACATACAGTTTAAGAAGCTCTGGTACCACAGTGGTTAAGTGCTTCGCTGCTAACTGAAAGGCAAGTGGTTACAAGCTACCAACTGCTCTGTAAGAGAAAGATGTGGCAGTCGGCTTCCATAGAGATTTATAGCTTTTTAAACATTATGGGGCAGTTCTGCTCAGTCCTACAGAGTCACTATGAGTTAGAACTGACTCATTGGTAATGGGTTTGTTTTGTTTTGTTTTATATGTGGGTTTTAATATATGAACACTTTACATATAGTATGTTTTATCATGGACCACTGATGTGGCGCTGCAGGTTAATGCCCTGGACCCCAAGGTAGGTTTGAACAGTAAGGGCAGCAGTTCAAGCTTACCAGCTGCTCCTCGGAAACCCTATATATGAGGCAGAATTGACTCCATGGCACTTAACATTATATTATGGAGTCCTGGTGTGCTGTAGGATAAGCACTGGAATTGTTAACCTCAATGTTGACAATTCAAATCCACCAGCTGCTCCTATGAGTTGGAACCAACTTGACATCATTTAACAATAAGTATTATACTACTGGGAGTCCTGGTGTGGCACTGTGGGTTAATGTGCCAGACTGCAAAGCCATTTGAACTGCAAAGCTGGTGGTTCAAGCTCACCAGCTGCTCCTTGGAAACCCTATACATGGTCGCTATGGATCAGGACCCACATGATGGCACTTCACAACAACAATTATACTGCTAAGTTTTTTAAATGCAGATTGCAGAAAGATACGTACAGCACGATGTTTCACACAAAAAAGAAAAGGCAAAGAACAATAGAACATTTTGCATGTACATACACAAATATACGTACATGCATTTTTCTGGTAAATCTTGGATAATATATAGGGAAAAAAATTATCACTGGTTCAAGCTTGGGGTGTAGGTTGGATAAAACCATGATTAGGAATGGTAGTCCAAAGAGACCTCAGTTTTATCTGTTCTTTCCATTCTTCATAGAACGTATTCACGTATTAAAACCCACTGCCACTGAGTGGATGCCAATTCACAGCGATCCTATAGGGCAAAGAAGAACTGCTCCATAGGGTTTCTTTCCAGGAACAGAAAGCCTTATCTTTCTCCCAAATTCAAATTACTCATAGTTTTAAAACTTCAATTTTTAACTATGTTAAAAAAAAAATACAGGCTCAAAGTACTAGTTATCCAATTACTGCAATCTTCTCTCCTTTTGAAACAACTATGCATTTGTCCCATTGTTGATCAGCTGTTGTTATTTACATTTGTCTACCACTATTGACTAAACATCTTGCAAAGCAGACTTCACTCCTTGTGTTCACCCCATAACCACTGTTGTAAAACAGGATGGGAAGAAGGGGGGGGGGGAGAAGAAAGAAAGGGCACTTTCAGGAATTGACATTCCTTTCATAATTAGACTACAGGTACCTTATGACTTAGGAAAGAACAGGTGTATGACAATCCACTGAGTAGCTTTTGCCAACAGTTGGTATTTTGTGATCGTCTATATGGAAGCCAAGAAGACAATCAAAACTGAGTTATTTAGCAAGACTTTGGGCATGTAATTGGAGGAAAACTAAAATGAAGACTACCTAATATTCCATCTGCCTAGTCATACTGCAAGCAAAGTAAGAAGGAAAATTCCAGATGGGTCCCTTTTTTAAAAAAAAAAGGGAAAAAAAAGAAACACAAAACATCTTCACTACTAGAGAAAAAAAATTTTCAGTTGATGGGAAAGTTTTGTTTTCATGTACAATGAGCAGCTGACAAAACATGCATCAAATAACTTTCTAGCAACATAGAACCTTAAAAGAGAGTCCATATACTTTACATATACAATCTCATCTATCCTTTAAATAACCTTGAGAATTATGATAATAATAGTTTCCACTTGCTGCGCATTTATCATATACTGGACATCACAGAAAAGGTACTTTACATCAAGTTCTTATTTCATTCTTCTGCAAACCCTATTATTAGCCCCTTCCAACAGGTGATGAGGTAGTCCGACCTAATGGCTTACGAGCATGCACCCTGAGTTGGAGTCAGACAGATCTACTTCAGCCTCAGCTCTGTCACCAATGACGTGACCTTTGTCTGCACCACATTTTCCTCATTTGTAAAATAAGAACAATGATAATATCAACCTCACAAGGTTTTTGTGAAGACTAAATGAGATAATGGGTATGAGGTGCTTAGCACAAAGCTGGGCATGTTTGTAAGCATGCAGTAGGATGAGGCTGTTGTCATGGTGATGGCAGAGGTGGTGACAATGATGACAAAGTTGGAGTGAAAGAAAAAAATCAATGCTTACTAAAAGTATGGAATTTGAGAAGTAGAATTTCAATCCAGTCTGCCTCTTCAAACCTGATTTTAGCATCTAGGTAATACTGCCTCTCATCGTCCTCAGGTACTTCTGTCAATCTTTTTAGCTAGCCAGCCAAGAAAGAGAACTATTGTATCATTTGCCTAAACTCACACCAAGACTCAGTGGATCATATTCCAGTACTCTGTGGACCACATGATAGTGAAGTCTACTGGTGAAATGGGTCCTTTACTTATTCATTCCTTAACTCTTCTAAATCTCGTGTGGTTCCAGTAAAAGAATTCTATCACAGTACATAAACACTTTACAAAAGATTTGTGCTCAAAGGATGCACAGGCTGGTATTCTATAGAACTTGTTGTTGTTGTTGTTGTTAAGTCTAACAGATGAGTATAAATCTAAATAGCATCTCAAAGACTTCACTGAGTGTCGGTATCATAAGTCTTCACAGTCTTAACTATTTCAGTTAATCAGCTCCTTCACTGACCAAAAAAACTGCTGAGCTTTAAAAAATTACTATTTCCGACTTATAACAACCCTATATAGGGTTTCCAAGGAGCAACTGGTGGGTATGAACTGCTGACCTCGTAGTTAGCAATCCAGTGTTTATCTTACAGCATCACACCAGGACTCCAATATTATTCTGGTGGCGGTGGTGGTGTGCCGTCCAACTCACAGTGACCCTGTATAGGGTTTCTAAGGCTGTAAATCTTCACGGTAGCAAAGTCTCATTCATCCTCATTCCTGTGAAGTGGCTGGTAGACTTGAACTGCTGATCTTGCAGTTAGCAGCCCAATGCATATCCTACTACACTCCCAGGGCTCCTTAATTTAGATACACAGATTCTTCTTCAGTCTTCCTTATTCATTATCCAACTTTCACATACATAGGAGACATGTAGGAAAATAACAGGGCTAGGGCCAGGCACACCTTAGTCTTCAAAGTGTTATCTTTGCTCTTTAATACTTTAAAGAGGTCTTTTGCAGTAGATTTGCCTAGTGGAGTAAGTCCTTTGATTTGTTTTGTTTGCTTTTTTAAGTCCTTTGATTTCTTGACTGCTGTTTTCCTATCCACCCTAATTTCCCACCCTTGCGCATAGCAACCACTGATCAACTGTCCATCATTACAGAGTCATTCATATTTTCTAGAATTTCACATAACTGAGCTCACACACTATATATTCCTGTTTGCCTGACTTCTTTCATTTGACATAAATCCATGCTGCATATCAATAGTTCGTTCCATTCTAGCATAGCAGTTAAGTGCTGGATTGCTAACTGAAAGATCAGTGGTTCAAACCTACCAGCTGCTCCATAGAAGAAAGATGCAGCAGTCAGCTTCCATAAAGGTTTCAGCCTTGGAATATTTATGGGGTAGTTCTACCTCGTCCTATTGGGTCACTATGAGTTAAAATCAATTTGCCAACAATGGGTTGGTTTGTTTAGATTTTTTTCTGTTTTCAGTGTTTCACTGTATGATGTACTACAGTTGGTTTACCCATTAACCTGTTGATGAATATATGACTACTTCCACTTCAGGGAAATCAAAATTAAAGTTGTTACAAACATTTATGTTTAAGTCTTTGCATGATGCATGTGTGTGTGTTTCCTTTTAAATAAGCACAATGAATAATGAGAAGCCCCAATTAAAATACCTAAATTCAAAATTAATCTAAACTACAGGGTGTGTCGGTTCAAATCCACCAGCCGCTCCTCAGAAACCCTGGACAGGGTAGCTATGAGTCAGAACTGACTCAGCAACATTTAACAACAACAACAACAACAATACAGGGTAAGAAGTGACTTGGCCATCTGTGACCTTGGACAAGTCATTTAGTGTCTCATGTCAACATCTGTATTATGATACCTGTCCTCAACTAGAGTTTGTTGAAAATAATAATAATAATGAGATAAGAAGCAGAAATATTTTGAACCACCTACAAGTAAGTGGATATGGGTTGGAACAGACTCAACAGCATTTAACAACAATTAAGCTATTACATTTTATTTATCTTGAATTTATATTTACCTTAACACTTAAAAACTAATTTCTTGTATACTTTCCCTTTCTGTCAAGACCATTAATTAAAATAAATGCAGATAGTTATTTTCAAGGCCAAAAGAACACCAGTCTGCATTTTTAGTTCCCTTAGATTAAGAGTCAAAGGCCTTAACCACAAGACCCACTGACTGGCAAATACT
>NW_006408660.1:3631650-3644623 GCF_000296735.1 Chrysochloris asiatica
ACTTGGCTGGAGCTCCAACATGCTAAGGACGCCCCTTCTCAGGGACTTATCTTCCTTCTCAGGGACTTAACTCTTGCTGACGTCTGTCTGGAATGCTCTGTCTGGAATGCTCTAATTATAAGCTGTTGTTGTTTGTTATGTGTTGTGGAGTTGGTTCCGACTCATAGCGACACTGTACAGGGCTGTAATTCTTTATGGGAGCAGAAAGCCTCATCTTTCTCCCGCAGAACAGCTGGTAGTTTCGAACTGCTGACCTTCAGGTTCGCAGCCCGATTAGTAACCACTACACTACCAGAGCTCTATTAACTCTAAGGTAGAGCTTCTCATTCTTCAGGTCTCTGCTCAAATGCTACCCTGGGCCTGCCTTTCCTGCCCACCCTACTGAAACTAGAACCCTCCCCCACAGTTACTCTTCTTTCCCTCTCCTTCCATATACTTTTCTCCATAGCACTTATCCTTTGACACAGTATATATGTCATTTGCGTATTAGGTTATTAATTCATTATGAACTAAAATGAAAGTTTTTTGAGGGCAAAGAGTTATTTCATCTACTGTTACATCCTCCTAGCACCCAGAAAAGCACCCAGCACCCCTGTAAATTTCACAAATACATGTGGAATGAATCTGTTGTCTCAACACTATTAAAAAAAAATTTTAATGCCTGTTTAGAATCTACTGGGATGAAAAATTGCAATGCAAATACTCTGCTTTTGCTTAAATTAAAATGCTAAGTCAATGTTATCTATTTCTTAGGATCCTTTTTCAGCTTGACATTTAACTTTGGGCAGTATTTAACTTACAAAGTGAAAAGAACACTGGAATTGAAAGGCAGGAAAGTCAGGCTCTGGTCCTCTGCTCTCTCATAACTACCTACCTGTGCAATAATAACCAAGTCATAATCTCTCCAGCTCGCAGATAACTTTTCTCTAAAAGAGGACACAATGATCTCTAAGGTCTCTTCTTACTCTAAAATTCTGAGACTCTATTGCAGCGAGGGAAGTCCTGGTGCAGCACTGTAGGATAAGCACTAGACTTCTAAGCACAAGGTTGGCGGTTTAAACCCACCAACCACTCCTTGGAAGCCCTATACAGGGTTGCTAGGAGTTGGAACACTTAACAACAACATTGTAGCTAGGAGTCTGGTGGTGTAGTGAAATCAGTAGTTCAAACCCACCAGCTGTTCCACAGGAGAAAGGCGAGGCTGTCTGCTTCAGTAAAGATATAGTCTTTAAAACCCTAGGGATGGAGTGTAGGGGGCGGGTTTGTAGGGTATACCCTTTGGTTGGTTGATGATGCATGGAGGGGACTGGAACCATGGCAATGAAACAATATACGATAGAGTGAATGTAAAACTAAAGTCCTCTCATGTAAACTATCATATAATTCACAATAAAACATTAAAAAAAAAAACAAAAAAAACCCTAGGGAGTAGTTCTACTCTGTCCTATAGGTTGACTAGGAGTCAGAATGAACTCAGTGGTAGTGGGTTATCGCAGGTAATGTAGTCTTACGTATGCAGATTGCCAGTCATCAATTGGTCAGTTTTGAGTCTCATTTTTCATAATTCAAAATTATCAACTGAGGGATTCTACATAACTAAGGAACTCTGTGAAAAATAGTCATAATTCACCCAGATACCCTGAGGAGAGGTACTAGAGAGGGGTGGCAACATTTCAAAGCTTTTAATCAAAGCTGGAGGAACTGCTAATCTATGAAAAATGAAAAGAGCTACTAGAAAGGAAATATATGTGTTTATTACTCTATCTGTATCCACTTATAAAAGTTCTAGTGTGGTACTGAGAGTTAATGTGTCCCACTGCAAGGTCAGTTTGAACCGCAAGGTTGGTGGTTCAAGGTCACTAGCTTTTCCTTGCTATGAGTCGGAAATGACTCTACAGCACTTAACAACAACAACCCACTTATAGAAATAAAAGTTAATTATAAATATGACTATTATACATACAAAGTCCTGGTGTGGTGCTATTGGATAAGCACTGGACTGCTAACCACAAAGTTGATGGTTCAAACCCACCAGCCACTCCTTTGAAACCCTATACAGGGGCGCTGTGAGGTGGAACCAACTACATGGCAATTATCAACAACATTATACAGGTATGGAAACAGTAAAGTATTAAAATTAGGAGCAGATATGCTTGTGACTGTCAAACTTGGGTTACTGTCCTGACTCTCTTAACTCAGCAAACTTGAGCAAGCTGCATACCTGGTCTGCACTTTACTTGCCTTCAACTGTACAACTGCTACAATACATACAACTGTTACAACAGGTATCAATATTTAGGTTCTAGGGCCCTTTTGAAGGTGATCTGATAGCATAGTGCTTATGAGTCGGGTTGCTAACTTCAACATCATCAGTTCGAAACTATCAGTGGTTTCGCAGGAGAAAGATGAGGCTTTCTGCTCCTGTCAAGATTTACAGCCTTAGGAACGCTGTACAGGGTGGCTAAGAGTAGGAACCGACCACATGGCACATAACCACCACCAGAGCCTTTTGAAGGCCTGACACACAGAAAAGAAACATTTAATCAATATTATTATTATTGTTAAATAATTAAATGTGAATGTACCCACACAAACACAAATTTAATAGCCACAGAAACATTCTTAGCTCTCCATTTCTCTGGATACTAGTACATGCCCAATACAACCTGAGGAAAGAAGGGGGTAAAAAACGTTCATCACTACTGCCAGACATAAATGTTTATCACACATATGCATATCGGTTTCTGTGAGGCCACACCATACATTGCCCCAAAAAAGAGGAAAAAAAATTCACCTACCAGGACAGAGGGATTTTTTTTTTTTTCATTTAAAACAATTCTGTGAAAGTAGTTAACAAATTCATTCAACACATTTACACAGAAAACATTATAGAAAAGTCAACTTAATAGCTCAGGTATTTTAAAACTAATCCTACTCTTTCTAAATGGAGCTCTGATAGCATAGTGGTTACAAATAGGGCTGTGAACCTTACGGTCAGCAGTTCGAAACTACCAGCCACTCCGCGGGAGAAAGATGAGGCTTTCTGCTCCCGTAAAGATTTACAGCCTCGGAAACCCTGTACAGGGTCGCTGTGGGTCGGAACCGACTCGATGGCACTTAACAACAACAACTCTTTCTAAACCCCCAAATAAATAAATATATAATGTATGTGTGTGTAATTTGGGGTTCTTTTAACTTAGTCTCTGAGGAACAAAGAGCATCCTCTTCCCACCTCTCACACACAGCAGAACCTATTAAATCAAAACAGTCCACCATCATAGAATAATACCTCTTGAGTTTCAAGCAGATAAGACAGACACACCTTGCTTTTTATAGAACAGATCCAAATGAGGCATAATAAAACTATGATTCAATGTCAGGCATTCCCTGCCAATTTATATCTTCCCTTTTTGATGGCCTGATTGTACAATTAAGTCAATTAAGAGTTCACAATAGGAATGCTGAAGCAACCTCAAAATCCAGCCACAAAAAATACAGCAGATCGAATTCGCATCTCAAGCACGTCCAAATGTCGCGGCCAACGCCACCCAATCGCGGCCGTTCCAGATACACAGTTAGGGGTCTTAATCCGTTTTTATCAATGTTCCTTGTGCTGAACATCAAAGTGCATGCAAAACCGCAAAACACAAAAGATTCCCTGCATTCCGTTTATAGCCCCAAGACAGGCCATCTTCCCTGTGCCCTACTCCAGAGAGAGCCCTCCTTGCGACAACCAGAATTTCCTGACGCCCATGCTACCTACACACCAAAATGTCATTCCACACCGCGGGTAGGGGGCCACAGTGCACATATCAACCGACCCCAGTGGCACCATACCGCCAGCATTTCCACGAAGCCCAGGCAAGTCAGTGGAAAGTTCCCATCCACCAAGCCGATTTGGTTTCCTTCTGCACCAAACCCAGCGGTACAATTACTGAGATTCGCTTTTGCACCTGCCATGGCTGAGCCTGGGCTGCTCCGAAACCCCCAGCTCACAAAACGGCCGTGCGGCCTAACGCACCCGTGACCCCATCGGAGTGCACCGAGGGCCGAGAGCATCCCCACCGCTGTCCACGCCGCCCGCTTCCCTGACAAAGGCCCCGTGTCCATCACAGGCACAACACACAGAAGTTGCTCGATTGTCACCACCATCCCACGGGGATCGGAGGTGGGGGGTCCACACAGAAATGGGGAAGGGAAGGGACGGAGAGTACCGTGTTAAAATAAAGATGTCGCCAAAGCTAAGCAACCTGGGTGTGCCCTGGACGTCCAGGGGGCCTGTTGGGGGAGGGAGAGCAGAGTTCGGGAGGCGGCGGCGGCAGCTCCTCTGGGCAGGCCAGGCCGGCTGAGAGCCTAGTAAAATGCCGCAGGTGAAAACCATCGAGATGAAACCGCAAATGAAATCCCCGGCGGCGTGGGGCCCGGAGGAGCAGGGGGCCGGGCGGACTGCAGACCTGCGGCCGCCGCCCCGCTCGCCAACCCCTCGCCCACACACACCTGCGGGGGAAACAACCGGGGCCCCGAGGGTGGGTGAGGCCTCGATGCGGGGCCCGAGGGCTGCTCGCTCACCTCCAGGTCGGTGTCGGCGGCCTCCGGGGCCCCGAGGATCTCGCTAGGCAGCTCTGCCAGGTCGGTGACCCGAATCAGCCCATCGTGCAGGAAGATGGTCTCCTCCTTCACTGAGAGCCACTGCGCCGAGTCCGCGGCCGCAGCCGCCGCTGCCGCAGCCGCCGACGAACCCATGGCCCCAGCTGAGGGCTTGGAGACGAGAAGCGGACGGCCGGAGCGGCGGAGATGCGAGCTGGAGCCGCCGCGATCACCAGTCCATGGCAGCGCCCGCCGCGCCCGCCCGTAGCGTCCCGCTTGTTCGTAGCCTCGCCCGTGCAGCTCCGCCCTAAACGGCCTGAGTCGCCATCCCCCCACCCCCCAGCCCCGGAGACCCCGGCCCCGCCGTCACCGCCGCCGCCCTGAGGAGCAGGATCCGCCTGTGCCTCTCAGCAGCCAACTGTCAGTGAGACGCCATGTTGGGGGCGGGGCTCCCGGCATACCCCGCGGAGCGGACAATACAGGCCCCGCCCATTCGTCTGGCCCCGCCCACCTCCCCGCCGGTCGCGCACCAGGGTCTGCAGAGCCCCCTTGCTTCCTCCGGGTTAGCTCAGTCTTGCCCACAGGCAGACCTCCTGGGTCCCTCATTCTCTAGGCGTTTGGGAGCACCTAGATCTGCAGTATACAGGGAGAAGACGTTGTTGTCTCCCATTCCCTTTCCACTCAAGTGTGCACCCCTCGTCCGCACCAAGTATAACGTTTAAATGAGATACGTGCAAAAAAAGTCTGGCTCAGGAGAGGCGCTGCACTCCTATTCATAAGCGCTTAGTAGTTAGCCCACTGCCTACCCTACATGCCCACAACCAAAAATGTAATGTTTTCGAGCCGATTCCGACTCATAGAGACCCTATATACAACAGAGTGGAATTGCTCCTTAGGATTTCCAAGATTACATCTTTACAGAGAAGATAGCCTCATCTTTCTCCTGGGGAGCAGCTGGTAGGTATGAAACTCCAACTTTGAGGTTAGAAGCCCAACACTTACCCTATAGCGCCACCGGGGCTCCTTCCTAACCCCTGTGTTGTTGCTCAATGCCATGGAGTTAGTTTCAACTCATAGGGACTCCATATGTTGTTGTTAAGTACTACTGAGTCGGTTCTGACTCAGAGCGACCCTGTATAGGGTTTCCCAGGAGCAGCTGGTGGGTTTGAACTGCCTACCTTGTGCTTCGCAGTGCTGTACTGATCCTACAGCGCCTGAAAAATACCCAATCTACACTCAAAACATGGTGATTATAAAGCGGTTGGCATCCTAGTGCTGGGCACTTAATAAGTGTCCCCATAAATAGCAGTGATTAAGTAAAGATTTACACTCTCGGAAACCCTGTACAGGGTCGCTATGGGTCGGAACCGACTCGACGGCACTTAACAACAACAAGTATTGATTGACATACATGATCAAATATTCACAATATACCATGTCTGCAAAAGCAAGAAAGGAAAAATGGCATGTGTAGAAAAAAAATGAATAGAGGAATACATTCTAGATAATTAGTGTGAGCTGTCACAGTGCAGTGGGACTGGTCTGGAAGGAATTAAGTAAGATTGTTATTGTGTAACTTTTATAATATAATTTTTAAATAAGGCAGAAAAGTATTTGTGTGCACACCCTTTGACCTAGGAATTCAACTTTGAAGAAGTTTCTATTGTTGTTAGGTACCTGCCAATTGGTTCCAACTCATATTGGCATTGCACAATAGAACAAAACATTGCCCTGTCCTGAACCATCCTCACACTCGTTATTCTTGAACCCATTGCTACAGCTAATGTGTCAGTCCTTCTCATTGGAGATCTTCTTTGTTGGTGATCCCCCACTTTACTATGCATGATATCCTTCTCCAGGGAATAACTCCTATCATATGTCCAAGTCTCACCATACTAGCTTCTAAGGAGCATTCTGACTACTTTTTCCAACACTTGTTTATTCTTCTGACAGTCCATGATACTTGTAATATTCTTCTCCAACACCATAACTCAAGCGCATCAATTCTTCTGTGGTCTTCCTTATTCATTTTCCAACTTTCACATGCACATGAGGCCATTGAAAATACCATGTCTTGGGTCAGGCACACCTTAGTCTTCAAACTGAAATCTTTGCTCTTGAACACTTTAAAGAGGTCTCCTGCAGCAGATTTGCCTAATGTAATATGTGATTTGATTTCTTGACTGCTGCTTTCATGAGTGTTGATGGTGGATACAAGCAAAATGAAGTCTTTGACAACTCTATCTTTATCATGATGTTATTTATTGTTCCAGTGGTGAGGATTTTTGTTTTCTTTACATTGAGATGCAACCCATACTGAAAGCTGTGGTCTTGATCTTCATCAGCAAGTATTTTAAGTCCTCTTCACTTTCAGCAAGGAAGGTCATATCATTTGCATATTACAGGTGGTTAATAAATCTTCCTCCAATCCTGATGCCACTTTCTTCGTCACATAATCCAACCTCTCGGATTATTTGCTCAGCATACAATTGAATAAATTTGGTGAAAGGATACACCCTGGCACACATCTTTTCTGATTTTAAACCATTCAGTATTCCCCCACCCCCTTTCTGTTTGAATGACTGCCTCCTGGACACCTGTAATGAATTTCTCAGATTCACCAAAATGTTAACAGGCATGATAGTTCCCAGTATATTATTTTGTTCTGTATCTCTGTATGTCTATGTAAGGAAATCTGGTGAATTATGAGCTGGGCTGCTAACCACAAGGTCAATAGTTTGAATCTACTAGTTGTTCCACAAGAGAAAGATGAGGCTTTCTGCTCCCATAAAGATTTGCAGCCTCCGTAATACTATGCAGGGTCACTATGAGTTGGAAACGACTCGGTGGCACCCATTACCACCACCACTATGTATGTCTATGGCTCCTGAGTATACATTATCAGCCTCATTTTACAAAACAAATTTGAGACTCAGAAGAATGGATTTATGTATGGCGAAGAGTCCTGGTGTGGCATTGTAGAATAAACACTGAACTTCTCACCTCAAGGGCAGCAGTTCAAACCCACCAGCGACTGTCAGAAACCCTATACAGGGTCGTTATGAGTCGGAACCAACTCAGTGGCATTTAACAACAACAACAAATGACTAGGAAACAATTTGAATCCATAACTGCCTCCATCTTGCACTGCCGCTCTCTCAGATAAATAACAATTACAACACTGCACTGTCACAATTATAATGTGCACCTTGCAACAATGATTCATTTCATTTTCATGCTATTCATTCCACTTGTAATTGTTAAATCCCTAGTAGTTGCCAAACCCTGGAAGGTACAGAGCATGGAGATACAATATATCTGAAATGATATGTGAAAAATTTACCAGCGCTTACAGGAGCTGGAGAGCTATTCTAACACGTTGTTGTTGTTGTTGTTGTCATGTGCTGTGGAGTCGGTTCTGACTCAGAGCTACCCTGTATAGAGTTTCTGATGCTATACATCTTTATTTGAGCAGAAAGTCTTATCTTTCTCCCACAGAGTAGAGTGGCTGATGGATTTCAATTGCTGACCTGTGGTTAGCAGTCCAACACATAACCTACTACACCACCTGTGCCCCATTTCAAACGGACATGGTTGTTCTGTTCTTATTCATTCAACATATACTTCTCGATTCCTGCAGTATGACAGACATTGTTCCTGGTGAGGTTGCAAGGATGAAGAATGCAGAAAAGTCTTCTCTCAAGTAACTGACAATCTAGTCGGAGAAACAAACCAGAAGTAAGGTAAACAATAAGTCCAACGGTTCAGAGCAGATTAGTGCCATGAAAGCAATAACACAGACAAATGTGATAGGATGGCCATTTCAGCAAATCCTCACAATAAGCCTCTGAGAGCAATAGTATTGTTATCCCTGCTTTCAAAGGGGCACTGATGTGATACTTTACTCCTATCACATAGCCAGTAAATATCAAAGCTTAGGCTAGGACTGTTGTTGTTCTAAGTGCCATCAAGTCAGTTCCAACTCATGGCAACCCTATGTACAACAAATGAAACACTCCCCAATCCTGTGCCATCCTCACAATTAATGTTATGTTTGAGCCCATTTTTGCAGCCACTAAGGAGCTCTGGTAGCGTAGTGGTTACGAATTGGGCTGTGAACCATAAGGTCAGTAGTTAAAAACTACCAGCAGCTCCGTGGGAGAAAGATGAGGCTTTCTGCTCCCATAAAGATTTACAGACTCGGAAACCCTGTGTAGGGTCACTATGGATTGGAACCCACTCGACAGCACTTAACAACAACAACATGTCAATCTATCTCATTGAGGCACTTCCCCTTTTTTACAGACCCTCTACTTTACAAGCATGATGTCTGTCTCTGCGGACGGTTACTCCTGATAACACGTCCAAAGTATGTGAGATGAAGTCTTGCCATCCTCTCTTCTAAAGAGTAACCTGGCTGTACTTCTTCCAAAACAGATTCGTGGGCTCTTCTAGCATTGCATTCCACATTCTTTGCCAGCAAAAGAATTCAAGTGCAATAAAAGTTATACAACATGACGAATGTAATCAACGTCACTGAATTGAACCCATGGAATTTGCTGAATTGATGAAGGTTTTGTTGTGCATCTTTCCACCACACAAAAAAATAATTATTATATATATAAAATGAACCTCTGGAACCATGAACTATTGCCCTGTGATAATCTTTAAAACTTAAACCAAATATATCTACTGAAGTCTTCTTCAAACCAAACAATAGTTTAGCTCAACTAGTAAAAGATGTCTGCTTTGAGTATTTTTGCTCTTTTAAGATAGATGTACATGGCATCAAATTGGTAACAGCAACTTGATAGATTAGATAGGTACTTTAGGGGCTGTTAAGTTTTTGTTAATGGAGGAAGAATAGCCTCAGAAGAGGAGGGTGAGAATGGATGTAGAACTGGAAGAATGTAATCAATGTTCATTGCATTGTACCTAGAGAAATTATTAGATGGGTATATAAACAACAACAACAAAATAAAAACTTTAAAACTAACTGTAGATAAAAGCTTGAATTAGAACACAGGTCTGCCTGATTCTATAACTTCAGCTTCCATATTTGGACTGTCTCATGCCCTTTATTCACAGCTTCCAACCCTAATGCCAACCATCACAATTTAAAAATATTCCTTTTGGGAATCTATATAACCATCTTGAATGGTTATATAGATCCATATATCTCTAAGAATGTTCCTCCTTTCCAGGAGTCAGGATACCCAGAACTATAGTCCTTTACCTCAATTAATGAAAACAGCACAGATTCAAGGCTTAAAGTCTTTAGACTGCATAATTAATAATTATTTAATATTTTAGCAACAGTAATTAATTAGCCATAGGACTGCATAGCTGCCACCATACCATGATGAGGCAGCTGATGAATTAATATTTATAGAACCCCTTCTGGAAATAAGACAATTTAGTGGACATTTCTAGAGCAGATTAGTAAGACAAAGAAAGACACTGATCAAAAGAATTTTATGCTGGAAGCCTGGAGGCAGAGAATCCATATTTAGGCAAGACAATATGCGTTCACATATACACAAACTGCATAAGAAAGAAACATCCATTCAAAGAAAGAAAAGTTCATATTTTGACTTTTTTGTTTTGTTTTGCCTTTTCCACTTTCTATTTAAGAGTGAGAGATAGAGATGCACAAAGGAGAAAGAGAAAGTATTGGCTGGGTGACCCTAAATTGGAAGCAAAGAGGAAGGATGAGAAAAGTCTCAAGAATAGATCTTAGTAGGTTGCACCTCGGTGTCCCCTTGGAGACGTATTCCCAAGAGGGAGTAAGTTTGTTGATGGAGACCATCTCCCAGCTGCCCCAGCTGCTGACGTGATGTTCACTGGCCTTCTCTTGAGCTGGAGCCCCTCTGGGATTTTGCAATCTCTCATATTCTGCTGGTTTTTCTGCACCAGCTGTCTATTATGCATCTGTAATCCTTATTACACCCACAGAAATGTGAGTGTGGATGAAGATAAGTGATCCTTGTTAAGCTTTAATAGAGCTGGAAGATAGTTTTGGGCAAAGCAGCGGCCATATTAATTTCAAGGCCTTTCAGCAGGCACATGCACAGTTTAAAAAAACCTCACATGGACATATGCTAACTAGACACACACACATACACACACACACGGACAGAACCTGTGGGGGAGATTGATTATTTCCATCTCATTAATCACAGTCTGAAAGAGGAAACACACACCTACTCAAAATCTTTCTTCCAAGTGATCTGCTAGGCCCTGTTCATTATTTTCTGTCAAGGAAGATTATTTTGGTTCACGGGGGTGGGGGGTGGAGGGGTCCATGAAGCAGCTGGGACAGGAAATCAGAGGAGAGGAATATTTGAAAACAAGGAGATGGGAATTCTCCTTGGAGCGCCACTGGATTATGGTAACTAAGGGACAGGCCACCCTCTACGATGATAAAAATGCTAGAAAGATGAAGTCGCATTCAATGCAGTGCTCGTCTTGAAAGAAATCAGCAAGTCCTCTGGCGCCCTCTGGTGGGAACCTGAGACTTTTGTTGTTGTTAAGTGCCGTAGAGTCGATTCCGACACATAGCGGAATCCTGTATAGGGTTTCTGAAGAGCAGCTGGTGAGCTTGAACCGCCGACCTTGAAGTTCAAACGGCTTTGCAGTCTGGAGCATTAACCTGAGACCTTATGCCTCTGGAATTTTGTATTTTGACTTGCAAATTTGCAAACGCTCCCCTTCTGCAAAAACTTAAAGAATAAGTCGACCCACCAAAGGAAAGGAAATGATTGTATACTTTGCACAAGAAAAAGCAATCGCTGTATGCTTTGTCACTCATTCTGTATTCACTGATGCCTACTTTGTGCCTGGTGGTGTAGGTTCAGTTCTCAATGAGTCAGGCAAGCCCCTTCCCTTGTGAGACTTAAGATGGGAAGATCAACTTAAAACAACTTATTCACTTAAAAGTGAATAAGAAACCCAGGTACTGGATCTGAGGACTCAGGAGATTTCCTGAGGATTTCATGTTTGAAGTCTGTAACTGTTTTGTATGAGTTATGGACATGTACAGGGAGACACCAGCCCTAGCAACCAAAGAAAACATTTACATGAAATGCAGTGTGTGTATCATATATGGATCATGAACTACATAGGTTTGTGTCCCAATTCCTTCACTTGTTATCTTGAACAAATGATTTCATCTGTCTCTGCCTACATTTTCCATCTTAAAATGGGAGGGTAATAATGTCCTTAAGTCATAGGGTTTTTATGATTAAATCATTCCTATGGGCAAGACATCTTGTTAGCACCATGCCAGTAATGTTGGTAAGAGTTAACTATTACACATGGGAAGTCCTGGTGTAGTGCTGGACTGCAAGGTCAGTTTGAACCACAAGGTCGATGGTTCAAACTCACCAGATGCTCCTTGGAAACCATATACAAGGTCACTATGAGTTGGAACCAACTCAATGGCTCTTAACAACAATTACATATGGGGGTCAAGATGAGCCAGAATCAACTCAGCAGCATAAGACAACATCATTAAATGTGACACCATTTTTCAACTAAGTTGCATAGGATTTTAATTTGAACCCAGGGATGGCGAAGCTGTAATGCTGGTGGCACTTTGAATCAGCATGACCTTTGCTAGAAAGTACTCTGGCCACATATATTCCAAAAAAGTCATTAAAGTCCACAATTCTTCTATTCCTAGAAATTCATCCAACAAATTATTATGAAGTTCCCAATCTCTGCTGGACTCATAAATAGGCTGTATCCTCAAAAAGCTTCAAATCAAATGAAGGAGGAAAAACAAGTAATCATTAACACTCAGCTCTGTAGGATAAGCATGGGACTGCAAACCACAAGGTTGATGGTTCAAGCCATCCACAGGACAAAGATGAGGCTTTCTGATCCTGCAAAGTTTGAAAGCCTTAGAAACCCTATAAAGGGTCACTATAAGTCAGAACCAATTCGAGGGCACTTAATAACAATAATAGGGATAACTGAAGCTAGTCATGTGCTTTTGTTGTTATTGGTTTTTTAGGGGAGGGGTTAGAGGAGGACAGAGAGAAATGTTCCAGACATTCAGAATAGCATGTGCAAAGGCCAGGAGATCAGAGAAAAAAAGAGTAGAATATAGACTAGAGTAATCAAAACTAATATTTATTGCTTACTATTCTCAAGCTGGAGGAACTGAACAAAAGATTAAAGCCTCGACTTTCGTTGTTGAAGAATTCTCTGGGCAAATTATTGAATGATGCAGAAAGCATCAAAAGAAGATGGAATACAGAGTCACTGTATCAAAAAGAAATGGTTGATGGTTCAACCACTTCAAGAGGTAGCATATGATCAAGAGCCAGTGATACTGAAGGAAGAAGTCCAAGGTACATTGAAGGAATTGGCAAAGAACAAG
>NW_006408660.1:3645743-3680964 GCF_000296735.1 Chrysochloris asiatica
ATGGGCTTCCAAAAGAACCAACAGATCTGTGTTGGAAGAAGTGCAGTTAGGGGCTCCTTGGAGGCCAGGATGGCCAAATTTCATCTCTCATACTTCGGACATATTGTCAGTAGGGACCAGTCACTGGAGAAGGATATCATGTTTGGTAAGGTGGAGGGTCAGAGATGGATTGGCAAAGTGGCAGCATCCATGGGCTCAAGCATGGCATCAATTGTGAGGTTGGCCCAGGGCCAAGCAGTGTTTTGTACTGTTGTACATAGGGTTGCTATGAGTTGGTACCGACTCGAGGGCACCTAACAACAACAGCAACAATGTGTCAAAGGAACCTTGGTAGCATAGTAGGTTATGAGTTGGAATGCTAACTGCAAGGTGAGCAGTTCAAATATACCAGAGGCTCTTGAGGATAAGCCCTTGACCTCAAGGTCAGTTTGAACAGGTTGGGAGGACAGGGCCAAAGAGTGGATCATTGAACTTCCAGAGCAAGATGGCAGAGTAGGTAGACAAGCTGAGCAGACACTCTGCAACAAAATCATATGAGACCAAGTGAACAGCTGTGGATGGTGATTCTGGAACCCTGAGCTTCAGAGGAAAGGTTAGAGAGGTAGAATGGATGTCAAGTGCTAACTGGGAGAGGAGCCTGAACGGGGGAGCAGGGAGAAAGGCGAGAGATTGGTGAGCTGTCTGCAGGTGACGCAGTGCAGCCATATTGAGTGTTTGCAGGTGGCTGTCAATAGACACAGCAAACAGGAGGCAGCAGATGGGTGCTGGAGTTTGGCAGCAAGAGGAGCATGGTTCTCCCTTGTTCCCCATGCCCTCCTAGTGGCTGGGGGGATGGCCAGGACCTGCTCTCACCCACCTGGTAGTCACTGGCACCCCTCCTGTGCAGCCTCTGCTCTGCCTGGGGTTAGGTGCCTGGCATATTACCCCCCTGTTTAGAGGCTCATGAACTTCACCTCATTAGATAATTTGTTGCTGTCTGTTTTGTAGGGACAGTAATTGTGTCCACATGGCCCAGCCACATCTGAATGAAGGTTCCAATCACTGGGTCACTGGTTAAATGTCATTACCCACTCCTGTACCACCTGATTAATGATAATTAGCAGCCAACATCAAACTTGCCCTGAACTACATTACACAAAGAGAAGCAGAATTTACCCATCTAGTCTCTGTCACACCCACAAGGAGACAGGTGGTGAGTGTTTAAGAGCATACTAACATATAATCGTCACTTAAATATAAATACAGCAATATCACAATGTCTCAGAGACAACAATTTCAGCTTATATGAAGAAAAAAGACGGAGGGCCTCAAACATGTGACCAAAATGCAGAGTCAAAAAATATACCAGAAATGGTATTGGAAGTACCTGATGAGCAATTTGAAAGAATGATATTTAGGTCCCTTCAACAGATTGAGCGAATGATTGAGAAGTTTATAGATAAAAGCAAGGAGAACACAGAAAAAAATCTAGAAGAATTCAGGAAAGTACTACAAGAAAAACTGACAAAATCAATGAAAAAATTAGAAACCCTGCAAAATAAATGAAAAGTTAGAAACCGTACAAAATCAGTAAATAGAAACCCATAAGATTAATATTAAGATTTCAGCACTAGATAATACATTGAAGGGGCAGAGAAGTAGAATTGAATCTATGGAAGGCCGAATTGGTGAGCTTGAAGATAAATCTCTCAATATTCATCTACTAGAAGAACAACCATAAAAAAAAAGAATGACACAAAAATCTGAAGAAAGCCTAAGGACTGTGTGAGACACCATCAAGAGGAATAACTTATGTGTGATCAGAACAGGAAGAGACCCAGAAAAACCACAGTCGAAGAGTTGTTGGAGCAAAACAACCCTAATATTATGAAAGCTGACAAGATATGCTTTCAAGAAACTGAATGAATCCCAGGATAGACCCCCAGAAGAAAATCAGCAAGACATACTATCAAATTGTCCCAAACCAAAGACAAAAAAAGAATCCTAAGAGCCGCTCTGGAAAAATGAAAAATTACCTACAAAGGGAAACTGCTAAGACATCTCTGATTTCTCAACAGAAACCATGCCTAAGGAAACAATGGGGTTACATATATAAAGCTCTGAAAGAAAAAAAGTGCCAACGCAGAATCATCTATTCAGCAAAACTGTCCCTCAAATATCATGAAATCAAGACATTTCTAAATAAACACAAATTTTTTTAACTTGGGGGAAACAAACCAGACCAATCTTATAGAAAATACTTAAAGGTGTTCTTTGGACAGAAAACCAACAACAGCAGACAATAACCTGAGCTAAACATACATAACAATATCACCCAGAACTCAACTCATATATAGAAGTATCCAAAGTAAAGCAAATCTACAAAACTGAAACTAGGGAACCAGAGTTATCCGTTTACAACAACAAAAACATAAAGAAAAGGACAAATATCATATGAGACCACTATTGTAAAAAGTTAGGAAAAGGTTTTCTTTCTAAAAGTGAAGGTAGTAGAAGACACAGGGAGGAGTGCAAGAGTTAAAGTGAGTAGAGATAAATACTGTTAACTGATGGTATGTGGAAGGAATTGCAATCATTGTAATGACAGGAAGTGTATGATTTGTTGAATGTGGGACTGATGATCCGTTCTATAAACCTTGATTCAATTCACCATGGTGGTGGCGGTGGTTATGTGCCATGGTGTCGGCTCTGATTCACAGCAACTCTGCATAGGGGTTCAAGGATGCAAATGTTTCTTATTTTCACTTTTTATTGTGAATTGAATGAAGGTTTACAGAAGTGATCATCAGCTTTACATTAAACAGATCATACACTTTGTTTCATCTCAATGATCGCAATCCCATCCATGCAACAACAGTTATTCCACTTCCTCCCTATGCTTCCTATTTATATTCCACTCACCTTTCTCAACTTTGTCCTTAAGAAAATGTTGCCCTTTTGATTTTGAATGATTAACCATTCCATGGTGATCATACATTATTAGTGTGGTTTCCTCCCCTATATAGGTATCTACTACTTGGCTAAAATTGGGCCATGAGGGCAAGTTCCTTTCCAGATCTAAAGGGTGGTCGAGGGCCATAGTCTCAGGCTCAAATCTTCTTCTGTCCAGTAAACCCAATCTTTTTTTTTTCTTTCTTTCTTTTTCCTTTAATAATTTTTAGTTTTGTGCCATATTTTCTGCTGCTCTATCTGGTACCTTCTAATGTGATCTCTTTCAGGACAGTTGGGTACCTTCTAGTTCTTTTGGTGTCAGAGTTCTGGAAACTGATGTTCACATGTTCCACTAGTCTGTTGATTCCAAGCCTCCTCAATCCTCATCACTATTTGCCTCTATCCCCTTTAGCTCTTGCATACCTCCCTGAGTCTTCACCTGTCTTCATCATTCTTCTACTAACTTCCCTCTTCTTGTATATTGTCCTCTGTGTCACCTGAGCTAACCAGGGCTATAAATCTTTATGAGAGAAGAAAGTCTCATCTTTCTCCCTTAGAGCAGTCAGTAGATTCAAACTACTGACCTTGAGGTTAGCAGCCCAACTTGTAATGCACTACGCTACCAGAGCTTCTTCAATTCACAATAAAAAGTTAAAAGAAAACATAAAAGTAAGAAGAGGGAATAGTGTAGCTACAGAACTTCCAAACAAAAGAAAAATAGGTTTCAAGGGAAAAAATAATAGAGGACTTCCAGCAAGATGGCAGACTAGATAAATGCACTACAAAGACTCTCTACAACAAAGATTTTGTTGTTGTTGTTATGTGCCATGGAGTTGGTTCTGACTCAAAGCGACCCTGTACAGGGTTTCCGAGGCTATAAATCTTTACAGGAGCAGAAAGCCTCATCTTTCTCCTGCGGAACAGCTGGTAGTTTTGAACTGCTGACCCTGAGGTTTGCAGCCCAATTCGTAACCACTACACTACCAGAGCTCCTTACAACAAAGATGTTGTTGTTGTTGTTAAGTGCTGTTGAGTCGGTTCCGACCCATAGTGACCCTGTATGGGGTTTCCGAGGAGCTGCTGGTGAGCTTGAACCACCAACCTTGCAGTTCAGACAGTTTTGCAGTCTGGAGTATTAACCCATTGTGCCATACCAGGATTCCACAACAAAGATAGGAGGGACCAAATGAAATAGACACATAAAAATTCCAGTACCCTAAACTTCAGAATAAAGTTTAGAGAAGTGGACTGAGTGTTTGCTGGGAGGAGAAGCTGAGCAAGGACCGCAAGACAGGGAGACTGACTGATGAAAGTCAGCCAGATGTGGCATGACCATCTTGCACTATTGTGAGCAGCTTTGGCAACAGAAGGTAGGCCTGGCAGAGCAGATTCATAAAGCAACAGGAAAGGCATGATTTCTTCTTTTTCCACATGCTCCCCTGGTGGCCAGAGGTATGATCAGCTCCCACCCTCATCCATCCCCAACACAGACCCTGCTTTCTGGGAGGTCAAGTGGTTGGGAGTCACACCAATGTGGGGCGGAGGCTAGCTATGCTGCTTTGGTGCTGAGGAGCCACCAGACCAGCATTTAACAAGTCACCCTGTCCCCAGTTCCCAAAGACACTGAAACCAGCTTCATCAAGGGCCTCCATAATTACTTCCAGACTGAGTACCCTAAACAGATAATACCTAGGCCAATAGTAACTCCATCTAAGGCCAGGAACTCCACTGTCACATCCCCCACAGATTCACTTCTTGAACTCCTTGGTTTACAGGAGCTCCCTAGAGTTCTTTCTCGTTGAGTCCAACAGTTGCTTTGGTTTTTTTGTTTGTTTGGTTGCTTTTTCCTTTTGTTGCTTCCTTGTTTTGGGTTTATTTTTTTTTCTGCTTCTTCTCTTTCCATTCCCTTGAATTTCATCCTTTCTTTTTTTCTTTTCCTTTGACTTTTCTTTACTATTCTCTACTCTTTCTCTTTTTAATCTTCCCTCTCCCTGGATTTTCTAAGTTTTAAAAAAAAGTTTCTTCCTTTTATTTTCCTTCTCTTTAGCCAATTTTACTATCCCTCTTCTCTTTTTTCAGTTATTATATTCTTTCTTTTTGGTTGCTGCCTTTTTTTCTCCTTGATTACTTTCTCTTTTCATTGTTGGTTGCTTGTTTGTTTATTCTGTTTTGTTTCCTGGTGTGTGTGTGTGGAGGAGGTGCTCCTCTTTCTCACCTGACGGGAAACAACCATGCCCATACAACCCAGGCACAACTGTACTCTTTGCAACTCTATCCAATGGGCAAGCATCAATACCAACTCCTATACTACCTGATCAACAAATCACAGCAGCAGCACCAGGTAAATCCTCCCTAAGCTGAGGTGCACATCACGGCGAATGGAGAATGGTGCACACACTTCCATTCTCTAACTACATACACAGGAGACAGTTGGTGGGAACCTAAGAATAAAACACCACAATGTCCCGGAGACAGCAAAAAATTTTAACTCACAAAGAAACAAGAGAGAATGGCACAAATGACCAAGATATAGAGCTAGAAAATGTTTCTGAGGAAGAAAAGGTAATTGAACTAATTGAAAAAGAATTCAAAATAATATTTAGACACTTTCAAAGCACTGACAGAAAGATCGAGGAAAGCAAGGAGAGTACAGAATTTTTTTTTTTAGAAGAATTCAGAATAACACTGCCAGAATAAACAGACAAATTAAATGCAAATTTTTAAACAGCACAAAACCTGCAATCAGAAACCCAAAAGAGTAAAACTAAGATTCCAGAAATTGACAATACATTCAAAGTGGCAGGTTACAAGATCAACATACAAAACTCAGTTGGATTCCTTTACACTTATAAAGAGATCTCTGAAAAGGAAATAAGGAAAACAATACCATTTATAATACCCACCCAAAAGATTAAATATTTGGGGTTAAATCTAACAAGAAAGAAAAAAAAAAAGATTTATACAAAGAAAACTACAAAGCACTAGTACAAGAATTTAAAAAAAAAGCCTGCTGAAATGGAGGAATAAATCCTGCATAACACTGTGAAATGTCAACACTGCCCAAAGCAATCTATAGATATAATGAAATTCCAAGCCAGATTCCAACATCATTCTTTAAAGAGACAAAAAATTAATCACTAACTTTGTATGGAGAAGAGAGTCCCTGGATAAGCAAAGTATTATTAAAAAGGAGAACAAAGTAGGAGGATTCTCACTTCCTGATCTCAAAACCTACTACATAGCCACAATTGTCAAAACAGCCTGGAACTGTTATAATGAAAGATACATAGATTAATGGAACAGAATTGAGAATCCAGAAAAAAGCCATCCACCTAAGATCAATTGATCTTCAATAAAGGGCCAGAATACATGAAATGGGAAAGACAGTGTCTTTAACAAATGGTGCTAGCAAAATTGGAAATCCATTTGCAGAAAAATGAAACAAAATCCATCTCACTCATATACAAAAATGAACTCAATGTGGACTAATGACCTAGAACATTATAGATGATCAGTGTAAAAATAGGAACAAAGTTAGGGGCTCTGATACATGACATAAATACACTATCAAACACAACTGAAAACATACAAACAGAAGACTTTTTTTTGTATCAAAAATAGATGACTGAAGGGCAAGGAGGTGGAAGAACAAGGTAGATAGGGAAACACTGAGACATGCTTGCATGGGCTAAATGGGACAGAGGTAAATAGTGATGCATGCTCAACCTTGGAATAAAACAGGGCTCTGTGATACAGGCATAATCTGAAGCAGGAAAATAATACTAAGATGCTAGACTATCTTATGAATATTGGTTTCTCTTGCCTACTATTGTAAAATAGACACTTAAGTGGGATAGAAAGGAATGTTGGGAAACACGATTACAGAAAGCTTATAAGCCTGTCTTTAGCCTATAACTGATTGGAATACCTAAAAGGGTTTCTAGAAATTGTCCAGTGAAATAGGCCTCTTACGGAGCCTTTGCAGTATATAGGACCTTAGGTGGAATCCTGAGCCCCATCCAGAACCTTCTGAGGTGGGACATTCCCACTAACAAGGACAAGCAGACCAGCCTGGAACAGCTAGAGCAACAGAAGATACATCTTTAAAGAAAGATCATCAGGAAAAACTCTAAACAAAAATGTCAACATGACTGGCTACTACAAAAATAAGCAAGTTGTTCGCCGGGAAGCCATCAAGTCAAGCAATCAAGTCCTTTCAGGACAAACCCCCCTCCAAGACTGAAACTCAAAGGGAACACATGAGCAGGCATGTAAGACTGCTGGTGGCCACACTGGTCTACTGGTAAGTGGAAGAGAGGGAAAACCAACAATGAAGAAATGGGCTGAGTTCAACCATGTTCCACAGACTCCCATTGACCTAGAGATACGAGAGAGAAGAGGAAGAGCTAGTTGGTCCAAAAAATGGTGAGACCTAGGGACACCTGAGCTCCTGGACAAGGACATAGCCACAGAGGGCTAGAGATAAGAGTGAAGTAGACAGCTGATATGAAGTGAGGGGAGACACACAAGAACACCAAACTTGCAGATAGTATACATTTGACCTACCCTCGATGGCTTGATAATCAAAACTTGGCTAGAGGAAGATAAAAAAACAAAACAACAATTTTTAAAAAAGCAAACAAGGGTAAATTGCTACAATTTGCTGAACTTGACCTATACTCATGGAAGTAGTAACTCTAAATACCAACAGAGAAGGAAGGAGTCTTCACATCAAGTATCAATGCTATCCCCTCTATATACAGGGTAGATCGGGACGGGCAACTTAGACATTGACTACCTAAAATGAGGGGGCAGTAAAGGCACGAAGTGACTGGCTTACAAGATTTCAAGAGGGAGTTTAGTTTAAGTGTGTGGGGGAAGACAGATTCCTCACTGAATAGTTTTCATCTTGTCTAGATGGGTCTGGTTAAAAGAGATGGGGATAAGATTCTTATGATTCAATAGTGAGTAGATGTTATCATGACTAAGGCAACTGTCACAATTGTAAAGGTAGAAGTTTTGTAACAAAAACAGGGAGTAGTTAATCTACAGTCTAGAAACAGAAGATCCTAGGGCTATCAAAAGAGCATAAGCAGAATGGGAGACATTATCCAGAGAAGCAGCGACACCAGAGATAGAGGCAGAGATGGGAACATGAAGAGAGGGAACAGCTAAGGACTCTGGATTCATGGAAGGAGAGGGACTGAGACTTGCAGAATGTGCCCTTTGGTGGTGTAAATTATTATATATGCTTGAGTGTTTAAAAAAAAAAAAAAGAGCTAAAATGAATAGAGAGAAATACTGTTAACTGATGGTACATGGAGGGGATTATAATCATTGTAATGAAACAAAGTATATAACTTGTTGAATGTAAAACTGATGATCTGCCCTGTAAACTTTCACTCAATTCACAATAAAAGGCTTTCACCAAAACAGTAAAAAGAGAACCCACAGACTGGGAAGAATGTTTGGTAGCAACATACCAGACAAAGGACTACTCTTTAAAATATATAGAACACTTCAATGCCTCAACAAGAAGACAACAATCCAATTTAAAAATGAGCAGTGGACCTGAACAGACACTTCACCAAAAAAGACACTCAGGTGACCAACAAATGTGTGAAGAAATGCCCACCATCATGATCCATTAGCAAGATGCAAATCAAAACAACATTGAGATGTAATTTTACTCCAGCATTAATAGCAAAGCTCAAAAAACCAGAAAAGAACGAATGCTGGTGAGAATGGGATCCTCCTACACTGCTAGCGGGACTGTAAAATGGCACAACCACTGTGGAAAATGGTATGGCGCTTACTCAAAAAGTTGGAAATACAAATATGTTGCTGTTGTTAAGTGTCACTGAGTCGATTCCAACTCATAGTGACCCTGTATAGGGTTTCTGAGGAGTGGCTAGTGGGTTTGAATTGCCAACCTTTGGTTCAAACTGACCTTGTTGTCTAGTATTTTACCCTACAGCACTACACCAGAAATAACATCGTTGTTGTTGTTAAGTACTGTGGAGTTGACTCTGACTCATAGTGACCCTGCAAAGGGTTTCTGAGGCTGTAAATCTTTACAGGAGCAGAACGCTTCATCTTTCTTCTGCGGAACCACTGGTAGTTTTGAACTGCTGACCTTGAGGTTGGCAGCCCAACTTGTAACCACTAAGCTACATATGGCCCCGCAATCTCTCACTACCATATCTAAGAGATAAGAGGCGTGACGTGACTAGATATATGCACATGTATGTTCACTGCAGCAGTTTTCACAATAACAAAAAGATGGAGACTACCTAAATAACCATCAATAGAAGAATAAACAAACTTTGATACATGCACACAACGGAATACTATACAACGTTGAATTCTGTAAAACAACTCACAACATGGGTAAACCGGAGGACATTATACTGAGTGAAATGAGTCAATTACAAATGGAAAAATAATTGTGTGAAACCACTGTTGTAAAAAGTTAAGAAGACAGAGATGGAGGCAGAGATAAGGACATGGAGAAAGGGAGCAGCTGAGGTCTCTAGATTCATGGAAAGTGAGGGACTGAGTGCAGTCATCCAGGAGACAGGCTTGCAGAATGTGCCCTTTGGTTGTTTAAATTATATTATTTATTCCTGAGTGTTTTTGTGTTCATCTCCCCACCCTCAAACCTCCACCCCCTACAAAGAAGGAAAAACAGAGGGAATGGAAGCAAATACTGTTGGATGATGCACAGAGGAGATTGTAATCATTGCAACGAAACGATGGTGTAAAGCCAATGTTCTCCCTTGTAAACTATCACTCTGTTCACAATAATAAAAAGGAAAAAAAAGTTAAGAAGAGGTTTCCTTGATAAAAGGAACATCCTAAAATGATTGCCAGGGTGAGAGGAGTGAATTATTCATGGGCTAGAGGGTACACACATGTTAACATGGGTGACAGGGCAGGCATTATACAACAGGAGGGAAGTTGGCAGAGGAATGATAGCAGGAGATACAGTGAAGAGTACAAGAGTTAAAGTGAATACTGTTAACTTATGGTACATGGAGAGGAGTGAAATCATTATAATGAAGCAAAGTATATGATTTATTGAATATAAAACTGGTGATCTGTTCTGTAAACAATAAACAATAAAAATAAATAAAAATAAACCTAACTATAAGCATAAAACTAAACCAAGACCTACTTTTAGCTCTAACCCAACCCTTCCCTTAATACTAACCCTGTCCTAACCATAACTCTGAAACTACACAAAATCCTAGGCCTAGTCTAGACCTGTCCTCAGTTCTAACCCTAACCTTAACTTCTTACTCCTGTTGTTGTGAAGTGCTGTCAAGTCAGTTCCGACCCAGTGACCCTGTATAGGGTTTCCGAGGAGCAGCTGGTGAACTTGAACTGTGGACCTTGCAGTTCAGATGGCTTTGGCGCATTAACCCACAGTGCCACACCAGGACTCCTATCCACCCTCAAAATGAAAAGACAAAACCAGAATTGATCATAGAAAAGAAATCAGCTCTATTCCAAAGGATGCACATCTTACAACAGTATGCAGCCATCAAAAAGGATACTTCAGAAACTTTGACAGCAGCTAAAAAATTCTATTTAAAAAATCAAAACACATAAATTCATGTTCATTGATAGGCACTGTATAATAACTTGAAAGAAGCAAAGGAAAGTAGCTGTTAGTAGGTGAGCATAAGATTATCTTTTTTAATATTCCTGTTCCAAGCTTTCCCTTAGAAGTTACTTATTTTTATACCAGCTTGTTTATTTTTCATAAACATTCCCATTGAATATTCCCCAAATGCCTGTCAATGCATACACACAGGTATATGTGTGAACATACACATATACACACACAAACCATTCTATCAGTTATCGATTAAGTCAAACAGTACCTTAAAACAACCATTATTTTATATGCTAAAAGGAGCCATAGTGGCACAGTGATCAAGTGCTCGGTTACCAAGAGGTTAGTAGTTCAAATCCACCAGCACAGGAGAAAGATGTAGCACTCTGCTTCCATAAAGATTACATCCTTGGAAATTATGAGACAGTTCTCCTCTGTCCTGTAGAGTCACTGTGAGTCAGAATTACCATTAAAATTCTGGACAGTTCTTGATGGGGATCATTCATGTGGCTGGAGGCAGCTCAGCTATAGCTAAATTGTCTCAGATGGCCTCACTCACGTAGTTGGTGTTTGGAGCTGGCTCTCTGGCTCTTGACTGAACCTTTTTTTCTATGTGGACTCTCATTCTCAGGGAGGCTAGCTACAAGAGTTCCAAGAGGGCAAGCATGGGAGCAGCAAGGCCTAGACAATTTCACTTATGCCACATCCTATTGGTCAAAACAAGTCACAAGGAGTAGGGAGACACTCCACTATTTGATGAAACATTGCAAAGGGTATAGCAGTTCTCAAAGTATGTTCCAGGGCTCCTTAAGCATTCCTGAGATCCTTAAGTGAGTCTATGAGTTCAAAACACAAAACAATTAGAATATTACTAAGGCGTATTTGCTCTGATTCTCTCAGGGTTGTAGGATGGGCTTTTCCAGATGCTGTAGAACAGGTAATAATGCAACAGAATGAACAGAGAAGCAGTTAAGAATCCAGTTGTCTTCTATAAAGACATAAAGAGTTTTTAAAAAATGTAAAATGATGACTTTCTTCTCATTTTTTTTCTTTTGGAAAAGTGATTTTTTCATTACATAATGTTAAATATTTCAATAATTCTTTGGTTTTAATATATCAATAGACACAACCCACATAAATAGTTATTTTAGCTCTTCAGGAAATTAAGATCAAAATGCTTTGAGACCACTGGCCTAATGTACAGGGATAGGAAGTTTCTTGTGAGCATTTTTGCAAAGACTCTAACATTTTTTTAAAAAAATCAAAATGAGATACTGCACATTTTATCTTGTAGCCTTTTTAATTTAAGGTTTACCACCTCTCCATGGCATGAAATTTTCATCTTACTTAACAGCTACTCGATATTAAAATTTCCCTAATTGTTTCAAAATATCTTTTTAGCTGATTTGTCAATTCGAATCCATTCACAACCTTGATTGTATCTGGTTACGTCAACTTGCTTTTTCCACTCAATATGTCTTATTGGTCTCTCCATAACTTCAGATAGAGCTGCCTCATTTTTTAAATAGCTAAATTATACTCTGGAGTATGGACGTAAGCTACTTTACTGATTCTCTATTGATATGACCATCAGTATATTCCACTTAAATTTAGAGAACCATCTCAACAACAGATTTGATTCATTAGATACTAATGACTGAAGACCAGGGAAGTGGTTGGATGACATCAACAACATCATACAAGAAAGCAAGGTGTGGCGCTGCAGGATAATGCACTGGATCACAGCATCAAAGGTTCAAACTTATCAGCCAATCCTTGGAAAACCTAGGCAGGGTCACTATGAGTTGTAATTGACTCGATGGCACTTTAACAACAACAGCCTTCTATAGAAGTCCTGGTGTGGCCTGTAGGATACATACTGGACTGTTAAGCACAAGGTCAGCGGTTCAAACCCACCAGTCACTTCTCAGAAATCCTATACAGGGGCACTATGAGTTGGAACTAATTCCATGGCACATAACAGCATCCTTATAAAAGAGAAACAGATACACACAGGGAAGGTAGCCATGTAAGACAGAGGTAGAGATTAAAATGACAATTCTGTAAGTGAGGAATGCCAAGGGTCACCAATAACCACCCAAAGACAGAAAGAGACAGGGGGTCTTCTCCTAAGGCCTCTAGAGGGAGTGTAGCCTGGCCAATACCTTGATCTTGGACTTCAAGCCTCCAGAATTGTGAGAGAATAAATATTTGCTGCTTTCAACCACCCTGTTTCAGATACCTTATAAAAGCCCTAGGAGACGAATACATTAGGTGATGCTGACATTGCTGGTCCAAGGACCACACTAAGAATATCTGGGAAGAAATTCTCAGGCTCAATCTCCGGGCCCGGGGGGACAAAAGGAAGTAAATTCAATTAGATGGACTCAGGGACTAAACAATACTGTAATTTCACTTGCGTAGTGTTTTCACAGTTCATCCACATTGTACAATGTATTAGAATTTCATTTCTCTTTACAGTTGGGTAATAATCTATTGTATGTGTGGGCCACATTCTATATATCCATTCATCTCTTGATGGACATTTGGATTGTTTCCACCTTCTGGGTGATGGAAAATTTGGCAATAGATATTGGTGATGTTGATTTAATTGAACCATGCATATGAAAAATGTCAAATTGGCAAATGTTGTGTTCTCTATATTTTTACAATAAAAAAAAAAGAAGAAAGCAAAAAGTTATTAGGAAATAGGAAAGAAAGAAGAGACCAAAATGAATGTCAGAAGAGACTCTGAAACTTGCTCATGAATGTAAGAAGCTAAAGCAATAGTAAGAAATGATACAGGAAATTTAAAAGATCACTCAGGAAGACAAAGTATTATAATGAAATGTGTAAAGAACAGGAGTTAGAAAATCAAAAGAACACACTCAGCATTTCTCAAGTTAACAGAAGTAAAGAGAAAATTCTAACCATGGGTTGCAATACTGAAGGATTTTATGGGCACAATATTGATTAATACAGGAAGCATCAAAATAAAATAAAAGGAATACATAGAGTCACTGTACCAAAAAGAAATGGTCAATGTTCAACCATTTCGAGGGATAGCATATGATCAAGAACTGATGATACTGGAAGACAGAGTCCAAGCTGCACTGAAGGCATAGTGAAAATAAGAATCCAGGAATTAATGGAATACAAATTGAAATATTTCAATGAACTGATGCAGTGCTGAAGGTGCTCACTCATCTATGTTAAGAAGTTTGGAAGACAGCCACCTGTCCAACAGACAGGAAAGAATCTGCATTTATACCCATTCCAAAAAAGGTGAACCAATGGAATGCAGAAATCATCAAACGATTATCAATATCACATGCAAGTAAATTTTTGTTGAAGATAATTTTAAAACTGCTGCAGCAGTACATCAATAGGGAGCTATTGATGAGTCAGAAATTCAAGCAGGATTCAGAAAAGGATGTGGAACTGGGGATAGCATTGCTGACATCAGATGGATCTTGCTTGAAAGCAGAGAATACCAGAAGAATACTTGTACATTATTGACTATACAAAGGCCTTTGTGTGGATCATGGCAAGTTATGGATAACATTGTGAAGAATGGGAATTCCAGAACACTTAATTGTGCTCATAAGGAACCTGTACATAGATCAAGAGACAGTCATTCGACTGGGGGATATGGGGGAAGGATTGTATAGAGGGGATTGTAACCATGGCAATGAGACGATATACCATAGAATGAATGTAAAACTAATGTTCTCCCATGTAAACGATCACATAATTCACAATAAAACATTTAAGAAAAAAAAAAAAAGAGAGACAGTCATTCGAACAGAACAAGAAGATACTGGATAGTTTAAAATCAGGAAAAGTGTGCACTAAGGTTGTATCCTTTCGCCATATTTATTCAATCTATATTCTAAGCAAAAAATCAGAGAAGCTGGATTATATAAAGAAGAGCATGACATCAGGATTGGAGAAAGATTCATTAACAAGCTGAAATATACAGGTTGTCTGTATTTTGTCTGCTGAAATGGAAGAGGACTTGAAACATGTACTGATGAAAATCATAGACTATAAATAACAGCCTTCAGTATCTCAATGTACATTGAGTACATGAGCAATGAAAATGAATTTATATGTTTTGAGTACATTGCATCTCAATGTAAAGAAAATGAAAATCCTCACTAGTGGACTGATGGATAATATCACGATAAATGGATAAAAGATTGAAGTTGTTAAAGACTTCATTTCACTTGGACCCACTAGCAACATTCACAGAAGAGCAGTCAATAAACCCAAATGATGCATTACATTGCACAAATCTGCTGCAAAAGACTTCTTTAAAGTGTTAAAGAGCAAAGAGGTCACTTTAAGGATTAAGGTGTGCCTGACCCAAGCCATGGTATTTTCAGTAGCCTCACGCCTGTGAAGGTTGAATAGTGGCTGGAGAATAATTTGAATTATGGTGTTGGTGAAGAATATTGAAGTAGTATGGACTGTCAGAAGAACAAATAAATCTGTCTTCGAAGTATAGCCAGAGAGCTCCTTAGAAGGAAGGATGGCTAGACTTACTTTGTTTTTCATAGAGGAGGGACCAGTACCTTGAAGGCATTATACTTGGTAAAGTGAATGGTCAGAGAAAAAGAGGAAGACCCCCAATGAGAAATACTTACACAATGGCATTATGCTTGGTACAATGGATGGTCAGAGAAAAAGAGGAAGACCCCCAATGGGCTCAAATACAACAATTGTGAGGATGGTGTAGTATCAGGCAGTTTTATTCTCTTGTACATGAGGTTACTATGAGTCAGAACCAACTTGATGGCACCAACAACTGATGGAAGGTTTAGAGTTGCAATGAATATCCCTGCATACACCTGAGAAATAGTGTGAATCTGCAGGAAATATTTAGAAACCAATGTGGTGCTGTAGAACTCTTGGTGTGATGTTGGATTGCAAACCACAAGGTCGGCAGTTCAAATCCATCAGAAACCCTATACAGTGTCACTATGCGTTGGAGCTGACTTGATGGCAACAATGTGGCATTGTAGTATAAGCACTGGACTGATAACCAAATGTTGGCAGATTAAATCCACCAGCTGTTTCTTGAAAATCCTATACAGGGTCATTGAGTTGCAACTGACTTGATAGCAGTTAACAGCAATCTTTCAATACCCTAGTTCTAAAATACTCTGGATTAGATCATAGTTTTCTAATAATGATAAATTTGTCAAGTGGGCCTAACAATTGGCCTACAGTTTTCTTGCTTCTGGGCAAACCTCCTGGAAAGATAGAATTAAATTATCATTACAATGTAATTCCATCAACACAGTGGTGATGGTTATGTGCCATGGAGTGGGTTCCAACTCATAGGCTGTAAATCTTTATGGGAGCAGAAAGCCTCATCTTTCTCCTGTGGAAAAGCTGGTAGTTTCGAACTGGTGACCCTGAGGTTAGCAGCCTGAGTCATAACTACTATGCTACCAGAGCTCCTAGGGACCAGTTAAGGGATAGAAGAGCAAGTTAGTGAAACAAAAGGCTCTTTGTTATGTGCCCTCGTTCCGACTCATAGCGACCTTATACAGGGTTTCCGAGGCTGTAAATCTTTATGGGAGCAGAAAGCCTCATCTATCTCCTGTGGAACAGCTGGTAATTTCGAACTGTTGACCCTGTGGATAGCAGGTCAATTTGTAACCACTAAAGGCTCTTAGGTAGTGATAAAAACAGTCCAACTTGCAGAGAAACTAGACTAATTGAAATAGAACTAGAATGAAAGTAGGAACATTCAACATTGTGAATGTAACCAATGTGACTGTACAACTTGTGTTGTAATTGTTGATTAGGAACCTAAATTTCTGTGTAAACTTTGATTAAAAACACAGTATTCAACCTTTAGGATAATTTGTCAATTTAAGTATTTCTACTAGGAAGACTCATTAACAACCTGCGAAAGTGAAGAGGACTTAAAAATATTTACTAATGAAGATCAAAGAGCACAGTCTTCAGTATAGATTTCATCTCAATGTAAAGAAAATGAAAATCCTCACCACTGGACCAATAAACAGCATTCTTATCAATGGAGAAAAGATTGCCAAGGAATTCATTTTTCTTGGACCAACTATCAACACTCACGGAAGCAGGTCTTCCCCAGTCACATTTTGAGTGCCTTCCAACCTAAGGGGCTCATTTTCCAGCACTATGTTTGACCGTGTTTCTCTGATATTCATAAGGTTTTCAGTGACTAAATATTCCTAAGTAGTTCATTGCTCCTTCTTCCTAGTCTGTCTTCATCTGGAAACTCATCTGAAACCTGTCCACCATGAGTGGCCCTGCTGGTATTTAAAATACCCGTGGCATAGTTTCCAGAATAGCAATTCACAAGCCACCACAGCATGACAAACTGACAGACGAGAGGTAGCATATGATCAAGAGCCAATAGTACTGAAGGAAGAAGTTCAAGGTTCATTAAAGGAATTGGTAAAGGAGAAGGCACTGGGAATTGATGGAATAAAAATCAAAATCTTTCAAGAAGTGAGGCGGCACTGGAGGCACTCACGCATCTCTGCCAAGAAATTTGGAAGACAACTATCTGGCCGACTGATTAGAAGAGATCCGTATTTGTGCCCATTTCAAAGACAGGTGACCCACCAGAATGTGGAAATCGGACAAAATCTTTGATATCCCATGTGAGTAAAATCAAAGACAGTACTTTTGATATCCCATCTGTACTAAAGGTAATACAGATATAGCTGCAAGCACACAATGACAGAGAACTTCCAGAGGTTCAGATTCAGAAGAGGATGTGGAACGACATTGCTGATGTGTGATGGATCTTGGCTGAAAGCAGAGAACACCAGAAAGATGTTTACCTGTGCTTTATTGACTAGCAAAGGCTTTCTATTGTGTGGATCATGACAAGCTATGGATAACATTGTGAAGTATGAGTATTCTGAACACTTAATTGTGCTCATGAGGAATCTGTACCTGGACCAAGAGGCAGTTGTTCAAACAGAACATGGAACACTGAATGGTTTAAAATTAAGAAAGGTGTGCGACAGGGTTGTATTTTTTCACCGTATTTATTCAACCTGTATGCTGAGCAAATAATGTGAGAAGCTGGGTTCTATGAAGAAAAACGTGGCATCAGGACTGGAGAAAGACTCATTAACAACCTGTGATATGAAGATGACACAACCTTGCTTGCTGAAAGTGAAGAGGACTTAAAGCATTTACTGATGAAGATCAAAGACCGCAGCCTACGGTATGCATTACATCTCAATGTAAAGAAAACAAAAATCCTCACTACTGGACCAATAAACAGCATTCTTATCAAAGGAGAAAAGATTGAAGTTGTCAAGGAATTCATTCTTCTTGGATCAACTATCATCACTCATGGAAGCAGCAGTCAAGAAATCAGAAGACATATTGCATTGGGCAAATCTGCTGCACAAGACCTTTTAGTGTTGAAGAGCAAAGATGTCAACTTGAGGACTAAGGTGTGCCTGACCCAAGCCACGGTATTTCCAATAACCTCATATGCATGCGAAAGCTGGACAGTGAATAAGGAAGACCGCAGAAGAATTGATGCTTTTGAGTTATGGTGTTGGAGGAGAATATTGAAAGTGCCATGGGCTTCCAAAAGAACCAACAGATCTGTGTTGGAAGAAGTGCAGTTAGAGTGCTCCTTGGAGGCTAAGATGGCCAAACTTTGTTTCTTAAACTTCGGACATGTTGTCAGAAGGGACCAATCGCTGGAGGGTAGGTATCATGTTGGTAAGGTAGAAGGTCAGAGAAAAAGAGGAAGACCCCTAATGATATGGTTTGGCAAAGTGGCAGCATCAATGGGCTCAAGCATGGCAAAAATTGTGAGATTGGCCCAGGACTGGGCAGTGGTTCGTTCTATTGTGCATAGGGTTGCTATGAGTCGGTACTGACTCGATGACACCTAACAACAAGGAAGACCAGTTAATACCACTATTATTCAAGTTTACACACCAACCACCAATGCACGTGATGATGAAATTATTCTATCAACTTCTTCAGTCTAAAATTGATCAAACATGCAAAATATGGCTTTGATGATAGAAATGATGCTAGAGATCACATGGTAGAATTTTGCAAGACCACTAATTTCATTACAAATACCTTTTTTAAACAACACAAAAACACTAGACACATGGACCTCACCAGATGGCATACACAGAAATCAAACTGACATCCATGAAGAGATGGTGAAAAAGCTCCAAAACAAGGCCAGGGGCAGGCTGAAGCTGAAGAAAATTAAAACAAGTCCACAAGAGCCAAAATATGACCTTGAATGTATCACACCTGAATTTAGAGATCATCTGAAGAACAGATTTGATTAGACAATAAAGACTGAACACCAGAAGACTTGTGGGATGATATCAAGAATATCATACAAGAAGAAAGCAAAAGGTTATTAAGAAAACAAAAGAGAAGGAAAAGAGCAAATTGGATGTCAGAGGAGATTCTAAAACTTGCTCTCCAGCATAGGCATGTTAAAGCAAATGTGAGGAAGTACAAGTGCTGAACAGAAAATTGCAAGGTCCACTTTAGAAGACAAAGTAAGCTATTATAATGATATGTGCAAAGACCTGGAGATAGAAAACCCAAAGGAAAGAACATTCTCAGCATATCTCAAGCTGAGGGAACTGAAGAAAAAATTCAAGCCTCAATTTTCAGTATTGACGGATTCTATGCGTAAATATTGAATGATGCAGACAGCATCAAAAAAGGAGATGGAAGGAATACAGTCACTATACCCAAAAGAAATGGTTGATACGTTCAACCATTTTAAGAGTCAATGTTACTGAAGGAAGACGTCCAAGGTGCACTGAAGGCATTGGGAAAGAACAAGGCACTGGGAATTGATGGAATACAAATTGAAATCTTTCAATAAACTGATGTGGCACTGGAGGCACTTACTCACCTATGCCAAGAAATTTGGAAGACAACTGCCTGGCCTGGAAGAGATCCGTATTTGTGCCCATTCCAAAGAGAGGTAACTCAATGGAATGCACAAATCATCAGATGTCATTGCTATCCCAGGTGAGCAAAGTTTTACTAAAGATAATACAAAAATGGCTGCAACCATATACTGACAGAGAACTTCCGTAGCTTCAAGCCGGATTCTGAAAAGGATGACGTAGAACAAGGGATATCATTGCAGACGTCAGATGGATTTGCCTGAAAGCAGAGAAGACAAGATATTTACTTGTGCTTTATTGTTTACGCAAAGGTTTTTGATTGTGTGGATCATAACAAGCTATGGACAGCATTGCGGAGAATGAGTATTCCACAACACTAATTGTACTCATGAGGAACCTATACATGGACCAAGAGGCAGTGCTTTGATCAGAACAAGGGAACACCGAATCATTTAAAATCAGGAAAGGTGTTTCCCAGGGTTGTATTCTTTCACCATACTTATTCAGTCTGTATGCTGAGCAAATAATGGGAGAAGCTGAATTATAGGAAGGAAAACATGGTATCAGAATTGGAAGAAGACTCATTAACAACTTGCAAAATATAGATGATACAACCCTGGCTGCTGAAAGTGAAGAAGGCTTAAAATACTGAAGATCAAAGACCACAGACTTCTGTATGGGTTGCACCTTAATGTAAAGAAAACAAATCCTCATCAATGAACCTATAAATAACATCACGATAAATGGAGAAAACATTGACGTTCTGAAAGACTTCATTTTACTTGGATCAACCATCAATACTCACGGAAACAGAAGAAATCAAACAATGCATTGCATTAAGCAAATTTGCTGCACAAGACTTTTTAAAAGCGTTCAAGAGTAAAGATGTCAGTATGAGGAATAGGGTGTGCCTGACCCAAGCCATGGTATTTTCAAAAACCTCATGTGGATACAAAAGATGTACAGTGAATAAGGAAGACTGTTATTGTTATGTGCTGTGGAGTAGGTTCCGACCTATAGCTACCCTGAACAGGGTTTCCGAAGCTATAAATCTTTACGGGAGCAAAAAGCCTTATCTTTCTCACGCGGAACAGCTGGTAGTTTCAAACTGATGACCTGCGGTTTGCAGCCCAATTCGTAACCATTACACTACCAGAGCTCCTTAAGGAAGACCGTAGAATTGCATTTGAGCTCCGTTGTTGGAGAATAATAATAAAAGTACCACCAACTGCCAGAACAAGTGTTGGAAGATATACAGCCAGAATACTCCCTGGAAGCCAGACTTGTATCTCATACTTTGGACATACCGTTAGGAGGGACCAGTCCCTGGAGTAGGATATCATGTTTGGTAACGTGGAAAGTTGGAGAAAAAGACGCCCAATGAGATGGACTAGCACAGTAGCAGTAATAATGGGTTTAGGCATAGCAAGGATTGTGAGGTTGGTGCAGAACCGGCAGTGTTTTACTCCTTTGTACAAGGGTCACTGAGTACATACCGACTCGATTGCACCTAACGACTCAACTCTCATACAGGATTACTTTGGCAGTGATCTCAGAAACTGTATGTTGACTTGCTAGGAGATACAGAATGCCATGCCAAGACTTAAAGACTCCTGAAGCTATTCAAGTAACAGATGCAGGCACAGAAATTAAAAGAAACACAATTGGAAACTCAAAGTACTTTCTGGTGATTATGAACAGAGGTATTGGCAGATTTTGGTAGACAGGCATGCCAAACTTAATCAGCCTTGGGAAAACAGGCACTGAGGTTATCTGAGAAGATTAAACTGACAAAGACTCAACAAGCAACTAAACACAATAGATTTTATCAATATGAATGAAGAAAAAAATATCTGAGTATTTCACAGGATACTTGAGCATTAGGAAATTTGTTTTTACTATGGTAATACTATGTAATGAATGTTGTTCTAAAGCCTACATTTAAGACGTATCTTGGTTCCTCAACTTAAGAATTAGCGATGAGTACATGCATACACTCTTGGTATGCTGCTGTGGGTTAATGCACCAGAATGCAAAGCCATTTGAACTGCATGGTTGTTGGTTCAAGCTCCCCAGCTGCTCCTTTAAAACACAATACTGGCAAGCTGTGGATCAGAAATGACTTGACGGCACTTAACACATGCTATACACCATTGTATCTGTTGAAATAATCTTATGTATTATCAACCACAAAGTTGCTGAGTAAATAAATGTGTATGGACATTAAAAATCAAAACCAAAAAAAACCCCCACAGTATTCTTTTTGAAGAATGATCATAAAGTGAGGGGTAGAATATAAAGTCTAGAGAAACAGGGCCGCTCCTAAGCAACATGGAGCTATAAAAGGACTCTAAGCAGACGAGTGACATGTTCAGACATTTCAAAAGCACACCAGTGGCTATCACCACATATTTATTAAGATAGTGAAAATTTTTGAACTGAAAATACCAGACTGACAAAAAAAATGTGGAATAGCAGAACTTATATACTGCTAGAGGAAATGCAAAATGGAAACATTTGACAGTCAAAAAATAGTTTATGGATTACCCAATTTAGTAATCACTCTTAGGTATTTATCCAAGAGAACCTGTTGTATTTATAGTGGCTTTTAATCATAACTGGAGCTTCCAACTAGTACATTGCTTTACTGGCAAAAAACCCAAGGCTTTTGTTAGCAAGTTTAGGGAATGAATAGGAGCACAAGCAGGAAACTACTGCAAGACCACTTGGTACTGTTGGTTAGTGCTGCTGAGGCCTGACTCATAGCAACACTGTATAGGGTGTTTTGGAGGAGCGGCTGGTGGATTTGATTGGCCAACCTTGCAGTTCACATCTGGACTCCATTTGGTACTAGCCACACTAAAAATCAAAATGCACACATCCTTTAACCCAGCAGAAATTATCTGGGTATTTTCCCCATGTACTAGAGTTTTGGCTAAACAAATAAAAAGGGATGGGGGATAGTTGTATTCATATGTTCAAAACAAGTCTTAGACACTAATAGCGGTAATTATGAGGGAGGAGCTAAAGGAGGTAAGAAATGGGCTAGGGAGTCCTTAGTGGTTTCCTATTGCCTTGTTCAGGGTCACTGTCTTACATGTGGAAAAGCCAGAAGTCAATGCTGATGCCAGTGGACAAAGAAAGTTAAGGAAGGGTGACCTCAGGTCCCAAACCAGTGAAAAGGAATCCCCATATTGTCATGAAACCCCCATTTCTTATCTGTTGTTAAGTGCCTTTGAGTGATTCTGACCCATAATGATCCTATATAGGGTTTCCAAGGAGTGGCTGGTGAGTTCGAACTGCTGACCTTGCGGTTCAAACAAAGTTTGCAGTCGAGCGCATTAACCCACAGCGCCACACCAGGACTTCACCCATTCCTTGGAGTAGAGGCAAAAGTCCCATCAAGCTGGCTGCTCTGACACTGTAAGTCAGATCAGAATTCACCAAAAGGAAAAACAAGACACGTTAAATTTATCAATTATTTAATGAGGTTCTTTCTTTGTAAGAAATCTAGAATACTAATTTGTGAGGATAAATTCCATTTGTGAGAGCAAACACAGCACGCAGGTAACCTTGGAGCTGGGGAATGGCTTTGATTTTTGGCATAATTTGTGAGTCCACAGCTTTCTGATCCACTTTGCGCTGCTCTGTAACCTCGTATTTCTAAAGAAACAGAAATGTTAACATTTAATAAGCAGATCTAGGTTATCAAATATCTGGATCAACCTAGGAATCCTGTATCAATGCCCCTTTCTAAGCACATTAAGGACAACTGTTAATTCTTTATGCCTCAAAAATAGAAATTATTTTTAAGGCAATACAGTTCTCTTTGTACATTAATACTGATCCAGAATAAATAAGGGTACATTCCTGATAGAACTGTAGCAGTAATTTTCAGGAGGTTCTACCAAAACTCCAGGATTCTAGTTAAACTGTCCAGATCCCACTGTTAAGTTACTAAATTTAGAAGAATCTGGAAAAAACTGAGTCTTCTCCCAGATACCTACCTCTTCCTTATTTATACTTTTCATTTTTGTGTAATGTTTAACCATGTTTATTTTTGTTCCCAATTAAAAGTGACAATGACTTCACAGATGACAGGAACAGAACACCGTACCTCTTTCTCAGTGTCGAAGATCTCGCCTTCTTGGTGCCTGGGCTTCCGCAGCTTCTTCTTCTTGAAGTAAGCATCCGTGAGATGTTTGGGGATCTTCACACCACTGATATCAATTTTGGTGGAGGTGGCAATGACAAATTTCTGGTGTGTTCTACGCAGAGGAACTCGATTGAGGGACAGAGGTCCTAACAGGGAAATAAATATTGATGAACTGAGTAGGTATTTGAAGAAACCCCCAAATTGTCTTCCATAGTCAGCATTGAGAAGGCTTTCTTTCCTCTTTCCTCCAAAACTTTAAAGCCAGCAAGTGTGTGGCGCTGTAGGGAGGGTAAGTACAAGGTCAGTGGTTCAAACCCGGAGTCGCTATGAGGCAAAACTGACTTGACTGATGGCACTTAACACTAGGTATTTCAGGTGACAGCTACTTGCCAATATGCATACAAGGTACACAGGGCAGTAAAAGGGGTTCACAATCTCTCAGAATTGTGCAACTTCTAGTCTCTGCAGGTACAAATATATTAACAGCACATAAATTTAAGTTGAAAAAAATATAAAGAAGGATTTTCTTACCAGTCACAAGGAGCAAACCACTGGCCAGCTGCTTCAGGAAAACCACCCTCTGTGAAATAGAAACACATTAGATGTAACTCATGTGTCTGCAAATTAAAAACTGATTTTTTAATTTAACATATACCATGTGTCTACATTTGGTAAAGGAAATGTCTACGTATATGTATGCTGCTCGGCTGTTCAGGAAAGCAATTATACCAAACTATTTACAGGGGTGAACTCAGGATACTAGTATCCCAGCATTTGAGTTTAAAAAAATGAGCAGGCATTCCTTTTAATACTGTACAACGAAGATAATTCCAGTTCTGCACATCTCTCCTAAGGAAGTTACTTAATTATAGAAATATCTTTTACTAAAAGGCCATTTGAAGACCCTTCTGTGGCAAGTGATATAACCAATGGCAAGAAATGGTTATATCAATTAATGTATACTTTGGATTAGAGATGGTATTTGTATAACAGGAAAATCTTTTTGCTGGTTATGAGTAGGAAAAACTATGCACAATACGTATGACTGTCTGCTACTAAGTGATTCGACTGCTGCTATTTTATAGACCATCAAAATAGGTAAACAAATCTTTCCAGGGCTCGAGCCTACTAGACCAAGGTGCCCTGCTCACCTTGCCTCGATGGCGCCCAGTGAGGATGATCAGAATGGTCCCAGGAGTGATGCTGGACCGCAGTCTTCTGACATGCTGACTGAAGGGTTTTTTGCCGTGGCTCAACAGTTTCCTAGGCACATCTTCAGTTGGGTAATACCTAGGCTGGAGAGAGTCAGAGGTTCCAATTTATTTAAACAAGCCCTTCAGATGAACAGAAAGCCAGTTAACTCTTGTCTCTGTTACAACCTTCATAGATGAAAACTTGGATGGAGGCCACTAACAAGAGGAGCTGTATTTGAACACAGAAAGGGCTGAGTTACCTTTGTAAACTGCCAGTAAAGCTATCTTTCACACTGCAATGCAGCACTGATTCCAAACTTTGGATTTAGCGATTTTGTAGATTTCCCTGACCTCTAACACAATACCTTATATTTTACATATGAAGGGAAGCAGAACTCAACTCCCAATTTAAATAAAAACAACCCAATTCAAGCTACACCCAACCCTCACTTAAGGACATGGTTAGGTTTCAAAGACCAGGCTGTTGTTAGTTAAGTGCTGTCCAGTCAGTTCTGATTCAGGGACCCTCTATGGTGTTTCCGAGGAGCAGCTGGTGGGCTTGAACTGCCTGCCCGAGGGGTTCCCAGTCTGTTGCTGATCCCAAAAAACCAACATAAAATGATAGCTCTTCAGAACACATGACACACTGTACTGTGCATATTATGAAGAGGCACAGCTTGAGCCCCAATTAAAAAAAAAATCATAACCCACTTCAAACTACACCCACCCCTTATTTAACGACATGGTTAGGTTTCAAACCAGGTTGAGTGCTGTCCAGTCAGTTCCAACTCAGAGGGTTTCTGAAAACCAACTGATCTTGCAGTTAGCACCACACAAGGACCTCAAAGACTAGGTGGCAGTGACTGAGTGCTTTTGAGTCAGTTCCAACTCATAGGATGACCATATTACCTTATCACTTCACCTATACTGATATTGTCTCTCCCTGGGCCCCTGCCACTGCAGCAGAGCTGTCCACTCTGCCATAGCTAGTGTGGCCCAAACACCATCTATCTTCCCCTTCCCATTGTCCTGTCTCTGCTGCCCTCACCTGATTTTCACATATAGGTGGACCTAGCTCATCCCCTTAATAACTTCAAAACTCCTTTGGTGATTTTGTTGGAGGCAAAGGGCTCCTATTATGTGGGACAGGAGGACTTGGGTGCCACCAGCACTCCTGGCTCTCACTGTGACTGCCCACCACCCCCAGTCACTTACCTTAAACTGCAGCTAGTATTAGCGTCACCCAGTGACATCACCTCACTTAGGAAGGGCACTGAGGAAGCACAAGGGACTTTGACTACACAGGTGCCAATCAGCAATCCCATGGACCCCAGAAACAAGCAAGCCCAGCTTAGGACTCCTGACCAAGGACCAGCCTGACTCTGCCACCACTTGGAGCTGGAACCTTGGGCCAGACCTGCTTCCTCGCCTTAACTTCAAAGATGGTCCACCTTCACGATACCAGTTGCCCCAGCTTCAACCCCCCATGGGCAATACCATACATGCAGGAAGTCACCTTTCTACAAGCAGAGACCACAGGTGAGGGACCCTAGTGTTCATTACTGCCATATACACTTTTAACTACTGAACCTAACAGAAAAACTAGCTGGCAAAAACCATGATAAGAAAGGAAGTCGAAGTGTCACCTCTCCTCTAGTGTGCAATTTTCCTTGTGAGGGTTGGCCCACTTGCCATAATACAGAGAGTAAAGCTTGTATGTGGCAGGAGAGGAAAAAACAATGCTTTAGCAGATTTATGTTCTCTAGGCCAGACAACATTCTTGATTCTATGTTTTGTCCTCCTTCATTCAACCTTCACAATCACGCATTTCCCACTTACAACTCACAGAATACCAAGCTCTAAGTAATAGAGCCAAGTTGTAAACCCAGTGCTTTAGATGATCAGTTCTCTGGTAAATGACATTCTAAAAACAATACACAAAAACCACCAGAGTACTCAAGCTTAAGTGAAACACAACCAATTTACTATGGCCTCCACCTTACCATTTTGCGCAGTTTAACCACTCGGGTACCACCATTCTTGTCACCACCAACTGGTTTTGTGACAGTAGCAAGAACCTTCTCCTTCTTCTTCTTTTCAACCTACAAGACAGAAGCATCACTAAGTCAAGAGACAGACAAAACCTTTTAGATTCACACATAATGAATGGTCAGCGGCTCTCCCAACATTCCTTACCCTGGATTTAGCAGCTGAATACTTCCTCTTGTACATGGCCTTTCTAGAATACATGGCCGATCGGGAATACCTGCCAATTCCTCGGACTAGGACAGGATTTCGGCTGCAGTGCGGCTTCCCCTGCTTGGGTTTTTTGCCCTTGAGATTAGTCTTCTTAGCTTTGCCACTGGCATTTGCTTTTTTGACTATAGGCTTCTTCTTCTTGGTAGGCTTCTCCACCTTGGTAGGAGGCTTCTCCACCTTGGTAGGAGGCTTCTCAGCCTTTTCACCCGCCATCTAGCAATATTGAGGGGACAAAAGGTATCTCATCCATCATTCCTTAACAGAAAACACTAAAGTCGCACACTGAGAAACCCCCAGGCTCCCAAGTCCTTCTCTTCAACTTGAAATTAAGAAGTCATTTATTTCATCTCCCGACTCCTCCAAAACCTCACACCTCTAACTCCTGTTGTGCATTATGGGTTGTCTCCCCTGTACCGTGAAATATCATACCCTCGTCAGCTTTAGTGGTCCGAAGTCTCCACACCATTACTATTCCTAATTTACGAGTTAAGACACCGAGGTAAAGACTTAAGCAAATTTAAGTAAAAAACCTGTAATGTGTAGCCATCTGCTTTTAGGGTCGTTGCTCTTACTTTCAGTTTAAAAAAGCAAGGACGGGCATCCATTAGCCCAAACTCGGTCCCGACCAAAAATAAAAAAGCGCTGCTAATCCCAAAAGACGACTTCCGGTAGCGGAGAGAGGGAATACAGGAAAGCTGCATTTGGCCTCAGCCCTAATTCTCAACGTGGCTCTAAACAACTACAGTGGCGTCTTCGAGAACCCAGGCTCTGGATTCCGGAACGCCAACGATCAACTCGGTCCCTCCAGCCCACTACGAAGCCCCGCAGGGACCCCATGCGCCTAATTCGAAAGGGTGGCAAGCTACCGCAGCCACCGCAGTCTCCGCGGCATCTCACCTCACCCGCTTCGTGCCCCGCCGCAAACCCAAGCGAAAGAAATGAAACGTCTGGGAGGCCTTTTAGTTGGCCACGAGCATGACTGATACTTCTATCTGTCAACTTGATGCCCTCCTGGTTCGGATGGCGAAGGATTGAGGTGCTGAAAACATGTCTTGCAGAAAAACGCCGCCATTCTTACCTTGCAAGATGGGAAAGAGAATTAAGGCCTGCAACTTCCGGCTATAAGGAATCATGGGAAGTGTCAGCTCCACTTCCTTCCGTATTTGGAGCATGACGGGAGACGTAGTCTTTTTTTTTCCTTTGAAGGAAACGGAGAAAGGGGAAAATATTTTGTCGTAAAATGCTTTGTGTTATGTTGTTATTGTTAGTTGTCGATGACCCTTCAGAAATTCTGATGATTTCTGAGACTTGGTTCCAACTCATAATAGCGACCCTTTTTAGGGTTTCCGAGGAGCAGTTGGTGGGCTTGAACCTGTAATCTAGCAGTTAGCCGTCTAGTGCTTATCCTACAGCGCCACACCAGGTCAAAATCCCAAATTATTTGTTATATGAACAGCCATTGCAATAAAAGCATAAGTGAAGCCCTCTTGTGGTTTATTGAAGTATTGCAAAACGGTTCACTGGATTTCAACTCCTGAGAACAGTTCATTGTCAAGTGCCATAAAAACTATTTTCTATTCATAGCCACCCTATATGGTGGAGTAGAACTGACCCCAAAAGTTCCATTGTTATTAAGTGCCTTGGAGTCGGTTCAGACCCGCAGTGACCCTGTAAAGGTTTTCCAAGGAACCGACTCCATAGCACATAACCACCACTACCATCTTTTTGTTAGTAGTTTGGCGCTTAACTGTTGAGCCACCATGGCACCTTGAAAGTTCATCAGTTGGGCAAAATATCATAAATAATAATTATATAATAATAATCATGTGGTTATAAAGTTGACTCTATTAAGTGCCTATTGTTAAGTGCCGTTGAGTCGCTATACAAAATGCTCTTTAAATTTATGCAGTGCGTTCTTATTTGCAAATAATAAACTTGTGTGTCGTGGCGCTGTATAATAAGCAATGGACTGCTAACATCAAGGTTAGCAGTTCAAACCCATCAGCCTCTTGTTGAAAACTCTATGCAGGGTCTCCATGAGTCGGAACCGAACCTACTCTGACGGCACACAACAACAACAAAACATGTCTGGAGACTAATGCATTTTAAATGTTATTACAACCTCGCTGTGAGGTAGAAGTGAAAGAACTGAGGCACTATTAGAATAAATGAATTGCCCAAGGTGACACATCTAGTTAAATTGGTTCATATCTCTTTGTGACTCTGAGACAGTTGTGCTGCAGCAAGGGTGGTGGGGTCAGTTCCAAGTCATAGCAACCCTGCAGGGTTTCCGAGGCTGTAAATCTTTAAGGGAGCAGAAAGCCTCATCTTTCTCCCATGGAACTGCAAGTAGTTATAAGAACTACTGTTCTTATAACCCAGAAGCCATTTGCTAGATAACTTCAGGATTTCTTGGTGGAAGTGATGTTAAGTTGGCGCCAACTCATAGCAACCTTGTATAGGGTTTCCAAGGAGCAGCTAGTGGGTTTGAACTGCTGATCTTGTGGTTCACAGTCCAGGACTGATCCACAGTGCCACATCAGAAGTCCCAGCTTCAGGGTTTTGTTATTGTTGTTGTTGTTATGTGCAGTGGAGTTGGTTCCGACTCATAGCAACCCTGTACAGGGTTTCCGAGGCTGTAAATCTTTATGAGAGCAGAAAGCCTCATCTTTCTCGTGCGGAACAGCTAGTAGTTTCAAACTACTGACTTTGCAGTTCATAGTCCGATTCGTAACCACTGCACTACCAGAGGTAAGCCCCTGCATATCAGCATTCCTATAAAATGGGGACAATATGACAATATTCAGAGTCCTGGTGTGGTTCTGTAGGCTAGCACTAGACTGCTAACCACAAAGTCGGTTTCAAACCTACCACTCACTTCTCAGAAACCCTATACAGGGTTGCTATGAGTTGGAACTAACTCGACAACACTTAATAACAATTGACAATATTGATAATACCTCCCTGAGTGTTAATATTATGGTCAATATAGTGATTCACTCTGTCAACAATTTCCTCATAAAGAAAGCCATGGAAGCAAGCAAACAAAACATACACAACCACCACCACCACCCCCAAACTAGAAATAAGTTAATGTTCACCCACACAGAAATAGATTACTATTTTGCAGTTTTGGAAAAGAATGAGCTGTGCAGTATTGTAGCCTCTAGTCAAATGTGACTACTGATCACTTGACATACTGCTGTTGTTGTAAATTGCCATTGAGTCAATTCCAACTTATAGCGACCCTTTGTAGGATTTCTGAAGCTGTAAATCTTTGTGGGAGCAGAAAGCCTCATCTTTCTAACTCGACTTGAAATGTAGATAGTTTAAATTAAGACATGCTGTAAATGTAAAATATTCGCTGAATTTTTGAAGGCTTAAGAAAAAAAAGAATGTAATATATCTTATTTAGAATGTTTCATATTGATGACATGTTGATTGACCATATTTTGTTATATTGGTGTTATGAATTAATTGTGCCCCCCAAAATTGTGTCCCCCTAAATCTTAACCTCTATATTTGTGGTTTAGGAGCTCTAGTAGCATCATGGATTATGAGCTGAGCTGCTAACCACAAGGTTAGAAGTTTGAATCTACCAGCCGTTCTGAGGGAGAACTATGAGGCTTTCTGCTCCTGTAAAAGATTTACAGCCTTGGAAACCCTATAGGGGTCTCTATGAGTCAGAACCGACTCCGTAGCATATAACCAACCAATTATACTTGTGGTTTGGAGTCGTGGCATGGTGCTGTGGGATAAGTACAGGACTACTTAGGGAGCTCTGGTAGCGTAGTGGTTACGAATCGGGCTGCGAACCTTAAGGTCAGCGGTTCGAAACTACCAGCCGCTCCGCGGGAGAAAGATGAGGCTTTCTACTCCCGTAAAGATTTACAGCCTCGGAAACCCTGTACAGGGTCGCTATGGGTCGGAACTGACTCGACGGCACTTAACAACAACAACAACAACTTAACCACAAGGTTGGTGGCTCAAATCCACAGGTTGCTCCTTGGAGATCCTATAAACGGTCATTATAAGTCAGGAACAACTCGATGACTGTTAACAACAATACTTGTGAATATAATCCCTTTTGAGAATCATATGTTAAAAAGGCAAATCAGTGCAGGGTGTATTTTCTGCCAATTATGTTGAGATGTGAAAAGAGCAGGAACAAGCAGAGAAGGGGGAAGATGGACAATTCCAAATAAAGATCACCAATGAGCCAAGGAATAGAAACTCACAAGACAAAATCCTTCCCCACAGAGCCAAGAGAGAAAGCCTTTCCCTAGAGTCAGTGCCCTGATTTCAGACTTCCAGCTTCCCAAACTGCAAGAAAATAAAATTCTATTGATTAAAGCCACCCACTAATTTTTTTTTTTATTATTATAGCAGCACTAGGTGAATTAGGTTTACAAAATTCAAACAATTTCCACCTGTTTCTTTTAATTTAAATTTGATTTAAATATGTAAATTTTAATTTAAACGTGACTAACAGAATCTGAGGACTCCTGGGTGGCACTGTAGGATCAGCACTGGACTGTGAACCACAAGGTTGGCAGTTGAAACTCACTAGCTGCTCCTTGGAAACCCTATACAGGATCGCCATGAGTTAGAATCGACTCGACGGCACTTAATAACAACAAAAATGAAACTGTAAAATTACGTATGTGACCCACATTATACTTGTGTTGAACAACCAGTACTAGTCTAGAGAGATGTTCATTAACACAAGTATTCACACACACACATCTAATAAACACACTTTAAAAACCCACTGCCATTGAATCTATTCCAATTCATAGCTACCCTGTATAAGGTGGCTTATACCACTGACCTTGCAGTTCAAATCAACCTTCAAGTTCAGGGCTTATCCTGTTTTAATTTGACCTTGCGGTTTACAGTGCTAATACTACAGCGTCACCTGGGCTCTTTCTGTTGATTGTTCGTAAGTGCTGTTGAATTGGTTCTGACCCTGTATGGGGTGTCCGAAAAAGGAGCTCTGGTAGCGTAGTGGTTACGAATCGGGCTGCGAACCTCAAGGTCAGCAGTTCGAAACTACCAGCTGTTTCGCGGGAGAACGATGAGGCTTTCTGCTCCCGTAAAGATTTACAGCCTCGGAAACCCTGTACAGGGTCACTATGAGTCGGAACTGACTCCACGGCACATAACAACAACAACAATGGGGTTTCCGAGGAGTGGGTTGGTGGGTTGAACCTCCAACCTTGCAATTAGCAGTTCAGTGCTTATTTTACAAGGCTACACCTGGGTTCCTATGTTTGATTTTGTTGTTGTTCAGTGCTATCCAGTCGGTTCCCACTCTTAGTGACTCTGTATAGGGTTTCCCAGGAGCTTGAACCACCAACCTTCCTTGTCATAGACCTTGCTGTCCAGTGTTTATACTAAAATGCCAAACCTGAACTCCTTGTTTGACTAGGCATAGTAAACAGTGGCAGAGTTCTTTGTATAGGGGTAAGATGTGACTCAATGGGACAAAAATGATTTTGGAGGGAAGCAAACGTCAGTTCAAATTCTAGTTCTGCTGTTTACTAGCTCTATTCCCTTAACAAGGAGCTCTGGTAGCGTAGTAGGTACGAATCAGGTTGCAAACTTCAAGGTCAGTAGCTCGAAACTACCAGCTGTTCCGCGGGAGAAAGATGAGGCTTTCAGTTCCCGTAAAGATTTACAGCCTCGGAAACCCGGTACAGGGTCGCTATGAGTCGGAACCGACTCCACGGCACAAAACAATGACAACAACATTCCCTTAACGAGTTAATTAATATATGTGTAATCTTATAATAAAGGAGCTCTGGTAAGGTAGTGGTTATGAGTCCGGCTGCTAACCTCAAGGTCAGCAGATCAAAACTACCAGCCGTTTTGGGGGAGAAAGGTGAGGCTTTCTGTTCCGATGAAGATTTATGGAGTCCTGGTGTGGCAAAGCAGGTTAATGCACTGGACTGCAAAGTAGGTTTGGTCCGCAAGGTCGGCGGTATAAGCTCACCAGCTGCTCCTTGAAAACCCTAAAGAGGGTCGCTATGGGTCCTAACCGACTCGACGGCACCTAACAACAATCTTAAAATTGTTGTTAAACTACTGGCTGTTCCGCGGGAGAAAGATGAGGCTTTCTACTCCCCTAAGGAGCTCTGGCAGCATAGCGGTTACGAATCGGGCTGTGAACCTCAAGGTCTGCAGTTCGAAACTACCAGCGGTTCCGCGGGAGAAAGATGAGGTGGTCTGCTCCCGTAAAGATTTACAGCCTTGGAAACCCGGTGTAGGGTCGCTATGAGTCGGAACCTACTCCACGGCACATAACAACAACAACAAAGAGTTACAGCCTCAGACTCCATTAATAGTGGGAACTGACTCCATGGCGCATAACCAACACCACCATTAGAACTACTAATCGCAAAGTTGGCGGTTCAAGCCCACTAGCCACTCCTTGGAAACCCTATAGTGTCACTATAAGCCAGAACCAACTCGACGCCACTTAACAACACATAGGCCAGGCTCAGTTCTAACCAATTTACATGTTTAATCATCACAGTAACCGCAAAAAAGAAAATTCATTTTATAGATGAGGAAACTGAGCTACAGAATAATTACGAAACTTTCTCAAGGTTATATAGCCAATAAGTGATTTGTGGAATAAAATGAATGAATCTGATTCGGCAGTCAGAGCCGGGATGGAAATTGACATAGTAGGCTAGGAAGCCATAGGTAGGAGGGACTGTGAACTGCAAGCGCGCTGCTAGCTGTCAGCAGTCAAGATTTAAGGGAGGAAGCGAGGGAGCTTTGGGCACAGAACGGCGGGGGCGATACCGAGCCAGCGAATTTCCATTGCTGGCGGCCGCACACTTCCTAACAGACGGGAGCAGGAAGTGGCGGCTAGTGTCGCGCGGGGTGACGTTGTGGTGGCGCCGGTAGCGAAGGGCGGGAGAGGAGGAGGAGCTAGCCGGGCTGGGGGGGCGGCTACACAGTCTCCGGGATCCCCAGGCCTGGAGGGGGGGTCTGCGCGGCCGGCTGGCTCTGCCCCCTGTCCGGTCCCGAGCGGGGCCTCCCTGGGGCCAGCCTGATGTGACCGGGCCTAGCAGAAGCTGAGCAAGGAGCGGGTCCGTCGCGGAGCCGGAGGGCGGGAGGAACATGACATCGCGGAGGTGAGGAGCCCCGGGGTCCCCCGGCTCGGGCCTTAGCCGGGCCCCCGCCTCGTTTGGCGCGCCCTGCCCGGGAAGGGGCGCCGCTGCAAGGCCCCCGCCTCGGGGTGGGGGCACAGGTTCCTTCCTAATCCCCTCGACCTCCCGAGAACGGGGGCCTGCCTCTTCCGCGCCCCCATCCCTCGGGTCCCCATTCATTTCCTGCCTCCCGGAGTTCCGGCTCCCGCAGCCGGGGATTGCCAGTCAAGACCCGGGCAAGTATACCAGCCGGGGGAGTCGCGGACGCCAGCGGCTCGGCTCGGCGCCGCATTCCTGACCCGTTGCCTCATGAGAATTGCCTCATGGTGATTCCGAAATAACTATGCTTGTTTGCGGAGGCTCTTCGGCCCGGGACTCAAGAGGGGAGTTGCGCGGGGCCGGGTCCCTGAGGATCGAACATGCTGCCTCTTTGCAAGCATTTGGGGACTTCACTCAGAACCCCAGATTTCTATATGTGCCTTTGCATCTGTATTCCCCCTCACCCTCACGTGCCAGTAATGGAAAAAGTGACTGTATTTGCAGCTATTAGAAGTATTTCCTTCCTCTGTTATCTTTGCTTTGGGAGATTGAGAGAGAAGGGAACTGTATCATTATTAAATTCTTCACCATAATCTTAATAGTCAGGTAATGTTAATGTGCTGGTAAATGACAGGATTTGTATTTAAGCCTGTCTCATTCCGGGCTCAGAAAGATTAGTGAGTTAATGAGATTCTTTGAAAGTTCATGGTAATAATACTATAAATTATGTTATTGTTAAGTGCCTTTGAGTCGAGTTGGTTCTGACTCAGTGACTCTGATAGTATTTCCGAGGAGCTAGTGGGTTTGAACCACCGATTTTGTGATTAACAGTCTAATGCTTACCCTACAGTACTCCATTGTTGTTGTTGTTGTTAAGTGCCGTCAAGTCGGTTCCGACCCATAGCGACCCTGTACAGGGTTTCCGAGGGTGTAAA